>NC_085930.1:88840606-89143636 GCF_028885625.2 Pongo pygmaeus
CCTTTTCTCTTTTTTCCTATTTCCTTTCTTTTCTTGTTTTGTTTTTTAAGCTTCCTGCTAGGCTGCTCAAAGATCCAATTACATTATACAATGCCCCTGTGTCACAGATTTATTGCTCTTCTCGCTCAGAAGTATGAAAGGTTAAGTGATTGTCCCAGAGTCACTGGGTGTATATTTCTGAAACCACAGGGCAGAGGAGGCTTTATTAATCAGAACTCAACGGGTGTGAATTTTCCGGGAGAGGTGTTTGCTGAAAATGGAAAGAACCAGAGGGTTGCTGTTTTTCTTTTTAACCAGATGGTGTAAGGTGTTTTCTTTCTATGAGTCATTGATTCGCTCACGCATCCCTTCAGCAAACATTTACTAATCACCTGTTGTCATGGACAGGGCCCTGTGCTTCGATGAAAAAGACACTCTCTTTGCCCTTAGAAAGCTTACAGTCTGTTGGGAAAGATAGTCAAACATAAGCAGATAATTGCTGTGACGTGTGATCAACTTTGTAACAGGTGTATATTTCCTACTGGCTATGTTGTATTCATTGCATGTAGTTCTGCAAAGTAAACAGCAAAAATGTAACTTCAGCATCTGGATTTAATCTTGGATGTAAAGAATAAAGCACATGTTAAAAAGTAACTGTCCTCTCTACCATTACAATGGTGGGGTGGCCTTTACTGTTACCTAGGGGAGACCTTGACAGCCACCGTTCTCACCATCTGTGTGTTTCTGTGTGTTTCCGTAGCACTGGTTATGGCGAGTGTTTGCTTAACGAACCTGAATCCAGACCCTACCCTTTGCCTGTCCAACTGCCAGGCATCCTTTACAACGTGAATAAACAATGTGAATTGATTTTTGGACCAGGTTCTCAGGTGTGCCCATATATGGTAAGTGTAGGAGGGCCACTTCTGCCCTCATCTACTGATTCTGCACTTCTTTTTATTCATAGTTTTCCATTGGATTCTAACTCGACTATAAACTACCCAAGGAAAAGCTGAGAGTAAAATTGCATATTAGTGATCATAATAATTATGAGGATGACACAACAGTACTACCGCTCAGTGTTAAATAGTGCTTTACCTGCACTTTCTCATTTCATCCTCGTGACAGTCCAAAAGGGAGATGCCATCATCACTTTCATTTTACAAGTGAAACTGAGGCTCAAAGGCAGCAAGGTTACGGAGTTGGGAATTACAGAGCTCAGCTTTTTTCTCTCCTTGTTGCCTTTAATGCCCTTCGACTTGTCCAGGTGACCTAAATTATAGGGACTCTTCTAGATTCGGAAGAGGTAATTCATGAGACAAACATGTTTCTGTGTTTTAGCTCGTCAAGGTAGCATCCTGTGACCACCTGGGGTGTGAAATCATTTCTGGTGGGGCCTCAGCTGGGGTGGTTGTGTGATAGTTTTGCTGCATGTGTTGTGGATGTTTGGGCCAGTGATATCATCTAGCAGTTATCAGGTTGCAGATGATCAGAACTGTGCTTCTATGGGGTAGCCCATTTTGTCTTTTTGGGGTGACTTGTGTGTGTTTCTTTTGCTGGGAGTGTCTTCAGAGATTGCCTGGTGAATTGAGAAGTACAGTAGTATTCCATGGAAATAATAACAAAATTTTGAGTAAACTTGATTCATGGCAATATTTGTTTTTGTGTTATTCGTGATAGGAAAAATTAGGAGTCATTGAAATGCCAAGCAAAAGAAAGGTTAAACAAATTATAGGGTCTCCCTTTTATAGCAATTGAAAATGATCTACGTCTGGGAACATGCTCCTGATATAATTTTAAGTTAAGATAACAAGATAAACAATTTTATAAAGTATGATCTCAACTCTAAAAGGGGAGAAAAAGCTACAGAAAAGACTGGGTAGTTTGAAACTTTTTCTATTTAAAAACAATAAGCTTTTAATACTTGTGCAACTTTTCTACTATAAGCGTGGTTTATTTTAATAATTAGGAAAGATAAAAAAATCTTTTAAAATTGTGCCCTGAAATAGAGCTAAATATAGCAAATGGAATAAATCTAAAAAACAGCGTTTAGAGGAGGAAGAAAGCAAGTTGTAGGATATGTCAGTATGGCGCAGTTGTAAAGCTTAAATGCTATTACTGGAGATTTATATGCATTTGTAATGAAAGTGTTGGGAATGATGAAGTGATGAACACTACTCAGGACTGTGGTCACTTCTGGTAAGAAAAGGAAGGGAAAGGGACCGAGGATGAGTACATAGGGCCTTCAGCTGTGCCTGTGAAGTTTTCTTTCCTTAGCTTGGTGGTGGGTACATGGGTATCCATTACCAGGGATAGAAATGTGCTTTATGGGCTGCTGTCTATATCTCTTGAAATATTTTAGCATTTATCATACCAAAAAGAGAATTTCCTTCCCCACTTACCCTATATCATTGGCGAAACATTAGTTGAAAGCAAGCTTTGCCTTGTTTGATACTGCCAAATAAATCACTTGTCACTCAATTGCCATTTCATTGAATTGAGCAGATGCAGTGTAGACGGCTCTGGTGCAATAACGTCAACGGAGTACACAAAGGCTGCCGGACTCAGCACACACCCTGGGCCGATGGGACGGAGTGCGAGCCTGGAAAGGCAAGTAATGCCCTGTTCTGTCCTTCTGTCTTAGGACAGAAATGTGCAAGATTTTGGGTGTATGATCAGACACCGATGTTTAGAATATAAGACAATGCAGTCTGTTTTAGCATGCATAATATTTTTTAGAGGACAGATGTTTAGAAGTTAGACAATTAAAAATTGTGAAACTTAGATTATAGCATAATGCTGATACCAGAGAATATACCTATCATTATTGCTTCAATGTTAAGACATTCTCTCAACTTAAGACTTTCTCTCATTTAAACATTTCTAAAATTCCAGTGTGCCTATGGGAACATTTAATGTGAGATTGTGTTTCTTTTTCTTCTCTTTTGGGGATGACACTGGACAGCTATTGGTAAGTTGATGGAACAGTTTAGAATCAAGGAAATATAGAAATATAGTACATCTATTGCAGGTACTACTATGATACCAGGCTTTTGCCAACCGGTGTTATTCCGTTTAAGGAGCTATAATGTCATTCAGGATATATCCAAATCCAAGTTCTCATGAGCTGGTTATAATTGTTCCTACTGATTTGTTAATAGCTAAACAAAATCTGCTACTTTTGTGGCCCAATGGTAACAGTGTCTCATGCATCTAGGAGTATGATTAACTTAACCTTCTGTACCTAGTGTGCATCTAGAAAAAATGGTGGCATGTTAGTGATACCATCATCAGCCCAAAAATTTGGTTACAAAAAGTTTTAGATATAAATCCTGATTAAAAAAAAAAATACATGGAAATTGGCATTCTATCTGTAACTTACCAAGGGTACAATCTCTGAATGATATTTCTGAGTGTTTTGTTATCCTTATATATATTTTTCCCTTTTTTCTCTCCTCTTTCCATTGTCCACTTTACTTACTTTTAATAATTTATTCCCATCTCATTTCCTTTTCCTCCACTTTACCTTATAGAATTGGTAGCACCCAGAATGTTTCTGTGGAAGAGGTCCTAAGAGATGATGAAACTTAATTCCTTGTTCCCTGATCTTATAGGGACAAGTCACAATGAGTGATTTGTCCACAGTCACTCAGATCATTTGGTGCAGCCCCTCCCCACCCTCATTTCCTCTACTGCTTTGTCTGAAGGGGCAGCAGGGCCTACTGGAGTGGCCCTAACTCAAGCTCACTGAGCTCCTCCAGTTTCTGATGGTCAAAGAGGAAGACTAGTGCTTTTTTTCAGTGTTAAAGGATCCCGAGGATATGAAAGTTTAAAAATATAAAGTCCAATGCCAAAATAAAAACTTATAATGAAGATACTTTTGTATTTGACTTAAATTGGCAACAGAGTCAGCTCATGTTCTCATTTCTCTGTGGCTGGGACCTCATCAATTGAGAATACAGCTTTCCTCAATAGCAACCTAACACAAAGTTTATACGGATACAAGCGTAATAGCTTCTAGAGCTTTCATTGGTTTAAAGGCAAATATATCTCTTTGGCCAAAGAGTGAATCTTTGCAAGACATGTTGAATCTTTGCAAGGCATGTAACTTAGTGGACTGGTGGCCACAAAATCATATTTTTGTCTGAGAATGCATGGCAGCCATTAAAAATTGAATATGACACTCATTCTTACAAAATCAAGATGTGGCCTCAGAGTCCTTCTAAACGCAAAGACCCAAAAAACTGCTACCAGTTGGTAGGAGATGACAATAAACATGACACCTATTTGACAACTTGGTTAGTTGGCTTGGGTTAGAACCAGCCCATTATATTACTTAAATTGAATCTGTTTGATCTCAGTGAAATCACTGTTATTTAGCTGTGGTTCTTAACCTGATGGACCCACCCACTGTGTCTATTTCTGACACATGTTATTGCTGCAAAAGAAACACAACAAAGAAAAATTTTCAATCATGTGATGAAATGACTTGCATTTAGTAAAACTGTCATGAACGTGCTGTCAAGCTCCAGATAGCAGTATGGTTACCCAACCAATTCTGGAATGCAGAATAACTTGGAGGATGTCAATTGTGTCTTTTCCCAATCTTCTGTTTTTGCAGAAGAAGAGGGATCGTAGGGTAATCTTCTATCTTCCGAGGGATGGGGAGCTTCAGGAGAGCTTTCAGCAGACCCTGCTCCTGCTAAACACAAGCAAATGGGTGTGCTTGTAGCAAGAGCAGGAGCCTTCAAGGCATTCCCAAGGCAGGCTCAGGATGCTTTTGGAGAAGAACTGTGCAGAGAAAATGATAGGTCCATTTTTAGTTGTTTTAGAAAAGTGGCCATGTCTAGCAGCTTTTATTAAAGATGTGGATATATATAAATATCCTGAAGAGTATTTACACATTCTAGAAATGCCAAAGAAGGTGAATATGTTGGCATAGAAATTCTTTGAGTGTTTTGCTTTGTTTCTTTTTCATAGAGTTGCCAGTATGTGCCTTTTCTCTATATGCTAGCACATTCTGCCTCCCTTGGCTGCTGGGTTAATGTTTTTTCTTTCTTTTTCTTCTTTCTGTTCTGCTCCTGCAGCAGTAATCTGTCTTGGGCTGCTGACACAATGTTATTTTGATGAATGACTCACTAATGTCTCTTTATTTTCTCCACTCTCTTAAGTCCATTAGCATTTTCGTTTTAACCTTATTTGTGAGTCTGAGGTTTGAAACTCTTTTGTTTCAAGTTTCCTTTGGACAAAATCAACCTCCAAGTCCCCACTCCAACCTCTTGAAAAGATACATTTCTATAAAATATTATTTAAATGGTTTTGGACATTTTAAATAAAGGCTGACTTTATTTTGGCTCTTATTTCACCAGCCACTTAGTGTTTTGTTATAATGTAATAGTAATTTTGCTATGTGATTATTATTTGTAGAATTTGCCTGGTAAAATAGATTATCTTGGTGCATGTTTCCCAAACAGCCCCCATTCCCAGCATCTGTCATATCAGACACTCTTCATATTCCTCTGAAGTTCTTCCTCTCTTTTGGACACCTGTCAATGGTCATATCACTAAGAAATATTTAATTTCCATATCAGTTTTGAATTAGAAGTTTTCTTTTAAAAAGCAGCTATGAGGACATTTGAGTGCAGTGCTAGATAGTAGTGCTCTAATAAACCTACCCCCTTATTTTGTTCTGAGGTTTATAGTAACGCTTAATGAGAAGAGTGGTCTTTTGGAATTTGCTCTCGTGTGGAAGTAAAATCTATAGAATAAAGAGATCCAGAAACTGAAGTCTGAAGTGTTAAGAGGGAAAAAATGTATTTCCAGAAAACTCCTTAATTTTGTCCTCAAGGTACAAAATGGCTGTGGTAGCTCTAGCCATGGAGTCTGACTTCCCTGCAAAATGAAGCCAAAGAGTTCAAAGGGCCTCTTCAGGAATCCTACCCAGTGAATTCTGCTAACATCTCTCTGACCACCTCTATCCATAGGGAAACTTTGGAAAATATAGGTTCTATTGCCAAGATAAAGGGGAGGATGGATATTGAGTGAATAATCTGGAGTCTCAGTCTCACCTAGCCATCTCATTAATCTTACTTTTGGTGAAAACTTCAGTCCTTATTTACATGTCAGAAATTGTCCCCTTTGCTCACAGTTAAGAGGCAGCGTGTGTCCCAGTTAAGAGTATGCACTGTTAAGTCTTGTCTATATTTCAGTACCATTCCTGCCTCTTAGTGATGTTTGGCACCCCTCTGTCCCTTCATTTTCTTTTCGTAAAAATTGAAGTAATAATAGTACCTACTTTATAGTGTGTTGCGAGGACTAAATTTGTACATTTAATGCTTAGAACAGTGCCTGACAAATATTAAGTGCAGTATACATGTTTGCCATTATCATTGCCACTGTTATTTAAGTAGGGTCCCCTATGTGCTAAGTTGTATACTAAGTATGTTACATACTTTGTCCCATGTTATATTCCAAATAATTTTGGCCAGTAGGTCCCCATTTTTTGGTGGTGGAAATAGACTTTAAGGACTCATCCAAGGCCACGGAGTTATTTTGTAAAAGAGTTACCAGTCCCAGTGAGACCTGTTATATTTTGTTAAGTTTTGTCTGTCTAGACCTGCTGTGTCCAATATGGTGGCCACCAGCCACGTGTGGCTATGTTAAAATGTTGACATGAACTTAGGTATAAAATACATCCCAGGATTTGAAGACTTAGTATGAAAAAAAAAGCATTAAAAAATCTAATTAGTAGGCCAGGTGTGGTGGCTTATGCCTGTAATTCCAGCACTTTGGGAGGCCAAGGAGGGCAGATTGCTTGAGTCTAGGAGTTTGAGATTAGCCTGGGCAACATACTAAGACCCCCACCCCTAACTGTCTCTATAAAAGATAAAAAAATTTAGCTGAGCATGGTGGCATACGCCTGTGGTCCCAGCTACTTGGGAGGATGAGGTGGGAGGATCACTTGAGCCTAGGAGGTTGAGGCTGCAGTGAGCCATGATTGCACCACTGTACTCCAGCCTGGGTGACAGAGGAAGACTCTGTCTCAAAAAAAAAAAAAAATTCTTGAGTAATATTATGTTGACTACATGTAGAAATAACAATGTTTTAGATGGATTGGGTAAATAAAATATATTAAAATTAATTTAAGTTTTTTATTAGTTTTTTTATATGACTTTAGAAATTCTTAAATTATATATGTGGTTCATGTTTTGTGTCTACTGGACAGAGGTACTCTAGACAAAGCTGTCCATCTGTTCATTTATTTTTATATGTATATTTTCTAAGAAATGTTCACAACCACTGTAAAGACAAATATAAAGTGATTTCCAGAGGGTGACGTAGTCCCCACTGCCTCAGTGCGCATTTCATGGGTCCTGAGTCACCCAGGGTTCAGATGCAGAACATCTTAAGCCTCAGCCAAACAGCCCAGGGAAAGGGACGTGCCCTCAGATACTGTAAGAGGATAATTACGAGGGAGGAGGCCAGGCAGACTGGAGAAAGCTTAATTGCACTGTTTAAATAATTGTTTACCAAGCCTTGTGTGGGGGTGGGGCCTGCTATTCCCACTGAGACCTTCACCTACCTCTTCTTTTTCCACCTTCCCTGCATACTGCCCCACCCCCTGGCCTTCAAACCTCTCTGCCTCTCCCCTCTTGGCGGCTGTGTCCTCCCTGGGGATAAATCACAACAGCCGCCACCAGCTCCTCTTCAGAGATCTGAGCGAGCCGCGGGGCATCACCCTCCTGTGGCCACTGCCGCCACTGTTCCTTTGTCCACTGCTCAGTGACCTCGGCTTTGTGTCAGGGCTTCACACCCCAACAATGGCAGAGGGTTGGAATGGCTTCTCTCCTCCCTTGTCCTGCTGAGGAGTTTTATTTTGTTTTATTATTATTTTTTAAACGTCATGGCCTTCTTCCTGCTCCAGGCTGGAGAATCTGAAACCGTTAGTAACAAACAAGTCATAAAGTTTAGGGCTCTCTGTAGTGTGTCTGTTTTGCTTTCGTCTCATCCTGACGGCTTTCCTGGAGTGTGTTTATAGGAATCATGTAACTCACTTTTTTCCCCCCCTCTCCAATATAATTAAAATTGGGAGCAATAAAACATTATAGTTTACCAGACTTGTAACTTCTCTAGGCCTTGTTGATGGAAATTCACTATGCAAATCTTATAACTCATTTTGGCCCTGTCTATAACCACCCTTCCCATTTCCACTCCTGGTTTTTCCAAGTAAACTAATTGAGCAGTTTGAAGCTTGCCATTGGAGTTACCCTGTCAGCCTGGAGCCAGTCACTGGCCAGTTTTATTCAAGTAAGCTGTAAAGGAAGACCCAGCCTAAAATCACGAAGTGTGAGATTAAAATCCCTATAGTTTCCATTATTCATATAGATGATGAACCTGCAAAATTTCAAACCCTCACATGGAAAAGAATTACAGTATGGTGTGTTTAAAAGGACAGCCAGTCCTCTAACAACTCACAGCGCCAAGTCTCCCTCACTATTCCCCTTATTAAATACAGCACTGCAAGTATGGATTTTGTGTTCCCAAAGAAATGGATGTCCCTGTGACAGATGGATCCTGGGGAAGTTGGAGTCCCTTTGGAACCTGCTCCAGAACATGTGGAGGAGGCATCAAAACAGCCATTCGAGAGTGCAACAGACCAGAGTAAGTCCTAGAATGTATAACCGTTATTACTGCCATGGCAGGAACATGAAATTCCTAAAGGGAATAATTTTGGTGGATGAAGAGCACGTTCCAAGTTAGAGAGCTAGAAAGAACGTAAACTTCAAGGGCTGCTTAGACCCACGGTACCCAAAGTCTATTCCCAGGCACTTCCCCCTGTATTACTGTTTTCTCTCAAGATCCTTTATTATTCAAAGTTTTATCTACCAAACAGATGATGGTTTTGTGGTCGGTCTGTTTCCCAGTGTTGACAATCAGGCAGGTCTCACTCTCCCCGCTACACTCAGAGCTTAAGATAGCACACTAATGGAGTGACTAGATAGATTTTCACATGGAAGCAAAAAAATTGGACATTTTCATACAGTTTATAGACTAATATATTCCTTCTGGTTAGACCTCAAAGGACCTGAGACCCCAAATCAAGAATTACTTTTTATTTTTTTATTTTTTTCCCACCAATAATGTGTTCTGTGATGAGGAATTACTTTTTTAATCAATCTAGTTGTATTACAGGTGAGACAGCTGAGGTCCCCATCCCACAACCTGACATTTTACAGATTGGGAGTCTCTTGCCTTTCAGAATAATTCTCATTGTGTGACCATGGCAACCTCTACCAGCCTAACCTTGTTAGGACTGACATGTTTAAATAAAGTCTGTGGACTTTTTTTCCCAGCATTTGTCATAGCAGACATGGGTGGGGTGGAGGGTGGGGGAAGGCTGTTTATAGATAATAAATTGCTATCTTCATTATGAAAAATGACATCCAATTTTACATAGATCTAAGATATACATAGTTGAAAAGGAATAGAAAATAATAGGTAAGTAAAAGTAAGTAATAGTTTGTATGGCACTTTCTCAGACTTGCCATGGAACCTATTTAGGCTGGGAACCAAGAAATCTGTAGGAATAGTTTTTTGATGTAAAAACCAGCAACCACTTTTAAGACCCTAGCTGCTTTGGGATTTTGTAAAATGATTTCCCCTAGCAGTCTCATTTATTTTTAATAGCTTAGATCACGGATAGCAAACTCTATGGTACTGAGAAGCAAACAGGTGAACTAAAGGAACTAAGTAGGCTCGGGTAATACAATAGTTGTATTGTAGAGACCAAGTGCAGGGCACTACTCAGGTCTGGCTGATTGTTCGGAGGTAAGAAAAGAGTCTAATATTGGCAAAGCTTCCAAATCTTTTCTATGAAAAATCTGAATTGTGTGAATCAAAAAGAATCTAGCTGTAGGCAACTGGTTTGCAAGCCCTGATCTCAACACTCTGTACTACAAATCACAGGTGATGATTAATTTACTTTAACTTATTTTTGTTCATAACTCAACCTTATTTCATGTCCATGTAGTGGTCAATAAGGAAGATAACTAAAGGGCTATGAGCTATAGACTCTGTTCCATAAAACTAACACTGTAGCTGTGGCTAAAAATGAATAAGCCTTGGATTTTCTATATAGCCTATATTTTGAATTAGTTTTTTAAATATTAGTATAAATGTAGATCATGCTTAAAAAAATTCAGACACAAACATATAGAATATTTTAGAAGTTGTCACACTATTCCTACTTCCTGCCTACTCCCCATGAGAAATAATCACTGAAAAATAATTCGGTGTGTGTCATTTCAGACTTTTCAGATTGTGGGTATAAATACATATTATATGAAATAAGTACCATATAATATAAAATAAGTATCATATAATATAAAAGAAGGCTCATACTGCTTTTTAAACTCAGCTATACATCCTTGTTGCTTGTATTGTTGAAGCTTTAAAAGAAAACCTTGTATCGTAACAACTAATATGATGAATTTTTGCACATTAAAAACTATTTGGTGGCTACATTGAGCAAAGTTATTAGTTTATAGTAAATGCTATCATGAGGGTATGGATATTGCAAACAGTGACCACTTTATAAGCACTTTAAACATTTTTGACTCAAGAATACTCCATTCAAGAGAAGTGTTTGGCCTTTTTTAAAAATAATACTTTTTTAAGTCTTGAGCAATTCTAGAAGTAATGTGAAAAGTGGAGAGAGATAAATCACTCCATAATTGGAATGGGCTAGACAAAGAAAATCACCCAGTGTAAAGATCTCAGCAGAAAAGGATCTTGAGCTTCAAAGTGCAACAAAGATCCTCACATTCAGAAGTTAAGAACCAATCATTAAAGATCTCAATTAGAGGTCCTTGTCCCTGCTGTTTGCTATAGGAGTTTTTTGTTTTTTGTTTTGTTTTTTTTTTTAAAAAAAAAAAAAAAAAACAATCCACCTAGTTGAGTGTCAGCACTGACATCATTTCATTAAAACTCCTCCAAGTTATTTGCACTTTAGGATGTCCCTGTTAATTGAGGAAGGAGACTGCCTCTGAATACGGAGGTTACAATGGCTCTGGGGGAGTCAATTTGAAAAGAGAAAGGAACATAGAAAAGGGAAAATCAGATCCAAATCTCAGTTTAAAAGCTTGTTCAGAGAAATTCACAGAGCAGATGGTTCATTATGTAGAACGTAGAAGTGGTTGCTGTCAGGCTTCTCAAGGAGTTTGAGGGGAACAGCTGCCCCCCTCACTGGGAATATGCCTTTTGTCAGTTCGACGAGCCCTTACAATATAATGGAGAGCTCTGTTTTTAGAATCCAAGGTACAAGGTATGTCTCTATTAAGGACACTGGATTGTTTTTTTTCTTTTTTCACAATATTTATCTGATTCAAGAGTGTATTTATTTAGCATCCAGAGACTTTATAGTATATTCTTAGGAGTTTTTTCCCCCCTGAAAGCATAAAAGCCAAAAAAGAGAAGTAGCCTTGCCACGTACATGAGATTATGCTCTACTCCACGAACAAGCTGTAGAGACCATATGCTTTCTAATTTTGGTCACAAGATATTTTGGTCTCAACTGGTATATATGTTGTTACAGGTGGGGCCCTCATATTTTGTCTTTAAGTGCTTTATTTTTTTAATCTCAATTTTGATCCATGCTCTACAGATAAGATGATCATAGTTCTGGTTTGCAAGGATGGTCCCTCGTTCTATCTCTTCCCCTGAAGGAGTTATTAATAGCTCCCATTTTCACTCTCAGAATGTTCTTGATTGGGCAATTAATTATATGGTCACCCAGCCTATAAGACATGTGTAATAGAGTAAAATTTAAAATCAGAACCACCAAAACATAACAGTACCAAAACCAGACTGATCTTTGGAACTAGAAGATGTATTTTCAGGCTGTTGGGCCCTATACTTGTTTTGTGCTCAAAATTTGGCTCAGAGCTTCCTTGTGGCTGAAACAAAATGGTACGTAGAATTGTTACAGTCCATCAAAAACAAAAATCATATCAGTTCCTCAGAAAAGGCACAGCATTTTCTTTTTCCGGTGCTTCTATTTTACTTTTACATTAGGAGATAGGTTAAAATTTAAAAATAATAAACTCATAGATTTGAGGAAAAAAAGATTGTGAACTAGATATTTCCCCCTTAGGCTCTCTCCACAGCAACTGCTTATGAAATCTTACTTTAAAAACATATTCAAGACATATGTCTATTTCATCCAAAAAAATGAATTTCTCATTTGGCTGTAAGGAATTACAGCAAGGCTTTTTTTGAGGCACTCAGTTTGGATGAACTTGTTTCGAAATGTTGAGAATTGGTTACTGCAGAAGAGCCATTAACTAATGAATAAGTAAAAGAATCCAGTTTCATAGACTGCCCCATTTGGAAAGATCATTAAAGATGGGCTGGTACAGCTCCCACCCCATCCCATCTAATCTTTGAATAGCCTTTCAGCATTCTTCATAATTGGCCATCAGGCCCCTTCTTAAAAACCTCCAGGCACAGGAATCACACTGCCTTCTGGGGCTGCCTGTTATATCTTTAGAAATGTCTTGTGCCAACCCTAAATCTGACTACCCTAATTCATTGTACATAAACGTAGAAGGTGATTTCTGTTCAAACCCTTTTGCAGACCAAAGTTTAGCTTTCCTTGAGGATAGACTGTACCTGTGATGACCTCTGCAAAAATTTCTTTATAGCTTTGGTCATGCATCATCTTGAATTTCCTTTCTATGTATTAACAGGCATGGCTGTGTAATATGTACTTGAAAGAAAGATCCAATTTGGCTGTACAGAATAGTAATTACTCTAGCAATTTCCTTAAACCCTTCGTATCCCTATTTGACATGCAATATTTTAAAAGGATCTTAATAGTTGGGAAATGTGGTTACTATTTTTTAAAGCTATGTTTCCTATTATTTTCAATATTTGCCTACCTAGAAAAAATACTCCTATTCAGCTAAATAATTAAATTATAAAATGATTTTTTTCCATGCTGAAAGATGAGTTTGGTTGGCTAAAGCTTTCTCTATTACATAGTCCATGTAAATCAGGCAGCAATCATATTGTCTAGGAGAGAGGCAACATATATAGTTCAGAAGGCCAATTTATATTTGTTAAAGTCATGTCAATAATTAAGGAAGAAATTGTAACCTGCCTTTACATAAAAGCAAATCAACTTGCAGACCAAGTTTTGATATGGAAAGAGGCCTGTCTCAAGGGAGACAGCCTGGAAGAGAGGCCAAGTCTTGAGCTTCTGGTCAGGGAGAGTTGGGTTGGGCTCCCCTCTCAGCAAAGTCAGTGACAGAATTTGGAACGTAGCACAGTGACACAAGAATAGTCCAGGGATCAGGAAACCTTTTCCATCAGGGCCAAATAGTAAATATTTTAGGCTTTGAGGTTTATTTAGTCTCCATCACAATTACTCAACCTTGCTGATACACGGAGAAACAAACATAGACAATGTGGGTGTGGCTATGTTCCAATAAAACTTTATTTATGGACACTGAAATTTGAATTTCCCATAGTTCACATATGTCCCAAAATCTTCTTCTTTGTAAAAATTTTTTTCAATTACTTTAAATGTAAAACTTATTCTTAGCTCACAAACCGTGCAAAAATCAGTGGCAGGCTGGATTTGGCCCACAGGATGGTAGTTTGCCAAATCTTGTAATAGCTAAACTTTTATTAATCACTTACTGTGAGCCACACTTTGTGCAAGTGCTTTGAATGTATTAATCTAGTTAACCCTCACTACAGCTTTATGAAGTAGATATTAGTATCATCTCCCTTTTACAGATAAGCAAACAGAGGCTTGGTGAGATTAAGCAACTCGCCTAAGATTGCATCGTTATTAAGAGGCATGGCTGGGATTCAAACCCTCTGTTTCCAGAGTCCGTGTTTGTAACCATCAGGAGTATTGCCTCTCAGATATAGTATTTTTTGTGTGTTTATAAAAAATGTTTTTTATAAAAATAAATCCCAAAATACTACTTGCCATGTTATAGTGGTCAAAGCAAGCAAAGGTGGAAACTGTTACCATCTGAAGGGAAGCCACCTATAAGTAATAACTATTTGCAGTCCGAAGAACTACTGCATTTGATAAATTTCAAGAATCAGCTAAGACTTGTTATGTAAGAGAACAAAAAAAATCAATTTAAAAAACTTTATGTTCAAAGGGAAAGAAGTATGAGTTACTTTCAGGCAGTAAATAAGTGATTGATCCACCATAGTCAGCTGGGACATCTAAAAAGATTCCATAAAGATAATTTCAACTGGAGGAAAAATTGAAGGGGGTCTTCCTTGTAGCACATTTAAAACAAGTTTCACCTGAGCAGGTATACAGTCCTGATCTGTTATTCATGGGTAATCTGTGATATTTTATGCATGAGACTGGAGTGCCTTGGTACTGAGAAAAGGGCTTGGATCTAGGAAACCCATTCTGCATCTCTAAATGGCACCAAAAACGAAAAGAAAAAAAAGACTCTGAACCACAGCATGTGGGTAATGTAGCAAATGTGCACAGAGAAGAGTCTGGGAGACTTGGATTCCAGTCCTGACTCTCCTCCTTTGTTAGCTGTGTGACCTTTGGGCAAAGTACTTCTCTAAACGTCCTGTCACTTGGTATAAAAGCACCTCCTCTTCCCTAGCCTTGGATAAGATATGAAGGAGATTTCCCAGGTTGAATGAATAGTGCAGATATACAGCATATGGGCTTAATTGTGCTTAATGCAGAAACAGACAGACGTAGACATGACTGTGGTATGTGCCATTTTGCGTCCCTAAATGCAGTCTTCCTTACGATAAATAATGGTGAATGTTGATCAGACTTCTTGCTAAGTTCCTCAGAGTCACAACAAGCCTTTTAGGTACACAGCATCATCTCTGTTTTACATGTGAAGATAGAGGCCAGGGAGGTGAGACAGCTTACACAAAGTCACCCTCCCCAGCTTGTAACTGCAAAGCTGGTGCTCTTACTTTATGTTGCAAATCTTTGATCGAACAAGTACGTTTATAACAGTATCAGGACAAGCTTCTCTAGGAGGGCCTTTGTGGGACCTGGGCACACTGCAGGAGCACTGAGTCCTGCCTCGGTGCTCAGAGTGGGTGCTCAAGCCAACTGCAGAATTGGATCAGATTAGATTGGGCAGTGTTGACGTGTAGTATCATAGTAGCTAACATTTTATGGTATCTACTATGTGCACTTATTGTAAAGAAGGGGAAAAATTGAAGCTCAGGAAGACTGAGAACTTAGTCTAGGGCCACACAGTGAGGACAGGGCCAGATTGGAACCAAGATCCAACTCTAGAGCTCTTTCTCCCTCTCATTCTATATTTCATGAGCAGGGATATATTTCTCATTCCCCAAAACTCCTGTTTGAAACAAACCAGCCAAAAACCCATTTTTTATAGTCCGGATTACTCTGAAAGATTCATTCTAAAGGAAAAAAGGTGAAAAATGTCCTTTCAGTTGCAGGGGTGTCCTAGGGCAGTTGTGAAACCTGAGCTGTTTCAGCCCTGGGTGAGTGAGCCCCAACGTCCTACGAGTCTGTGATCTTCCTGTTTCCATGATGAATTTGGCATGCTGCTGACTGCTGGTAGATGTGTTGTATAATTTACTCTCTGGATCACATCTGGAATATACATGCACAGGGTTGCGTGCCGAGATTAAATTTGCACTGTGATGCTTTGCAAGGCGTATGCCGTACACTCGTCACACAAAAGCTAATGAAACCAGTATGCTCTTTCCTGCTTCTCCTCTTAAGTTAGTCAAAATATGAACACATTCCCATTATTCCATTTTATTTGTGAAACAAAACAAGCAAAAACAATGGATGTCTGGAGAGAGGGTGTAGAGGGACAGAATGAATGGAGGTGTGAGGGAACAAGTTTATGATGGTCTCCTGTGAATATGTCAAGGTACAAAAGGAAGATAGGGAGTATTCCAAGCTACTCTTGGGTACCTTTCACCTTCTACATTTTTAACATTGAAGTACCATGAATGTTGGGAAGAAAAGGAACAAAAAGTGGCCTAATAGATTCAGATTCAGGCTTTGTGTCTCACACTTTAAGCTATGTATTCTAACATTTATTCTCACAACAGCCTGCAAGATAGCTACATCCCATTTTGCAAATATAAGGGAAGCTTGCGGAGGTCAGGTGACTTACCCAAAGTTATACACATCATGGTATTGAAGACAGGATGCAAAACCAGGATTCAGAGCTCTTGCCCATTCCTCTGTCATTTGCCACCCTAGATTTACTTCTTTAGAAGACAGGAAGTCATGAATGAGGGAGTGATGTTCAGAGGAATACATGATAATACAGTGTGTGTGCTCTTCACATTTTTTTTTTCAGACCAAAAAATGGTGGAAAATACTGTGTAGGACGTAGAATGAAATTTAAGTCCTGCAACACGGAGCCATGTCTCAAGCAGAAGCGAGACTTCCGAGATGAACAGTGTGCTCACTTTGACGGGAAGCATTTTAACATCAATGGTCTGCTTCCCAATGTGCGCTGGGTCCCTAAATACAGTGGAAGTAAGTGTGTCTGGTCTATCTGTCCACCATTGGCCGGCCGGCACCGAGGCCAGGCACAAAAGTCAAGTTGTATTGTTTCTCCTCTCTAGTTCTGATGAAGGACCGGTGCAAGTTGTTCTGCAGAGTGGCAGGGAACACAGCCTACTATCAGCTTCGAGACAGAGTGATAGATGGAACTCCTTGTGGCCAGGACACAAATGATATCTGTGTCCAGGGCCTTTGCCGGGTAAGTCCCAGATGGTGTTTTCTTCACTGTGTTTTCCTGCTGCCAACCTGTGGTTTGTGGCTTCCTAGATAGAATAGCAACTGCTAGTATCTGTACACTATTGCCAGGGCAGTGGTTCTCAAAGTGTGGCCCCAGGATCAGCAACAGCATCAATATCACTTTTTTCTGATGCATGTAGTGCCAGCGTTTGGGAACCATTGCCCTGGATTTTTCTTGACATTTTCAGTCTCTGTGGGGGTCTTGCACAAAACGTCTCCTTAAAAATTTATTATAACAATTTACACACACACTCCTTTGCTATAACCTCAATGCTTAAGCAAATACTTCCCAAATGCTTTCTGACAGCAAATTTTTTAGATTGAGTAGCTGAGGTCGAGAAATATGTCAGGAAGAAGAGCTGGCCTCACTCAAGTTTCTCTTTGCATTTTTAACCACGATCATTTCTACCTGAGACATTCCTGTTAATTAATTATTCTTGAAAGGGAAATTGAGAAACTTCTGGGAAACAGCAAAGCATCAGAGCAGTGATTTCTCAGGGGCTAGATACCATTTCACCGTTCTTGTTAGTCAAAAATTATTCCTAACCCGGTTGGGCTCTGAGATGATGCCTCTGGTTGTTTTTGTTTGTTTTTTTTCTTTTTTTGCCCGTGGTCCAAAGGCACATTGGAGTTCCTGGTTGGAAGGATTTGATTGAAAGAGCCCCTAAGGGCATCACCCACTGACTAATAGCTTATACTACAGATTTCCTTGTCTGTCCATTTCAAAGCAACACATTGAGTTTTTCCTCAAAGATTAGTTCACACAAATGAAGAAAATGGAAAAGAATGTGGACTCTGTTCTTCTGGTCTTCTGGTCATTGTCAGTGTATGTTTCAGAGTTCAGTGTACATGGCTGCATTGTGTTAATATGGGGAGAAATTCAGGAGGCCACTTGATGGAGCTTCAGGCCTCAAACTGGAGGCCCATGGTCGTACTTTGGCTGGCATTCATAGCCAATATTTAAACGTATGGGATTTTACATAAAATCAATTTTTCCAGCTTCTTTGGAAAATTGGGAAAAAATGTCAACACAGGGCTCCCATTCCCTCATGGCAGCAATAGTCTGGAGTGGACAGCAGCTACTCCCTTGAGATGGGGCATGAGCTCTTTAATTAGATACAGTTCTCACCTGTTCCCTTTTTTTTTCGTTCCTAAGCAATTTTTTAAAAAATTACTGTGCTTACTTACAGACTGGTGCTTTTCAAACTTTTATCTGTAGATGAAGCACCTGAGGAATCCTATTAAAATGCCAACTCTGATCCAGTAGATCTGGGTGGGTCCTGAAATTCTGCATTCCTGACCACATCAAAGGTGCCCATGGCTGCTTGTCCAAGGACTACATTTTAAATAGCAAGGCAGTATATAATTTCACTTTTCAACCTTTGCAAGTTTTAAGGGACTTGACTTTCTTGTCATTTTTAGTGCACACGATTAAAAGAAACACATTATTTGCCATTTTATAATCTCTATAATACTTACATTTATTTCAAATCTTTTCTTTTTAAAAGCAAGCTGGATGCGATCATGTTTTAAACTCAAAAGCCCGGAGAGATAAATGTGGGGTTTGTGGTGGCGATAATTCTTCATGCAAAACAGTGGCAGGAACATTTAATACAGTACATTATGGTAAGAATCTGCTCCTAAGAACCACGAGAAGGAATATGGTCAAAGTTTGAAAATTGGTAACCACGTGTAATATGCAAAAATATTAATGTCGAGCATAAAAATCAGTCTTGTTATGGTGGATTATCCATCGACGAGAAGGCACCTAATAGAATTATATGAGAATTATATTCTATTCCTTTGTTGTCCACTTTTTATTCCATACTTAGAGAAAGTGAACCATTCTGTGGAGTACTGAATTTCTGCTAAATTCTTTTCAGGTTACAATACTGTGGTCCGAATTCCAGCTGGTGCTACCAATATTGATGTGCGGCAGCACAGTTTCTCAGGGGAAACAGATGATGACAACTACTTAGGTGAGATGGGATGCCTCGCTACTCGCGAGTTCTGGTTCTATGGAGCAGTGGCCAGATACTACTTCCTTCCTTCTCTGGCATGCAGAGGGAGAGCTTTCAGATGTCATGGATTTTCATAAAATAAGTGGCTCTCAAAATTCACCATTGTATTTCTCCCTCATACATACGCCCTCAGAGTATTGATTGAAAAGTTGTGTAGCTGCACTATTTGATATCAAGAGATTTACTCTGGATCTTAAAAAATACAAAGGCCCCAAGTCAAATTTTGAAAGTACTTATCCTCTAAGTTCAGCATAAAATCCTTGCTCTCATTGAGTCTTTTCAAAAAGCTGTCCTGTGGGGAACTGACTTGCAAATGTTTTATTAGAAGCATTACTTGACTTAATTTTTATGTTATCAGCTCTAACCAGTAGCAGACCACTGGTAGACTTATTCAGTATTTCATTATGCCTGTTCATTGCAAAAGGTTCTATGGCGACCCGTATTTTTCTCAAGTCATTACTAGAATAGCAATACTACACAGATTTTTTATCCTTTTCTCACTGAACCTAGGTGCATGATAAATTCATATCTATTCCTTATATTTAAACCACAACATACTGATGACCCTGTGTTGATTTTCAACAGTTTGCTCAGCCCAGCCCCATCTTATTTTATTATTTATTTATTTCTTAATTTAAAGTTCTGGGGTACATGTGCAAGATGTGCGGGTTTGTTACATAGGTAAACAAACATGTGCCATGGTGATTTGCTGTACCTGTCAACCCATCACCTAGGTATTAAGCCCAGCATGTATTAGCTATTTTTCCTGATGCTCTCCCTTGCCCACACATCCTGCATCCCACAAGCCCCATTGTGTGTTCCCTTCCCTGTATTTTTGGGACAGGGTCTCACTCTGTCACCGAGGCTGGAGTGCAGTGGTGTGATCACAGCTCACTGCAGCTTCAACCTCCCAGGCTCAAGTGATCCTCCCACCTCAGCCTGAGTAGCTGGGACTATAGGCACTCACCACTATGCACAGCTAGTTGCTTTTTATTTATTTTTATTTCTTATTTATAGAGATGATGTCTCACTCTGTTGCCCAGGCTGGGCTTGAACTCCTGGCGTCAAGCAATCTTCCTGCCTTGGCCTCCCAAAGTGCTGAGATTCCAGGCATGAGCCACCATGCCCAGCCCAGTCTCACTTTATTTTTCTGTAAATTGCTGTAAGTGATTGTGAAATTTGCCTAACTGCCATTTAAAAGAAAGACGACATGGAGAGTAGAGTCATGACTGAAAGGGATTTAACTGGTCACCTTACACAAAACTCTTCCCAGCCGTGAAGAGCAGCATGGCTTATACTCAGATCTAGAATAAATTAAAGCTGTCTTGCTGGGCAGTCAATCTTTAAAAGAAATGAATGTACTTTCTTTCTTGTAATATCCAGGCAAGAACTCTATTTATTCATCTGAATTCAACCTGTATAGAGGCCCCTAATCTAAGCATTTGGACATATTCAGCCAGTAAATGAGTATTTGTTGAATTGAATTAAAGTCTATATCTCTATTTTGGAATGTCTACATGAAGCTGCATAGATAGACAGTGAGCCTTCAGCTAAGCATGCTAATCAAGTATGATATTTATACATGACTCCATTATGGCATTTGCTATCACTATTCATTCATTCACTCACTCACTCACTTATTTAATATGTGCCAGGCACTGTTCTAGGCACAATGAACAAAACAGATAAAAAAAATTTGTGTCTTCTTGGACATTACTTTTTAGTGGGACAATAAACAATAGGCAATAAACAGTAACCTGATAGATAAGAAAACTCCATACTGCTATAGTGATAAGTGCTGCTAGAAATCAGAGCAGCCTAAGGCAAATTGGGATACCAAGGGTGAGATGTGGACAGTAGAGTTGAAATGTTTGAATCATAGAGCAAGATAATAAGCTATTTAGGGGAAGAGCATTCCAGGCAGAGGGAATAGCCATTGCAAAGTCCTTGAAGTAGGGAAGAACAGAGGGAGGCAGTGTGGCTGTTGCCAAGTGAGCACAGAGGACACTCCTAGGTAAGGTTAAACAAGGCTAGGTCATACACGACCATATAACCATTATAAGAACTTTGGCTTGGACTCAGAGACATCAGGAGCCACTGGAGGTTTTGAGCTGAGGAATGACATCTTACTGCATTTATGTTTTTAAAGGAGCACTCTGGCTGGTACATTGCGAAGAGATGGTGGGGGAAGTGTGTACAGGACAGAAGCAGTTGCCATTGATTAGGAAATCATTGCAGTAATCCAGGAGAGAGATGCTGGTGGCTTGGCCCCAATGGGAGCGGTGAAAGTGGCAGTATGTGGTTAGATTCTGGATATCTTTTGAAGTTGGAACCAATATGATTTGTTGATGGATTGAACATAGTGTGTGAGTTAAAGGTACAAAGGAGTTAAAGGTACACAAGAGTTAAAGGTACAAAGGAATCTCAAAACTCCAAGGTCAAAACCTGAGCAATGGGAAGGATGGAGTTGTCCTCAACTGAGATGACAAGACTAGTTACATATTTATTATACGACCACTAGTGTTTTAAAGTTAGGGCAGGGTCTTTACATCTTAAGCTACGGATATGAAGCCTACATGTGATAGGTACAAAGCAAATGATTGCTGAATTGTTGAACAGCCATTATCAATGCCGTCTTTAATGACTACCTACTGTGTGCTTAATGGAGAATGAGGTTACCTTGGAAATGTACATTCACCTCTTCTTTCAAGGGCCGTAAAGCCTTACTTGGAATTAATTACTCAATCACTACATCAGCTTTTCACTACCCGAAACATCCAAATGAGTGACAACTTTATAAGACAATTAACAAAGTTCTTGGAAGACTGCTTTCAAATTATTTTTTGGGGGAATCCTTCATTTCTCCTTGCACAGCTGCAGAATGGGGCAAGTATTTTTCTTTGTACACTTGGTTATAAATTTGAGCATGTGGCTGCTGTGTCCTTACTACTTCCTAATTAAATCAAACAGCATTGCATGCAGCCTGCTTTATAAATTAATTTCCGGAGACCTGAAGGCCATGTTGAGTTGCTCCTTTCTTCTCTTCGAAAGAGAGAAGGATTCTCTGCTATCCTTCTCTTTCTTGGATAAACAGTCTCCCTCCAAGTAGTGGCCTCAATTCAGTTCAACTTAACCAATGCACATCAAGCGCTTGAATTCAGGGAGGGCCTCCTGATAACCTTTTATTATTCAGTGGAGGTTTCTTAATCTCCTTGTAAAGAATGAAAACAAAATTAAAGAAGATTTGTCATCTGGGACAGGCAGTCTGAGCCAGTTATGACTCTTTAATGGAATAGAATGGGAAAGTCACCTGTTGGCATAAGGAAATCTCTCTAGAAGCAAATGAAAAGTGTGCAAGCCTATATTGCAAGTCACAGTCCACTGAGTGTGAAAGTCGAGACCTCAGAGCCTTTGAACCTCACGGTGGTTACTCAACAAGTTAGGAAGAATTTGACGTTGTCATCAAGTCTGGCATGTGTAAATATTTACTCTTGGCTTGAGGGAAGATGCAGCAAATGCACTGAGAAGGTTTTACAACCCACACTGAGTCTCGCGTTGAGTCCAGTCACAGCTATTCCATTGCTAAGCAATATTCATCCTTATCCCTTATGTTTTTTTTCAGTGTCAGCCAAGCCATACTTTTCTGTGTATTCTAGGAGGCAGCAATTTCCAGGAGAGAGGGCCTTTTGTAGCAACCCAGCTCTGATGGGTGCAATGGGAGAGAAACCAACCCAGGAAATTAGCTCCCTTAATCGCATTAGTGGGAGGTTGGGCATTAGGCTCTTGTTTTCAGGAAACTATTTGTTTCACAAAGTACCAAAGCAGAAAGCCTTCCTGTCAAAGGTCATCCTTTCACATGGACCCCTTCCTCCTGTTGAGCTAAAGCCAAATTGTACCCAGGGCCACCATGTTCTTATCTCTTTAGAAGAAAAAGTAGCCATTTCTGTGATACTTATTTGTCTCCAGTACACTTAGCTCTTGATTAATTGTGGCAATGGGAAGATGGGAATCAATGCAGTGCAAGATAAATAGGATTTTTTTTTCATCTGATGATTTTAAGGATGTCTGGGGCCAAACCATTTATCAGGGTAGATCGTAAGAGGAATCTGATATCATTTGTGCTCCTCTCTTTCTCCCTACTCACATCTACTGAAATAAAGAATATGCACGGAAGGGTTAAACACCCTGAGTCAGCAAAACATGAAAGGAAGCCTGGAGACATTGGAAAAGACCCCCCAAATTAACCCAGAATAGACTATCATTCTTTGCATATGACCACACTGGATTGTCACTTGATTTACAGAACCGGCATGTGACATTTTATTTCCCCCTTTTTATCAAGACATCAGCTGGGTAGCTAGCATGCAACTTCATTTGAAAGAATTGGGTGATTTTGTTGACAGCACATCATACTGTCACCATTTGAATGACCCGCATTAGGGAGCAGCCTCAGGATGCCCAAGGTGCCACGGAAACAACCTCGGCTTCAGTGACCCACTGAAACTCCCGCCTCTTTCATGGCTGGTGGGTCTCACGCTGCAGGAGCTGCAGGCAAGACGAGGTTGTCAGAGGTTTACACTGACTGAGAAAGAGTCATTTGGCTGGAAGCGCTCTATCCTCCTTGTCATGAGTGTCAGACTCCATCAGTCACTTATTCTTTCAGCATCATCGATTGAGCACCTACTATGGGTTGGGATCTTTCTTGGGCTTATAAAAGTAAATTTTTATTTTCTCATTTTATATATTTAAGGGGTAGGACTACAGGTTTCTTACATGCATATATTGGGTAGTGGTGAAGTCTGAGCTTTTAGAGTATCCGTTACCCAAATAATGAACATTGTACCCAATAGGTAATTTTTCAACCCTTATCCTCCTTTTACCCTCCCACCTTTGGTACTCTCCAATGTCTATTAGTCGAAAAAGTGGATTTTTAAATGGCTGCTTTGCTCAAGGGCTCATGTAGACTAACAAAATGAACAATTTACATTTAAGAAAATCTACAACACAAACATACTTAGTTTCTATTTGTATACAAGAGAACGAATGCATGAACTCATTTACTCATTTAACAAATGTTTGTTGACCCCCTTCTTGGAAAATTTTAGTAGTTTATAGACTCTGGAGATGGATTTCCATGATTAGGAGCCACCTGGCCTTGGGAAATTAACTATTTTAAGTCATGCCTTTCTCACCCATAAATTAGGCTTCTATAATAGACACTACCTTATAGAGTTGTGATAAGGAGACAGTACGTACAAAGGCATTTTGATCTGCCAGGAACTAAAGCTGATATGGATTCTTATTTAATCCATATAACAATCTTATAAAAAACTCATTATACAGAGGAAGAAACTGAGGCTTAGGGAGGTTAAGTAATTTATCCAAGGTGATACAAATAGAAAATGGGAAAGATTGGTATCCTTATTGGTCGGACTTCAGACGCTACATACTTAACCACTTCACTTTACTGCCACCATGTAGAATGATATATGGCTGACCTGGAAATACACAGGACTTGAAATTTAGGTTTATTGGTGGGAGTGAACAGTGAGACTAGGAAGATAGGTGAAGACTAAGATCTGTAAAGTTACAGGGAGGTTATGCTAAGGAGGTTGTACTATCTTATAGGTAGTGGTGACTTCCAAAGGATTTTGAGCAAAGAAGTTGGAGGGTATTTTATCCTTTTAAAAGCTAATCTTGACATTTCCCTGTGTTACCACGTCCTTCCCAATCATTTCAAATGAAGGCACCTTATTCTTCTCTTGGGGCCAAATGTTGTTTACATGGGTGAGAATTCTGGTAAATGAAGTGCTGGATTAGGAACAGAATTCAATGCAGTTAATTCCTAATCCTGGAAGGAATAGCCCTGCGTCAGTAAAGTGTCCAATTGCATGAACTCTGTGAGGTCCCCATGTCTACGAAAATTAAGGATCCTGCTGCTGCTGAACCACAAATATTCAGAGCTTCATCTCAGCCCTCTTTAATATCCACATAAGGGTATAATATTTACTTAACCTAACTCCTTGGAACCTCTTCTGTGTACACACTGCTTCTCTCCTGAGTGGTGAAAGATAATGTGTCACCTACACTGATGAGATGGCCTGCATCAATGAAAGATGAGTTAGGATCTGGCTAATACCTAAGACATCTTGTCCACTCCTCATTCCACAACCAAGACAGCTATCATCAATATGATGCTAAGACATGATGCTGTCGGTGAATCACATTCAGCATGGTTTCTTGGGCAGCTGTTACCAATTGATTGACATTGGCACTGGGGATGAAAATTATTTGCCATCTGTGAGTTAAATGTCCTTGTTCCTTTTATTCACCTAAATATATGGCCTGTACCTTTCAAGGGCATCCTCACTACTAAAATTTGCTACTCTTGCACAAATTACAGACGGTAAGGGGGGCCTTTCTCTAGTCTTTGTTCAGAGCCCAAATTTTTAGTAGCTCTGATTTATTAAATACCTGCTTCATGTCAAGCCCGACACTCCAGAGGACTTATTCAAGGAGCAGTGGTACCAGGGGAGAAAAAAGCAGCACTATCAAAATTTTGAATTAACTACTAAAAGGAAAAGATGTGATTGAGATTTTATCTTGAGAAATTAATCAAAATTTATGAAAATAAATTTATTTGTATTTGACCATCAACTACATCTTCATTTTAATCCTGCCAAGGTTTTGAAAAGAATAAAGCAATTAATAAATATTTTTGCTTATATTTTTCATATCAAGTCACATAATAGCCAAGTAGTATATTCTTGACTGAAAGTCTGAATTTAACAGTAAAATCTGAAAGGGAGTCAATTTTAGAAACGCTTTCTAGAGATTTATTAACTTTCACCATAAGCTCTCTTGACCTTTTAATAAATAAATAATTTCTTCTGAAGCAGCTGTTGTCTCATCCTCCTTGTCAATTTTCTTTCCTGTTTCTTTTTTCAGCTTCATCGAGGGATACTTGACAAATAAAAATTGAATATATTTAAGGTGTTCAACTTAATGTTTTTCTACTCCTATACACTGTGAAATAATCACCAAAACCAATCTAATTAACGTATCTATCACCCATATAGTTACCGTTTCCTTTTGTTTTCTTTTTTCTTTTCTTCCCTCCTTCCTTCCTCTTTCCTTGTCTTTCTTTGTCTCTCTTTTCTTTTCTTTCTTCTTTCTCTCTCCCACTCTCTTTGTTTCTTTCAACACTTATAATCTACCCTTTAAGCAAATTTCAAGTATGCAATACAGTAAGGTTAACTATAGTCACATTGCTTTACACTAGATCTCCAGAATGTATTCATCTTGCTTAACTGAATCTTTGCATCTTTGACCAACATCTCCCCATCCCCCCTCCCTCCTGCCCCTGGCATTTACCACTCTACTCTCTGCTTCTATGGGTTTGACTATTTTAGATTCCATAACTGGTCTAACTCTGCCAGGTTCTCATTTGGCCAACATTTTGGCACTCGATTCAAGCAGTTCTCCGATATCACTTTCGCAGCATCACTGATTTTTTTCATCTTTTGCAAGATCTGGAGTAGATTTATTCATTCTTCCCCAAAGATACATATTTACCGAGCACCTGCCATGTGCTCTTTCAGAAACTGGGATATAGTAGTGAATAAAATGATGCCAACATTCTTACCATCATGGGTCTTACATTTCTTGTTTGGGAAGAGAGAGTATAAACAAAGTGCCATGGAGAAAGGTGAGAAAGGGGATAGAAAGTATGTAATATGTGCTAACAATGGGAGGCAGTTGCAGGTTTAGAAATAATGTTCTGGGTTGGTGTATTAATCTTTTACCGTGTAACAAGTTATCTCAGGACATAGTGGCTTAGAACAACAAATATATACTATCTCTCAGTTTCTCATATAAGGAATTTGGGAGCAGCATGTATGGGTGTTTCTGGTTTGAAGTCTCTCATGAGGTTGCAGTCAAGATGGCAGTTAGGAATGTAGTATTATCTGAAGACTCAACTAGGGCTGGAGAATCCACTTCCCAGATTACTCACTCAGAGGGTGTTGGCAGAAGGAATCAGTACTTCCCTGCTGCTTGCAGGCCTCTCTGTGGGTTCTTTAGTATCCTCACAACATGGCAGCTGGCTTCTTCCAGAACCAGAGGTCCAAGGAAGAGCAAGGCAGAGCCATAGTGCCTTTGGCCTTGACTCAGAAGTCAGGTTCTGTTGTTTCTGCATTGTCCTACTGATTGCAGTCATTCCTATTGAATGTGGGAGGGGATGACACACAGTGTGAATACCATGCAGCAAGGCTGGTTGGGGCGATATTTGAGGCTGGCTACCACAGTGAGCTACACTGAAAAGGAGGTCTTTGAGCATCATATTAACCATGGATTTTCAGATTTCAACATCTGTCAAACAAAAAAGACTTAACAAAGATTCAACAGGCTTGACTAATTCTAGTATATATAGATTTGTCTAGGAACCAATTTTATAAGTGTTCAGTTCACTAATACATATTTTCAAATCATATAAACACTTTTGCTTCCATCTAAAATTCTGTAACTGTGGGTCTTGTATAACAAGCTCAAGGTTTATTAGGACACCTAGGTTACATTTTATTTTTCACAGATACCACGAGGGAGTAGGTGCTTTTATCTCCACTTTAGAGATAAAGAAATGGAGATGGATGGAAAATGATTCCCAAGGCCACACAGCTGGCAAGTAGCAAACTTGGGACTTGAAGCCATGCCTGTCTGGCTCAAAAGTCCCTATTCTGTGCACAGTGACTCTCTACCTATCCAGGTGTTACTTCATATTTCAAACAGCTAGTCATTGACAGCAGATCAATGTGTTATTCTCTTTCCTCACCTACAGCTTTATCAAGCAGTAAAGGTGAATTCTTGCTAAATGGAAACTTTGTTGTCACAATGGCCAAAAGGGAAATTCGCATTGGGAATGCTGTGGTAGAGTACAGTGGGTCCGAGACTGCCGTAGAAAGAATTAACTCAACAGATCGCATTGAGCAAGAACTTTTGCTTCAGGTAAAAACTTGACCATGAGCCCACCACCCTTTTCTTCTGCTTGGCATCACCGAGCCCACCCACTTCCTTTCTGTTTTGTCCACATATTCTAGGTTTTGTCGGTGGGAAAGTTATACAACCCCGACGTACGCTATTCTTTCAATATTCCAATTGAAGATAAACCTCAGCAGTTTTACTGGAACAGTCATGGGCCGTGGCAAGCATGCAGTAAACCCTGCCAAGGTATCTGCTTTGAATTTGCGTTCTGGGGATTTGAGAAGTTTTTTTATCTTTTTTTTTTTTTTTAATAGCCAAATGCATGCAAACTGCAAACCCTTCTATCTGCATACATTCTCTAATCTCTTTTCTTCGAATGTGTCTGGTCATTTTTGGCTGGGAAGTTGAACTTTTTAAGGGATTCAGGAAATTTTAGGTTTCTTCATCCTAAGAAATTTTTGTACACATGTGTAAAACCAAGCAAAAATCACCTCTGCCATTGTAATTTTCCAGAGGCATGGTTTTAGTAGTCATAGCATACGTTATTTATTTTGTTTTCTTTTGTCTAAATGAGGAGTCAGCAAACCACAGCCAGTAGGCCAAATCCAGCCTACTGCCTACTTTTTTTTTCTTTTTTTCTTTTTTTTTTTTTTTTTTTTTTTTGAGATGGAATCTTGCTCTGTCGCCCAGGCTGGAGCGCAGTGGCACAATCTCAGCCCACTGCAACCTCCGCCT
This sequence comes from Pongo pygmaeus, assembly GCF_028885625.2. NCBI lineage: Eukaryota > Metazoa > Chordata > Mammalia > Primates > Hominidae > Pongo > Pongo pygmaeus. The sequence goes on from NC_085930.1 coordinate 88,869,122, forward strand.
CCCGGGTTCAAGCAATACTCATGCTTCAGTCTCTCGAGTAGCTGGGATCACAGGTGCATGCCACCATGCCCGGCTAATTTTTGTATTTTTAGTAGAGAACAGGTTTCACTGCGTTAGCCAGGCTGTTCTCAAACACCTGACCTCAGATTATCCACCCACCTCAGCCTCCCAAAGTGCTGGGATTACAGGTTTGAGCCACTGCGCCCGGCCTACCTACTTTTACAAATAAAGTTTTATTGGAACACAGCCATGACAGTTTTGTTTATGTATTGCCTATGAGTGGCTGCTTTTGCCCTGTAATGTCAGGGTTGAATAGTGCAACAGAGATCCTACGCTCTGAAGATATTTACTATCTAGCTCTTTAAAGAAAATGCTTGCCAGTCTGGGGTCTAAATAGTTTATGGAATAGATTATTTTCCCTGAATAATTTTTTTTCCCTCTCTGCTTAGGGGAACGGAAACGAAAACTTGTTTGCACCAGGGAATCTGATCAGCTTACTGTTTCTGATCAAAGATGCGATCGGCTGCCCCAGCCTGGACCCATTACTGAACCCTGCGGCACAGACTGTGACCTGAGGTGGGCCACTGTTTTCTCAAGGCCTTTATTACTGAATTGTGAGAGTCTCGCAGGAGGCCCCAACAGGAGAAGCAAAAGGAAGGGATGCTGGTCTTTAGTTCTCCTTTCTTGTGTTTCAGTGAAATAAGCTTTAACCAATTCTCCATCCCTCTGGAACTGATTATCCAAGACACACATGTGCAGATTTCTTGTTCACCTAAGAATTAAAAATAGCTAATAGAGTATGGCACTTGCCAAAAAACATTCTCGGTTGATCCTCACAACTTGCTGGGTAGGTATTGGCATTATGATTGAGTCACATTGTATGTGAAAACTTGTTTTGAAAGTCAAAAGAAAAGGGGGAGAACCTCATCCCTTAAAGTACCCATAATGACCTACATCTACCTACTGAGAGTGTATACCACCCAGTAGAAGAACTCCTACACACCTGAAAGTTGCAGTACACTAAGGTAGCATCATGGAAGAAACAAGAAGAAAAGGTATATACAGATGTCTGAGATATTCAAACAATTCTGTATTTAAGAAAAGTGTAAAATCCGAGGCAGGAAATACTGGGTGGGTAGAGCACTCTGAAGCTTTTCTATTTGCTTGCAAAGTTGACTGTGTCATATTGAAATATTAAGTAGTCGGGGCTTGCATTTTATAGTCTGCATGACAGTTAAATGCAGTTAAGGTGAGTTGCTGTTTTATCCTCCTTTTAAGAAGGGAAATTCAGTGGAGAGTGGTATAGGAATGTGTTAAGGTCTCACCATTTATGAGCAGAAAAGTGAATGCTTAAGCATTTTGAAGGCTCCACATTACAATGCCAAATCCTATCAAAGGGTATTGGCTGCCTATAGTGCTTTAGTGCAGATTATAAGGCCTATTTGAGGCTCTGAGAAAACAGAGGAGTTCTGAGGTTGACTACTAATGTCTGCCATGGGAGTGAGAGGAGCAGTTATGGTACGAGTGTCATATTTTTGCCAGTTCTTCCTGAAGGCTCTGACTTCAAAGCCCAGGATCTTTCTAGCCTCTACCCAGTGTCACTGACTTTCTAGCTCATTGCCCTAGTGAAATTGGCTTGCCAAAATATATTGACAAAAGTCATTGTAAAAAAAAAACAAGAAGACATTAAAAGGCAGACATTTATACTAGGCAATATTCTTGTTGTAGATAGCGTCCATATAAACCCATTGTTTCAGCCAATTGAGTTAAATTAAAGTTCAAGTCTCTTCAGGAAAAAATAATCAGTTAACTAACTGCTAAACTGAATTGATCACTTAAGTTTGGGGAAAAAATGAATTGGTGGATAGATTCCTTGAGGAACAACCTTAATAAATTGAGAATGGTGACATTTTCTGAGTAGCCTTATATCAAATTATCACTATATTCCCCAGTACTCTGTAATGGTTATGGTAATAGAGTCAACCATTTACTAAAAACTATTTTTTAATAGTTATATATTATCCTATTAATATTCTTTTACTAATAGGATAGTTCTTATATTATCCCATTATCTATTATTCTGTTAATATAATTAATACCCTACTAATTCTTCAAACAACATTATGATTTATATATTATTATTCTTACCATTTTACAAATAAGAAAAATAGAGGCTGAGAGTCATTAAACAAATTGCCCAAGCTCACACAACTAGTTAATGGAGTGACGGAAATCTAAATCTGCACCTAGATCCTGTGCTTATACCCTAGGAGAGAGTTATTTTTATTCTTAATTCAGTTATAATGATGAGTGTTACTCATGGATTCTATTCTGGGTAGCTTCTCTTCCTTTGTGAAAAGAAATAATTCCCATGAGTTTTTGCCCCATCCCTGTTCCCTACCTTGCTTGGAGCCCCTTACCTGTTTTTTCTCCACTGATTGAATCAGAACGGGACTGGTTGAGTCTCTGATGATAACTATAGATACAGCAGAACTCCTGCCTACAGTGCTAAGTGTGCTCCTATGATCACAAAGATGGTGGATTTATACATAGCATTGCGAATAATAGAATGTGATCTAAAAAATAAATTATTCTTTAAGAACCCTCTTTTTAAGTTTACCCATGGAGCACCAATTTGAGAGTGGAGATAATGTTTGAGCTGTTATTTTGAAAAACTATTTTTCACTTTGAGCAGATTCCAAAGTGAGCCACTATTTAATTTGTGATGATGCTGACTTATGTGGTGTTCTCCAAAGTTTCTCCTGCATTGGAAGCCTTTAGACATAAAATTTAAACAGTGCTTATAAAGCTAATACATTAAAAGGTACCCTCGAAGCCATGAGTTTTTGTGTAAAATGATGCAAAAGATCTCCAATAGATTTCTGCTCATTGGTTTATGTGGAGTTACATGATACTTAAAACTTGGTTAGAGAATGAAACACCAAGGATAATGATAATAATAATAATAGTAAATTATAACAGGAATAGCTACTTTTCTTGAATGTCTGCCATATGTGTGAAATGCTACACATGGCTTGCCTCACTCAATCCCCCAAGTATCCCAGTGAAATAGATTCTGTTTCCCTCCATCTCACAGATGAGGAAACTGAGGCCTAGTGAAGCTAAGTGTTTCAACTAGGGTCACTTAATTGACACTCACATCCAGGTCTTTCTGATTCTATAGTTCATACTCTGATTTTTATGAAAAATAATGTCACAATACCTAGGTGTAATTAGGGCTTCAGTTCTTTGTGTTTCATATAGTAGGTGTGCTAGCACACTAAGCTATTCTAAATTCTAAATTTCCCATTTGGAGAAAGTCACTATTTTTTGACACTTAACTTTTATATATACTCTACTCAGACCAAACAAGGACAGCAGGTCAGATCATAGGCTCCAATGGTAATAATAGCACCTCTAATTAAAGAAAAGGTGAAGGGATTATGTCCAGATCTTTCAGTAGATGTGAAGATCATAGGGTTAGGAATTTTAAAATGCAAAGAAAAACCAGGAGTTTAGGATTAGTTTCCAAGGCCTCATTAGACAGGTGCATGCTCATTCCTAAAATTAACCAGAAGATCATGCCTATTTGTCAACATTCAAATGCATAGCTTACTGGCCTGTATAGATTGTTTGGAAAATAAAATTGTTCACTGAAAAATACACAGACACAAACAAAGCCTAAATAAGGTGTTCTATCTTGCATCTATCAAACTGACAGTCAATATAACCATTACAGTAATTATTGTCAAGTAGCTGTGTCCAAAACTGAAAGACTGAAGAGAGGATTGTTACTGATTGGTCAAACTCTGAAATAGCTTTTCTAAAAGCATGGTTGTGGATCACTCATTTTGAAAGATGATCCATCCATAGCACACTAGTATTTCTGAGAAGCCTTACCAAGAATCTCCTTCCCCAAGTGGAGGTTAATAATGCTGATCAACGTTTTGAAGGCCTTGAGAAGTTCTGTAATATATAAAACCTTTTGAATTCAGTAGTTCTTAAAATTATTTAATCCCACAACTTCCCCTGCAATAAAAACACACAGGATTCCACTTGTTTTTCTCAGTTTCTACTTATTAACAACACTGTGGAATATGGTTTCCTGAAATATAGTATTAAAATACAATTGTATTTTATGTCCCTTGAAATGAACTAAATGAACACGAAACATTGAAGGTCACCATCCAGGGAGAGACTACAAAGCAGGGGGTAGCATTTTAAGAACTTTTCTAAGGCAGTGCTATGCCCTTTCCATAGACTCTTCAAGATTCTCTGCTCAGATTCTGGGGATGATATTACTGTCAGGGGCACTCGAGCCACTGTGCCATGCTAAGCTGCTGGCGTGTTTTCTTGTGGAGGCAGGACACCTTCCTTCTTCATCCAGGATGGAAAATAACCTTTCCAGAAGGAAATGGTGACGAAGGCAAAGAGAAGGTAGCCAAGAATCAAAGGGCAGATGAAAGTTCCAGATGCTTCTGTTGAATTGGGCCACATTTTTGCCACACTTCCTGAAGGAAGTGAGAGTTTGCCCCACTACACTGTGACAGGATGAGATAAAGCATTGTTTTACAATTTCTCATTGAACATGTTCCGGGTTAGAACAAAATCCCCCAAATATGGTGTCACTCTATTGGAAAATCTCCATAGCCCACTTTACTTGCCAGATGGTCAACTCTGACCTACTTTGGGGCATTCATGAGAAATTCCAAGATAAGCATGAGGCCAGAACTCTTTTTTACCCTGAGTTCTACCCTGGACAGGTACACATGGAAGTAGTCTCAGGACATTGGTTACGAACAAACCACCCAATTTCTAAGCAGTAATGAGTGAACAGTCAAGAGTGAAATCCAATGAAGAGTACAAGGAAATCACCCTTTCTGGATTTCTAAATCTAATCAACAATACGTTTTAAGGTTATTTATTTAGAATATTCTGTTTAGTTTAAGAATATTATTTTTTAAAAAATTTAAGCACTGCTGATCATATTCCTAGGGTATTAAAAGAACCAGACGATTGGCCAGCACGTACTGAATACCTACTATGTCCCCCCATAATCTCATTACAGGTAGTATGGATACAAAGGTGACAGAGATTTATAGATTCAAATCTAATTTTAAAGTGTATAATTGAATTGTATAAAATATAGTCCATGTCTTCAAGGAATTTAAGAGCCTTTATTTACAGATAATAATGTACACAGGTTTTAATACACTTGAAAAAAATTTTTTTTTCCTTTTGGTAGCTTGAATTTCAGATTGACTGTCGGGGTAAAATCATCGCAAAGATAACACCTCTGGCTGTCATTCTGTGACTTCTTTGTACATTGGCAGCCATGAAAAACACATGGATATGTTGTTTTAAAATTAGATTTTAGCAACTGACTGTGGCTTTGGGCTTCATGGTATTCGAGTTAAGAAAGAAAAAGGAACTCAACTCTTCTTTGAATACCGGTTGACTATAGATAAGGCATATATTTTTAACAGAAATGTTGGTTTTGCCCCATTATTTTTGCATAGGTGGCATGTTGCCAGCAGGAGTGAATGTAGTGCCCAGTGTGGCTTGGGTTACCGCACATTGGACATCTACTGTGCCAAATATAGCAGGCTGGATGGGAAGACCGAGAAGGTTGATGACGGTTTTTGCAGCAGTCATCCCAAACCAAGCAACCGTGAAAAATGCTCAGGGGAATGTAACACGGGTGGCTGGCGCTATTCTGCCTGGACTGAAGTAAGTTGGCTCTCACTCAAAGAGTCTTCTTGGATGCTGTCTGATTAGTTGATGGTGGCTCCTTGCAGGTGTGTAAGCCCCATTTAGGCTGTGTGGAAGATATGACCGTGATTGATTTGTAATGCCTGACCCCATTCAAGCTTTCCAGAATAGAGTAGCCATGGTTGATTTGTAATGTCTGACATGGGCATGACGTGTGGAAAATTGGAAGAAGTGGAACAACTCAACTGATTTCTTTTGCATACTCTACAAGCCATTCCCAGTTTTATTTTTGTATGCCAATGAGCTAATTTTGACTTTAATTATAAACCTGGTAAGCAAACTGATAACATGAAAAGATCTCCACCAAAATAACAACTAGAGTTGGCCAGCTTGCGTGTTTGTTTCTTAAGAGCTGGAAGAGACAACATAGCCAGGATCTTGAGCATACTTTATAAGAAACTTAGCAACAGTTTTATTTATTTATTTTGTCCCTACAGTGTTCTAAAAGCTGTGATGGTGGGACCCAGAGAAGAAGGGCTATTTGTGTCAATAACCGAAATGATGTACTGGATGACAGCAAATGCACACATCAAGAGAAAGTTACCATTCAGAGGTGCAATGAGTTCCCTTGTCCACGGTGGAAATCTGGAGACTGGTCAGAGGTAAGATGGGAGGGCTGTTATTTCCCCTAGGTCATCTGTTATATTCTAGTTCTGGTGCTGTCTATTTAAGGCAAACCCTTGTGCACCTTTCTCCCACCTCTCCCTTTCTCCCTTGTCTCCCTTGAGAAAACAACTCCAGTTCTCTGCCTGCACCATGACTGTCGTACTGGATGTAACTAGTCTACCAGTGACCTCAGAGGTGCTTTGGGCTTGGCTGGATCACTCACTGTTGTAGCTTCTGTTGTGATTTTGAAGTTCCATTCCATCACCTTCCCTCCTCCTTGAGCCCTAGCTAAGTCACTGAAAGGAAATCATGGATTTATTAATCATAAAGCTATACTAGCTCACATCTGAAGTCAACATGAAGTTTCCTACTTCCTTGACTTTGAAATAAGAGAATTAGACCCCAGGGAGTGACCTCTCTGACTTACCCATCCAACTGCAAGAAAAAAAAAATAAAACTCAGAAAAAAAAAAAGAAAGAAATGGACCAGACTGAGTATTCCAGATTTATGCCTTTCTCATCCTTTACTTTATGAAGCACAAGGCAGACCCTCCATTGCTTAGCACAGATGGTCCCAGGACAAAAAGAGAAAGAAGATGCAGCCTCTTTCATGCTTTTATGGTATAGTATTAGCACTCACTATTAACACAGCCCAGTGTTAACACAGTCCAAGGAGATTCTTACCAAGCAAGGACTCACTCCACATTCCTTAAGGGGAAGAAGGGAAATAAGAAATACGAAACAGAAGTTTCCTTTTTTATGGGCCAAATCAGGAATATGGGGAAAGAAAAAGTTTCCCTGCTACAGCTCCTACATCCATGCTCTTATCCCATCCTTATAAGTGCAGTATTAACTGCTTATTTTCACCATCAAATAAATCTGAAAAGGATACTATTAATGCTCCTGAAATGGTAGTCAATTAACAGTGTATTTGATTAACAGTATCTGATTCCTGGACAAATGAACTACAAACCTAGTGCTTTAGTTCTAGGTTAACAAATTACCTTTGCTTAAAAATCTCTAGTATTTGGTTAAAAAAGATAAAATAAGTGGTAGGTTTAAATTTTACTTAGATAGCTAATGCTGAAGTATAATTTCAAACTAAGTAACAAACCTTTGTAACAATATGCGATAAAATGGGGGTTGGGAGATCAAACTGTAAATTCACTATAATCCAAAGTTTCTTAAAAAGACTGGAAAGAAAATAATAAAATATTGATAATGGTTATCCTTGGGTAGTGAGATTTTGGATCATTATAATTTTTTCGTTTATGTTTTTCTGTAGTTTTCAAATTTTCTACAATAAGTATGGATAAAATGATGATTATATTTGGCATTTATTAAATGAACATTGTACCAAGAGCTTTACTTGGATTTGTTTCATTTAGTTTTCACAACCCTTTGCAGTAGACACTAATTCTCATTTTACAGATGAGAAAATTGAGGTTCAGAGAGATCTTGTGACCTGGTTATATAAGTGTTAAAACCTAGGTTGATCTGATTAATAATTCCCCACGCTTAACTCCTATGCTATAAAATTATGAATGTTGTTTTTCAAATTTTATAGCATGGAGCTATGTTGAGTTTATTTTGTGCTCGAAACTGGCTCAGAGACTATAAATATAAAATGAATGAAGAAAAGGAAAAAAATGAGGCTTAGTATATTTACAAATTGCTATGGGAGAGGGATTGCTGTGGGAAAAGGACACACCTGTTCCTACTCATCAATAAATAACCCCAGAAACCACAACACATTGATCAGAAATGACCCTGACTAGCTCCGCTTTTCATTACAGTGCTTGGTCACCTGTGGAAAAGGGCATAAGCACCGCCAGGTCTGGTGTCAGTTTGGTGAAGATCGATTAAATGATAGAATGTGTGACCCTGAGACCAAGCCAACATCTATGCAGACTTGTCAGCAGCCGGAATGTGCATCCTGGCAGGCGGGTCCCTGGGGACAGGTATTTTGAACGATAAGATTCTTAACTGCTACATTCTTTCCTTCTTATCTGGAGAGGACTTGCAAAGGAGCATTCCAGTGGTGGAGATTTAACCGCTGTGCCGGGTGGCATGCAGGACACCTCCATGGCACTGGATCAAGCACATGTAACTCTGCAACTATTTTGCCCCCCTTTCGAGGATTGCTGCCTGCCCTCCTGGAGCTGATTACCCTTTTACAGACCCACATGCCTATCTTTGCCCTTTAGCTTGAGCAGATGAGCATTTGAACAAATTCACAACAGATTTCATGTCTGGCTGATGTTATCTTCTAGCGTGCCTCTGTGGGTCTGTTACAGTAGGTGATCCAGCACCAGAGTCTCTGCCAGGAAGGTCTGGAATGAGATTTGGAAAAGATATTTTGGCTCCCAACGTCACAATTACAAAGCTCACCTCTCATAAATAAGCCAGACTCTTCAAACATAATTAATTAGATCAAAGTTTGCAAAACCCTCATGCTTGGAAATAATCTTTTCCGAGTCCTCCAGTCTGTAGGTTCCGCGGTCTTAACTTGAGCTATTCTTAAAGGAGAGAGTGAAAGTCTCCCTTGGGCTTGCATCTGAGAAGCCACTACTCTCGGAATGAAGTCCTTCCTAATATAGAAGCAGAAGCGTTCAGGGTACTATTTAAGTAGCACTCTGAGTTCCCATTAGAAGTAGAACAGCTGTCTGCTGTCACTTACGTAATCTCTTGAAGAATGACCCTCCCTTCACCCTGACCAGCCACAGCCACTCAGTCTTTTAGCCTCTATCTTCATTTCCAAATATGCATGCAACAAGTGGAAGCAGTTTTATTATGGCACCTTTACAATTTCTATCACTGATATGGGCACTCTTCTGAATCTTCCCCATTTCATAGCATCCACAGTCCAAATAGCCAATCATGTCTGAATTAATAGGGAGAGTTCACTTATACTTCTAATCTCATCTTCTTTTTGTCTATATCTGCATAACTTTTAGAGAATAATAGGAGGAGAACACAGCTTAGGGTCACTGACAAGATCTGAATATAACATCTATTAGAATTGACAGGCCTATTTTTTATCTGTCTCTACACCAGGCCATTCCTAGCACATCTTATAATCAGAGATCTTTTTTTTCCTTTAACTGAACATGCAGTTCAGGGGAACAGTTTTTTGGAGGTGTTATTTAAGAGTCGTAAATATTCATAAGAGAAATTTTGCAAAATGTAATTCAGCAAAAGGAAGAAAACCAAACCCAGTCCTACCTCTACACTGAAGAAATTAGTTGTTGCTAACATGTTTATGATTTTCTTCTAATTTTTTTAAAATTAATATTGTGACTGTACTCTGCCAATTGTTTGTTTTAATGGAAGTGAAACTCACATAATACAAAATGAACATTTTAAAGTGAACAAATCAGTGGCATTTAGTATATTCTTAATGTTCTGCAACTACCACCTTTATCTGGTTACGAAACTTCGTCACCCCAAAAGGAAACCCTGTATACATTAAGCCACGGGTCCCCAACTCCTGGGTCATGGGCCATGGGCCATGGCCTGTAAAGAACCAGGCTGCACAGCAACAGGTGAGTGGTGGATAGCATTACCGCTTGAGCTCCACCTCCTGTCAGATCAGCGGCAGCATTGGATTCTCATAGGACTGCAAACCGTATTGTGAACTGTGAGATCTAGGTTGTGCACTCCTTATGAGAATCTAATGTCTAATGATCTGAGGTGGAACAGTTTCATCCCGAAACCACCCCCACCCACCCCGTCTGTGGAAGATGTCTTCCATGAAACTGGTCCTGGGTGCCCAAAAGTCTGGGGACCACTGAATTAAGCAGTTGTTCCCCACCCTACTCTTCCCTCAGTCCCTGGCAACCACCAGTCTTCATTGTCTTTATGGATTTACCTATTCTGGACATTTCATAGAAATGGAATCATGCAATTTGTGGCCTTTTGTGTCTAACTTCTTTCACATACCGCAGTGTTTTCTAGATTCATCTATATTGTAGCATGTATCAGTACTTGGCCAAAGAATATTCCGTTGTACGGCTATACCAAAATTTGTTTATCCGTTTATCCCTCAAAGGACATTTGGGTTGTTTCTACCTTTGGCTATTGTGAATAGTGCTGCTATGAATATTTATTTCAGGCACTTATTTCAGTACCTGATTTCACTTCTTTTGGATGTGTATCTAGGATTGGAGTTGCTGAATCATACAGTAATTCTGAGTTTAACTTTTTTTTTTTTTTTTTTTTTTTGAGACAGAGTCTCACTCTGTCGCCCAGGCTGGAGTGCAGTGGTGCGATCTTGGCTCACTGCAACCTCTGCCTCCTGGGTTCAAGCGATTCTCCTGCCTCAGCCTCCCGAGTAGCTGGGATTACAGGTGTATGCCACCACGCCCAGCTAATTTTTTGTATTTTTAGTAGAGACGGGGTTTCACCGTGTTAGCCAAGATGGTCTCTGTCTCCTGACCTCGTGATCTGCCCACTTTGGTCTCCCAAAGTGCTGGGATTACAGGCCTAAGCCACCGCGCCCAGCTCTGGGTTTAACTTTTTAACTACCAAATGATGTTCTACAGCAACCGCATAATTTTGCATTTTTATTATAATATAATACAAGGGTTCCATTCTCTCCACATCCTCGCCAAAATTGTTATTTTCCCTTTTTAAAATTCCAAGTAAGATAAATTTATCTTACTATGGTTTTGATTTGTATTTCCCTAATAACAAAAGACATCGATCATCTTTCCATGTGTTTGTTGGTCATTTGAATATATCTCCCTTGGAGAAGTGTCTATTCAACTTCTTTGCCAATTTAAAAAAAAAATGAATTTTGTTAATAGTAAAATAAAACTCATCATAGAATTTCTCTTAACCATTTTAAATGTATAGTTCAATAATGTTCCTTTTCTCATTTTTTGATCTGTTTTTCTCGTTGTTCTTGAGTTGTAGATTCTAGAGGTCAATTCCTTAACAGAGATATGATTTGCATATATTTCCCCCATCCCCTGTGTTGCCTTTTTACTTTGTTGATAGTGTCCTTTAATGCACAAGGTTTTAAATTATGATGTAGTCCAATTTGTCTATTTTCTGTTGCCCTTGTTTATGATGTCAAACAAAGAAGTCATTGCCGAATCCAATGTCATGAAGATTTTCTGCCATTTTTTAAAAGAGTTTTCTAGTTTTAGCTCTTATGTTTGGGCCACTGATCCATTTTGGGTTAATTATTATATATAGCATAAGGCAGGATTTCAACATCATGCTTTTGCATGTAGGTATCCAGTTGTCTTAGCACCACTTGCTGAAGAGGCTGTTCTCTCTCCATTGAGTGGTCTTGGCATTCTTGTTGAAAGTCACTTGTCCATAGATATATGGGTTTATTTCTGGACTGTAGATTTTATGTCAGTAGTTTATACATCTGTTCTTATGCCAGTAGACTGTTTTGATCACTATAGTACGTTTTGAAATTGTGAAGTATGATTCCCCCAGCTTTGTTCTTTTTCAATATCATTTTGGCTATTTGGGGTCTCTTGTCATTCCATATGAATTTGAGAATCCGCTTTTTCATTTCTCCAAAAACGCTATTAGGATTTTGATTGGGATTTCACTGAATCTGTGGGTTAATTTGGGGAATATTGTCACCTTAGCAATACTAAATCTTTTAATCTATAGACATGTAATATCTTTTTATTTATTTAGGTCTTCTTTAATTTCTTGAGCAAAGTTTTATAGTTTTTAGCATAGAAAGCCTTTTACCTCCTTGTTTAAACTTGTTCCTAGGTATTTCATTCTTTTTGATGTTGCTGTAAATTGAATTTTTTTTTAAATTTACTTTTGGGATTGTTCATTGCTGATGTATAGAAACACAATGGGCTTTTCTGTTTATCTTGTATCCTTCAATGTTGCTAAATTTGTTTATTAGCTCTAGTAATAGTTTTAATTGATTCTTGGGATTCCAATGTACAGTATGATGACATCTGGAAATAGAATTAGTTGTACTTCTTCCTTCCCACTTTCTTTGCATGTCTTTTATTAGTATTTATTTCTCTTTCCTAATTTCTCTGGCTAGAACTTCCAGTACAATGATGAACAGCAGTGGTGAAAGCGGGCATCTTTGTCATGTTTCTGATCTTGTGGGGAAAAGTTTTTACTCTTCTACTATTGAGTATGGTGTTAGCTGTGGGTTTTTTTCCTCACTGCCCTTTATGATGTTGAATAAGTTCCCTTTTATTGCTAGCTTTCTGAATTTTTTTATCATGAAAAGATGTTGAATTTTATCAAATGCTTTTCTTTAATTTAGATAATCATGTTTTTTTTTTCCATTGTTCTATTAACGTAATGTATTGCATTGATTGATTTTCTTATGTTGGGCCAGCCTTATGTTCCTGGACTAAATCCCACTTGGCCATGATGTACTATCCTTTTAGTATGCTATTGGATTCAATTTGTTAGTACTTTGCTGAGAATTTTTATATCTGTATAAGCAATATTAATCTGGTGTGTGTGTGTGTTGTCTTTGGCTATGGTGTTAGGGTAATACTGACCTCATAGAATAAGTTAGGATGTGTTCTCCTATTCTTTGATTTTTTTTTTCTGAAAGTGTTTGAAAGGGATTGGTATTAATGTTTATTTAAATGTTTGGTAAAATTCATGAGTGGACTGGTACAAACTTTTTGAGGAAGGCTTTGATTAATGATTCAGTCATTTTACTTCCTATATGTCCATTCATATTTTTTATTTCTTCTTGAGTCAGTTTTTGTGATTTGTCTGTTTCTAGGCAGTTTGTGTAAGCTTGCATGTTTTATCTAGATTCTCTAATATATTGGCATACAATCGTTCATAGTACTCTCTTATAATCTTTTTTATTGCTGTAAGGTCAGTAGACATGTTCCCTCCTTCATTCCTGATATTTAGTAATTGGAGTCTTTTCTCATTTTTTCTTAGTCATTCTAGCTAAAGGTTTATCAATTTTGTTGATCTTTTCAAAAAATCAATTTCTGGTTCTGTTGATTTTTTTCTATTATTCTTCTACTCTCTGTTTCATTTATCTTCATTCTAATCTTTATTATTTCCTTCCTTTTGTTGTTTTTTTGTTTTAGCTTGCTGTTAATTTTTTAGTTCCTTAGGAAGTAAAGTTAGGTTGTGGATTTGAGATCTTTCTTCATTTATTTTTTTTTCTTTATTAGTGTAGGTGTTTGCAACTATAGATTTCCTGTGAACATTGCTTTCATTGCATCTCATAAATTTTCTTATATTCTGCTTTCATTTTAATTTATCTCAAAGTATTTTCTAATATCCCTTATGATTTCTGTTTTGACCTATGGGTTAAGAATGTGTAGTTCAGTTTTCACATATTTGTGAATTTTCTAGTTTTTCTTCTGTTACCGATTTCTTGCCTCACTCCATTGTGCTTATGGGATCTCATTCTTTTAAAACATATTCAGACTTGTTTTGCAGCCTAACATATGGTCTCTCTTTAAAAAAGATCCCTGCACATTTGAGAGGAATATGTAGTGTGGTAGGTGGGTAATCAGAAGTGCCAAAATTGAGTGGCTTCTTTTTTTATTAAGCATTCACCTAGTTTCTGCAAGGTTTTGTTTAAATTCCACAGTTCCAAAAAGTTGGTTCCCGTTTTTGCCAGCTTAACAGTTGCTTCAGTGGAGGGACCAATTCTTGGAGCTCCCTAGTCTGCCATTTCTGTGGCATCACTTCCTCTACTTATTGTTTTTAGACTGCTTTTTATAATCTAACAATTTGCCTTTTAGTGGCTACGTTATTTTCCTAACTACCTGTATGCTGTGATGTTGAACTTTGGGTTGTTGCATATTTTGGTGGTGTCCAGTTTTTTTGTCTCTTATAAAAATATTGATGCAAACTCCAGTTATTTCTTCAGGATAATTTCCTAGAAGTCAAAAAAAGTCACAGAGCTCTATTAGTTACCTATTTTAGCCACAGCACTCTGCTAGGTAGTGTGAAAGATGTAAAAATGATGGAGATGCAGTCTGCTCCTTCTAGGAGTTCACAGTTAATGAGTTGAACCCCTATAAATATAATTTCAATGGGAGGCAGAAATAATTCCAAGAGTCATTATAATAATGAATCAGTATAATTTGTACAGAGCAGGATTACCCACTTCGACCTAATTGAGCACCAGCCCTCTGGCCTACTGTGATGGAAATATTTCTCTCCTGCAGAATGTTATGGGGAAAGTAAGGGAAAGAGAAAATTTGCTGAATTGTATATACCTTTTATCCTCCTTCTTCCAGTGCAGTGTCACTTGTGGACAGGGATACCAGCTGAGAGCAGTGAAATGCATCATTGGGACTTATATGTCAGTGGTAGATGACAATGACTGTAATGCAGCAACTAGACCAACTGATACCCAGGTAAATTTCCTTTGTCCAACTCAGTTATTGACTTTGGGGACCAAGGTACCAAACTGCCCAGCTGTTTAGACAAAATTGAAATCCTTTCATAGATAAGTATGTCGGTAGAGCAACTAGTAGATTAATTTATCCAGATTTACCTATATGTTGCATTTATAATCAAATATCTTGTGTCAGTTTTGTTCTTCTCTGGTTATTTGAAGTATGTGTAGTTTTGCTTTTGATTCCTATTGGATGATGAATGTTGGGTTTTGGGCTCATTTTCTTAAACTCATATTTCTAAAATGATTTCAGTGTCGTATTCAGTAACTAGTGTCACATGTTCAGGCAGTGATTTGCTGGAGCTAACTTGTACCAGCTCACAAAAGCCAATCGATCAATTTTGCAGGAGTTTTGCAAACTGATTATTAAGTATAACCATTACTAAAAACTGAAAATATAAACCTATAATTAAATATATGGTATTAAAAGCAAAGTTTATAAACACTCAGAATTTAACTTGTACAAGGTACGTATGTGTCTGTATGGTGGTTGTACTATGTAAGGGTGTGCGGCCACATATCTCTCCCCAGCTCTGTGTTCATTGACATCAAGTTCATAGCTTGAAAATGGCCATGATGAGAGTATTTACACCACCGGAATCAGCAAGGGCTGCAATTCAGGGCTTAATTTATTATTTGGTTGATTGGTTAGACTTAAGGAAGTAATGGAGAAAATGTTAATGATGCAGATTAAATGTAAAAGAGTCTTGTGTCTGTAGCAGTTACATTGTGAATAGAACAAAAGGATGTGGAAATATTCTTCTAATATCTGAAAGGTATCTGATTCAGCAAAGACATCTTCCATATCATTGGTCAGTGAGTCAAGTTCTGGCCATACATCTTCATCATTCCACTTTCATCCTACCCTTAAACATAAAGAAAATATCAACTAACATTCATGCCTGAACTATACTCATTTGGCAATTACAAACATAGGTGGGCAACAGTTTCAAAAGTTCAGCAAAAATCGACAAATGTATTCTGTGAGAATCAATTGGCTGTATGGAATTTAAAATAAATAATTGTATATTTTATTGTTATTTCAAAATTGTTATACATCCTTTATATCAGTAAAATTTACAATAAATAAGCATATATATACATATGTATGTGTATGTACATGGATGTAATATGTGTGTGTTTGTGTACACACAATATCTATAAACACACACATCTTTTTTCTCAAGAAGCTGGTGGATAACTACTCACCAGCTTACTATTCTATACGGGCCTTGATTTTGGCATCATGTATGTAAAGAGAATATATAAAGAGAACACTTGAGTTTGCATAGCAGCTTTGCTAATTGCTGACGATGGCATTTGAACCCAGGCTATTCCCAGAACTCACACTCAGAGTGAAGCCCCATGTGGCTGATGTACTATCTCCATCCTGAGCACCCTCAATCTGCTGCCTTTCGAAGGGTGTTGTTAATGGGTAAAGAGTGTTAAAAAAATAAATTAATATGGCAATGCTGTTCATGTTGTCATCATTGATCAATTAACCAACCAACATATGTGACTTATAATAAATATATATTATTTTATTGAACTGTTCCAAATGATGAATGCCTGGAAAATGTTAGCTATGGCATCTAAAGCAATCATGAACTGAGGACTTGGCTGCTCCCTTTCAGATTCAAAATATATTTCCCTTTAAGTTATTCTATTATATCCATTTGACTATGGGATGGCTCCCACCATTGCAGTATGTGGATAATTTCTTCACTTTGTAAAAAGTTCCCTGTGGCTTTCTTTGGACCAAAAACAGAGGAATAGGCAAAGTCTGGAGCCAAGTAACAAAATTTCACATTCCACACATAGATTTTCTAAGGCAAAGATGTCTCAGTCATATTTGACATCAAGCCCCAGCACTTTTGCACTGTGCACAGCGCACTCAGGCATTTGATGAATATGTATTAAATCACAGGGTAATTGCTAACCACTGAGGCTGAGAGTGAATATGAGCAGGTGTGTACTTTTGTTCCTGTTTGCATAACTTGGAATATTACCTGTACACAGATGACCTCAGTTCATAACAGGGACTTCGTCTGCATGATCGAGGGGTATTGTATGAATTCCAGGCATTGGCCAGTTGAATACACCTTTTATATCTACATTTGACATTCTGGGATGCTGATGTTATCTTTAGGCAAACTGGGAAAGCAAGTTCATGATTAGCAAATTCTGATTAAGAAATTAATTGAAATGTGAGAACATCATTTGGCCTTCAGAATTTTAAAACGTTAACAACTAATGATTTTAAAATGATATCCTGCTATTTCATGACTTACATGTCCTTTTACAATATTTTTTCTCTTTTTAGACAAAGGGGTGAATAACTATGGCTTTAAAAATCCTCAAGCTGACCCCTGCCCTTTATTAAGGCACCTACAAAGGGACTAAGATTATATCTCATTTTGCAGTTGAAGACATTGGGACTGAGAGATGTCATGTGACTTGCCCAGATTCACACAGAAATCTGAAGCCTTAGAATTCTTAGCCTTTACACTTTTATCCACCATGACCATTAACTTGAAAGTGCATTGACTTGAAAGTGACTTTGGTTTTTTTCCCCCTTCACATCTAGGACTGTGAATTACCATCTTGTCATCCTCCTCCAGCTGCCCCGGAAACGAGGAGAAGCACATACAGTGCACCAAGAACCCAGTGGCGATTTGGGTCTTGGACCCCAGTAAGAAATAGACTGGGAGAAATGGGGAGGGCAGGATGGGGGCTAATATTCTCAGACATGACTATAGAAAGTGGGCTACTGTCCAGTAAGCAGCCATTCCATGTAACATAACTGCATGATTTTACTCCAACATCCAGTGCTCAGCCACTTGTGGGAAAGGTACCCGGATGAGATATGTCAGCTGCCGAGATGAGAATGGCTCTGTGGCTGACGAGAGTGCCTGTGCTACCCTGCCTAGACCAGTGGCAAAGGAAGAATGTTCTGTGACACCCTGTGGGCAATGGAAGGCCTTGGACTGGAGCTCTGTAAGCCAGTGGATTATTTGGAATTAGGGGAAATGGGGGAAACATTGAGGGGTATGAGGAGTCAGCGGAGGGGGGCGCCACTTGGAAATGTCAATGGGTAATATTTCAGAGCTGGATTTGTCTTATGATTTAAATTGTTCTGCTCCACTTATGTGTAGTTGGCCAAGTGTGCAAGGACTCTTAGCTAAATGTTTAAGGAATGCACACTTTCAAAAAATGGATAAATCGGTTTACAGTCTGCTTGAGTGTCTGTCCTGTTGGGCTGATCAGAAATCCCAGTCTTCACTGAGTCATATTAGTATGCAGTAGGTTTGTAGAGGACCAAAAATGTCAGGAGAGTGAGGGGAAAGGCTCTTACTCTGAGTCTAGATTCCTCCTGCATCCTATGGTCCCTAAAAATCAAGTGGCTCTTGGTTTCCCCTGACAAGAATGGGAAGTGGGAATCCTCATCCAGTGCTGTGAACCTGCCTGCTGTACACCAAGCACCATCTATGGGTTTTTATACAAATAGAACTTTTATCTTTAGGCAGCTTCTGTTTTCTGCTCTGCAAAAAGCCCAGAGTTCAAGAAATAGATTAGTATAGGTGAGGAGAGGGCATAAGAAGAATGGAGATTAATATCTCAATAAATATCATAATATAGAGAGAGAAATTTGAGAGGTGCAATAAAATAGAGCTGTGTAAAAACCCAGACCTTGGCATTTACTTGTTGCATGGCCTTGAGCAATCTGGTTTAAGTCCATGAGTCTCAGTTTGCTCTGCTCTTAAAGAAGACGGAAAAGAATACTACTTTACAGTGCTGTTGTGAGGATTATTTGAGATTATGTACACTAAATGCTTAGCAGAAAGTACTACTCAATAAATAGTATATAATCTCACTCTCACGTCTTGAGCTTCCAAATACTGATCTATGCATCCATTCATCCATCTATCCATCCATCTGTCAGTTCATCTTCTCTAAGATCCATCTGCCTACTCACCAAATATTTGTGAAAGCTTGCTAGAGAAAGAGCAATGAAGAATGAATAATAAAGCCCCTACCTTCATGGAGATTATTCCAATGGATGATCCAGTCAATGAACAAATAAGAAAGTATGTAATATAGCAACAGGTACTGATAAGTCCTAGAAAGAAGTCAAGAGGAGAAGTGGAATAGAGAAAGATGGGATGTGCTTTTAGAGAGGGTGGTTAAAAAAGGCCTGACATTGAGCAGGACCTGAGTGAAGT
The DNA here is from genome assembly GCF_028885625.2 of Pongo pygmaeus. Taxonomy (NCBI): domain Eukaryota; kingdom Metazoa; phylum Chordata; class Mammalia; order Primates; family Hominidae; genus Pongo; species Pongo pygmaeus. The sequence continues at coordinate 88,888,114 of NC_085930.1, forward strand.
GAGGGAATGACCCATATGGGTATTTAAGTGGTACGGCTAAAGGTGCGGTAGGTATGAAGTCCCTCAGATGGAAGTGTTCTTGGCTTGTTCAGGAAGCATCAGTAAGGCCAGCATAGCTGGAGTGCAGTGAGTGGCGAATGGTAGATGGGTCAAAGGGGTAGTCAGTGGCCACATCCTAAAGGGTCTAGTAGATCGATGTAAGGATTTTGGATATTATTCAAATGAACTGGAAAATCACTGAAAGGAAGGATAGGATTTGACTTTTGTTGTAAAGGGTTATATTTTGTGATTTTGAATACTGAGCTGACAGATTTCTCACTGAAATGGATATGGGATGGGAAAAAAAAGAGAGGAGACAAGGGTAATTCCAAGGTTTTTGGCCTGAGCAATTTGGGAAAGTGGTGGGCCATTTACAGAAATGCACATTCAGGAATTGTCAACCCCTCCACCAAATGACTGACCCTTTCTCTTTCTGAACATTCAACCTAGTGCTCTGTGACCTGTGGGCAAGGTAGGGCAACCCGGCAAGTGATGTGTGTCAACTACAGTGACCACGTGATCGATCGGAGTGAGTGTGACCAGGATTATATCCCAGAAACTGACCAGGACTGTTCCATGTCACCATGCCCTCAAAGGACCCCAGACAGTGGCTTAGCTCAGCACCCCTTCCAAAATGAGGACTATCGTCCCCGGAGCGCCAGCCCCAGCCGCACCCACGTGCTCGGTGGAAACCAGTGGAGAACTGGCCCCTGGGGAGCAGTGAGTATTCCCTGAAGTTTGCTTGCTTCTCTTTCACTTGAGGTTGGGTTTAGGGGAAAAGAGACTAGGAACACCTTTAGAGCATATTTTTTTCTTTACAGGGGATTGACATTGTGCATTTTCATTTGCTTTGAGTAACTTGTAATGGGTTAATTACAGCCCTTGATGATACTGATACTGCCTGCGTCCACCTATAAGCTGTCTTGATTGGGTGGAGAAAAGGGATATCGTGGCTAGGTGATACGATCACGTGTCCTCCTGGAGGTACTGTAAGTACCATCATGATTCATCCTGGAGGCCACAGGCAGCTCATACCTGTAGGGGAATTAAGAAGACAGATAAACTTTTCTGAAAGGGAATTCTTAATGAAAGTCACTTTCCTTTCTACTATTTTCCAGAAGGGTGCAGTCTCAAAGTGGCATGGTTGCTGTGTAATTTGTAGTAGTAGGTCATTGTCCTGGATTAGGGGGAAATACTAGCCTAGGTAAGATTTGTGCTTAGGAGAGACGTACCGTAACCTTAAGGTTATCAGCACAATCTCTGAGGGAAGATGCCTAGGTTTGATCCAAAGACTTACACTTTTAAATTTGGGGACCTTCTGCAGGTCCCTTCTCCTCTTTGAGCCTCAGTTTTCTTATCTGTAAAATGAGGATAACAATAATTCCTGCTTTCTTGGGTTGCTGTAAGAATTAAATAAGATGATGCAAATAAAGTGCTTTGCACCCCGCCTGCCACAGAGTGAGAACTTAATAAATGTTGACAGTTGTCTTTATTATTATTATCATTGTCCTTCAAATTAGGAAGGCCTTGACAAATATCTGATATCAAAAGAAAAGTATGCTTTGGAATGTTTTAAAGATTTTACTAAATAATTAAAAAAAAATATGCTGTGCAATACCAGACATGTTAAATGGAACTGCAGGAGGGGGAGGGTTTTAAAGGACCTGGGTAGGGATGTAGTTAGGTGTTTACTAATTATTCAGGGGTCTTCTTTTTAATTGTTTACTATTAGTTTCTTTCTAGTACTGCTAATTCTGTTTAATTGTTTCTGGGCTAAAAAGAATTAGAAGGAAGCTGTCTGTTTCCCACCGCGGTTATGTTTCAGTAAATTAGATGGACTTTCTGATGAATACTAATTAGCCACTGAGCATTTGCACCCACTGTCTTTGCTGGTTGTGTGCAGAACAGCTGCCAAGTTGCCCAAGACCCTCGCTATCCCATCCCCCTCTCTTGCTTTCCACTTTTGGGCTTCCTTTGCCTAGATTAGAAGAGGTTTCAGCTCTGAGAAAGTAAAAGGTGATCCAGGGAAGTAATCACCAAGTGTCTCATGGTTTTTCCTTGTTGACAAAATTCAAGGCTCACACATGGGTAGTCTAATGATAGCGCTAGGATTTAAAGAAAGCGTTTTAGTGCTATGCTTATTTAGGACTACATTTGGATATGATGCATTCCTTTAAGATTGAATGATTCTGCCCTTGGGCAGAGCTCCCAATTAGGGAGGATTAGGTAAGCTTTTTGTGGCGATGGGTAATACCATTCTTTTCCTCATTGTGCCTGTTTTTTGTTTGGATATTTTTTCCCCTAAGTTAAGTGAGGCTGAAGCTGGACAATGTGATTTTCAGCCCTAGCTTGACGTGTCTGACCTACTCCCAGGAAGATGAAGGATGTACGTCATCTTTGCATTGCATTGCATGGTACACAAACTGTACATGGTCTTCCTGCCTTCCATGGCAGAAAAGGCGGCGAAGTGTTACAAACACTGGGGAATGGGAATCAAGTTTTTCAGTGGTTTCTGGAGTAAGAATTTCATTTTATAATAGACTTCTGTATACACTTGAGCAAGGTGTGTTACCAATTAGGAGTTTTGCAAAAAAAAAAAAAAAAAAGAACAGAAACTGACTCAAGTGAAAGAAAAACAAACAAAGCTGTTCATTTAGCTGCAGTAGGGACAGGGACCAGAGCATCTTCAGGGCTGTATCTCAGGGGCTGGCAAGTTTTGTCTGCAGAGGGCCAGATAGTAAATCTTTTCGGCTGTGTGAACCATACAGTCTCTGTCACAGCTAATCAGCTGTGTACAGTTGCAGCACAAAAGCAGGCATAGACAATATGTAAATAAGTGGGCATGGCTCTGTTCCAATAAAACCTTATTTCTAAAAACAGGTGGCCGCACACATTTGGTCTTTGGGCTGTGGCTTGCCAACCCTTGATCTAGATAGAGGGGTAACTAAGGGATAATTTCTTTAGAGAGTTTCTGTCTTAATGAATCTCTTTTAAGCCTATGCCACTCTTGAGTTATTCTGCTGAGGATTCAAATTCCCAGGAAAGTCCGGTTGCCCACCTCTGACCACAATAGGGCAGAGTGTCTTAATTGATAGACCAAGATGGCATCTGCCATGGGGAGGAATGTTTTCTTAAAGGAAATTGGGCTGCCAGATGTAAGGAAAAGGATGTTGATTTGAGCAGGTAGAAAAAAACAAATGTCTATCACCCTTTGCTTCTCTAAAGGCCATTCTCCTTTATTTTGTCCATTGTGGATGACAAATTTCAAGTACGTTTTACTAATAGATTCAAAGTTTGTTCAAATAAATGTTTACCTAAGAAAATGTTGTCATTTAAAGAGGACAGGGATTTTGTTAACAAAGTCCAGACTGAAAGTCTGCAACATGGAGGAATGGAACTAAGAATCCCTGTTAATCAAATAATGGCAAAATTAGACCTGGAGAAAGGTTATGTACAATACTTCATCTGTCTGTGGGAGTATAAAGACCCAAGCAGGCTCAGGATTCAGACAGCTCAAGAATGTGCAGTGCAACTGCTTGGCCCAAGCTGAGAGCTATCACCAGCACTTCAGTTGGATTCTCAGTAGGAAGCATCCAGTCACTCCCTGGGTGGCCAGTGGATTGCTTGGCCATGGATCAGGTGTTCATCCTTGCACCCATCAGCCGTATTGGAGAGAGAATACCATGGAGTTTCTAGAGCTGTTCCTTCCAGAATCTTTAACTGGACCAGGTAGCAAATCCTGTGACCAGCACTATGGAGGATAATAGGGACACAAGTTAAAACACTGAGCCTTTCCTCGAGGAGTGTGCCATTTTACTGGGGCAGTAAAGCTGATAGGTGACATAATAAAGGAATGATACAAGATTATATTATCAAGGAGAAAACTCAAGGACCAAGATATAGATGACAAATCTATTTATACCATGAAAGGCCCTTCCTAACATTTTAAATTCTGGTCCCCAAACAAAGCTAATTAAAATAATAGTTCTCTGTTTTTTATTATGTACTGAGCTGCTTAAAAGTAGGAAGGTAGGAAGTAAGGCCAGGCATGGTGGCTCACTCCTGTAATCCCAGCATTTTGGGAGGCTAAGACAGGAGGATTGCTTGCGGTCAAGAGTTCGAGACCAGTTGGGCCAACATAGTTAGACCTTGTCTCTACGAAAAATTTTAAAAATTTAGCCAGGTGTGGTAGTGTGCACCAACGGTCTCCAGCTATGCAGGAGACTGAGGTGGGAAGATTGCTTGAGTTGAGAGGTTGAGGCCATAGTAAGCTGTGATCGCACCACTGTTTTCTAGCCTGCGTGACAGAGCAAAACCCCACCTCAAAAAAAAAAAAAAATAGGAAATGAATATTTTGAGATTTAGAGTAAGTATACCAGAATCCTCAAAGATAAAGGTAACATTTTTATAACTTGAAAAATACCTAAATATTTTCTCAAGAGGAACTAATAAATCTGTTATCCGGCTCTACATTAAAAAATTAAACCCAATATAAAATGAAAGTGTAGGTACTGATTTAAAAACACTTATAATTTGACCAGCATGGGCAGGGAAATTAACAGTGGTCCAGTTCAATAAGCAGCAAAATGTATTCACATCTTGATATGGAAGAAGCTGACCAGCAAGAAGCAATGTTTGATAGAGCCTATTTTGAAATAACACTGATAAGAGCTACGATTAGCTAGAAAGCAAAAATCAGCCTTCAGAACCTGGAACTAACAAGATGCTTGCAAATGCAGTTTGAGTCTTGATAAATCACGAGAAATACATTGCTTTGTGGACCAGATGATTATTTTATAGGCAAACTGATTTTACAAGGGTCAGAGTAAAGGACACTAGCAAACATTTTGGGTTTAAAAAGATAAGGAAGTTATGGAAAGAAGAAAACACTTCAGGTGTAAATAAGTGAGCTATGAAAAGCTTGTATGGGAAATGAAATGAAATGCAAACATTACACCATGACAAACCATGAAAGAGAGGGTGTTAGGCTGAAAGTGCAGCCACAGAGAGGTTTGTCATGATGAAATTCAATTAAGTTCATTGGGGAAGTAAAAAATAAATAAGTCTTACTACCATTAGCCACCGAAGTTCAGGCTGTTGTAAAGAGAGAGAAAGGAACATTTTATCTGCTAGGAAATGATGTCTAAATGACATTCCGTGATGTTTTCCTGGAGTAATTGAATGAGTTCATACAGAAGCTTAATTTCAACAACTGGCAATTCATTAAGCATGTAATTTGACTTCTGTGTTGAAAGGGAAATCAAATATTGGTTCTAAATAGGCACTTGAAGTTTTGAAAAGAATTTCCAAGTAAATTGGTGTCCATCAACACCTCTGTACCTCTTAGAGATGCAGAGGGGATAAAGACAGTAAGTGGCCTGCTTTGGAAGTCACACTAGGCATTTATGGAACCTCTGTAGAGGGCCTGAGGCACGTCGGAAGAGAAGACACATTTCTGCCCTCCAGGTGTGTCTATAGGATGTGTACTTGAAACAGCCCCACAATGGGGAAGTTCTTGGGTTTTCCTGATTGCTTTTTGTCCTTCATGGATGACTTGAGAATGCTTTTCAGCACATTTGTCTTAACCTTTCAACCAGCTGCTTTTATGTCCCTAAGATGGAGATTGAGTGGGGATTAACTTGTCGACTGATGTGTTTAGTGTTCCAGTACCTGTGCTGGCGGATCCCAGCGGCGTGTTGTTGTATGTCAGGATGAAAATGGATACACCGCAAACGACTGTGTGGAGAGAATAAAACCTGATGAGCAAAGAGCCTGTGAATCCGGCCCTTGTCCTCAGTGGGCTTATGGCAGCTGGGGAGAGGTGAGAGTGAACTATCCGTCTATAAATACAGAGGAATTGTGTTAACTAAACTGTATTTATCATTCAGATTTTAATTTCAGGAAGAAGAACTAGCTCTAGTAGAAGCTTCTGGGGTGGGAATTAACTAGGAAACCTGTCATCTTAAATTCTGGACTATTTTAAAGTGTTCCTATTACCACTAAGAGACAGTTTGGGTACACAGGTGAGGAAAATTAGGTGAGAATACAGATAAATACTGGTTTAAGTTATTTGTTCACCTCTGATGAATAAAAAATAGATGCTTTTAAAGTGATTGAAAATATGTGTTAAATCAGTCCATGGAAGTCTTACCCTCTTCTTCATAGTTTTGGGGTGTTTGTGTTATGCCCTGTTCCCATGGCATAATGTCTCCCAACATTCCAAGTCCCTAATGAAGCCAGATTGAATAGGTGTTATAATTCCTATGAAAGATGATGTATTTTTATTGCAGAAGTGAGTAGTTAGCTGTGTTTTCTCAAATATGGAATCCTTTAGCTGCTACCTTTTCAGGGTTGCCTGTGACGACTGATAAGGGGCAACTTAGTATTGGAAGCCGAGAAAACCGTGTCCTGTTCCCAGCTCTGGCTCTTAAAAGTTTTGTGACCTTGGCAAATAATGTAGTATCTTTGCCAAATATTTATATCCTCATCTGTAAATAAGGATAGTAATAGCACCAACTTCTTAGTATTTATGACCATGATATGAGGTAGTATCTGTCAAATGTGTAGCACATAGCCTTTAATCAGTTAACTGCTACTATAATGTAATAATTAATGTTAAGAATAATTATTAATAATACTGTGATTAAGTGGGGGTTTGAGCCCCTATTATACATAGGGCCTAGATGCTTATTGTTTTGTGTTTAATTAACTAAGAATATATCTCTCTATTCTTGAATCCACAGGGAGAGCACATATTTAAAGTTTGTTGAGTTGTTCTGTCTTGACTATAACATTTATCAAATAAAACACGAGAAATAACACTTTGGAGGTCCCAGTGCCAAGGGGGGAAAAAGACAAATGAGATTGATGGGCATGTTAGTCCACATCCTTGGCTGAATGAAATCACGTGTCCACATTTCATGGTTTCAGCCATATAACCTAGTAGTCATAGGCAGTCATAACGGGATTATTGTTGACTTTCATTGACAGTTATGTCATTCTGGAGAGCTTTGAGAAGGGAGAGAAAAGAGAATGAGGCTTTGTGACTCATGTATTGTGGATTTCCCAAAACCTCCTTGCAAAGTTCTGTCCTGTGGGGCCTGTGATTAAGCTTCTGTAATTGGATTCAAGCCAGGAGAGTACACGAACTTGCTGGGATGCTTTGCTGTCAGCACAGACCAGATCATTCCAAATTCTGTGGGAGATCTGGCCTTGACACAGCAGGGAAACCAAATGTCAGTGTTGCTGGATTTGAGCGGAGCAGCACTGTCCAAGAAATACAGTGTGTTCCTGCCTCAGAAGTTTAGATCTAGCCAGGAGTCAGAACCTTATCCAGTGTTCCCACCATGCTGTTTATTCATCCGAGAGGAAAGTCATAGTTGTCCTCACATTCAGAGATACAGTAAAATAGGTTAGTGTCATAAAAGCCTATGGAGATGGGAGTCAGAGAACAGCCAAGGATTGGTGACAGCTTCTTAGAAGTTGCCAGAAAATAGAACCGGTTAAGTCATTATCTCCTTTGTTTGGTATTGGGTAGTTTTTGTTTGTTTATTTTTGTTTTGGTTTGGTTTGGTTTGGTATTTCTCAAAGAATCTTTGTTGGGAGGCCGAGGTGGGAGGATCATGAGCTCAGGAGATCGAGACCATCCTGGCTAAAACGGTGAAACCCCATCTCTACTAAAAATACAAAAAATTAGTCGAGTGTGATGGCACATGCCTGTAGTCCCAGCTACTCCGGAGGCTGAGACAGGAGAATCACTTGAACCTGGGCAGCGGAGGTTGCAGTGAGCCGAGATCGTATCACTGCACTCCAGCCTGGGTGACAGCAAGACTCCATCTCAAAAAAAAGAAAGAATCTTTGTTACTTGCTAACAGATTGGCCTTGATCGAGTTAATTAACCTCCCTTCACCTTAATTGCTTCATATATAAGATGGGACAAATAATTACACTCCTCTTGATTAGATAATATATGCAAAAGCCCTCAGTGCAAGTGAAGAGAAAGCACTTAATCACTAATACCTGACATTAAGGTAGGAGAGCCTTGGTCTGTTTTACGTATCACTATTAGTAATTCACCTTGGTTCTGTCAGAGGCTTACCTTGCCCAATGCCATAATTGAGTTTGGCCAAGAAATTAGGGAGAAAGAAAATTTGTCATTGGCCTTTCAGACAAAATAACTGCAGCCTTCCTTTTCCTTCTTCCAGTGCACTAAGCTGTGTGGTGGAGGCATAAGAACAAGACTGGTGGTCTGTCAGCGGTCCAACGGCGAACGGTTTCCAGATTTGAGCTGTGAAATTCTTGATAAACCTCCTGATCGTGAGCAGTGTAACACAAATGCTTGTCCACACGACGCTGCATGGAGTACTGGTCCTTGGAGCTCGGTACGGCCCTAACTATTCATGTATGTTAACCAAACTATCTAATTCCAAGGTATTCTGGGGCACTCCTCTGCGGCAGATAATTGTCACACTTACAAGGGCATCCCAGAAACTCTGCTATAAATAGTCTATTATTTTCTCCATATTGGCGCATAATAGAATTAACTTTTTATGATATTGCGAAAGTGACTTTACAGAATAAGTGTACCTCATACAGGACCTGGTGCCAAGAAGTAGCTGCCTTTTCTTAGCCTAAGTACACACACACACACACACACACACACACACACACATACATAGTGATTTTAACAGACAATAGCACACATTCTTTCCTTTTCTAAGCTATAGTAGTTTTGACTTTTTGGGAAAGATACCTGCTTATTGAGGCCAAAGCAATTTTTCTTCAGTGACAGTAATTTGCCTTTGTGACTCGGGTACAGCTCTGAACATAATTTTTACAAAGTCTGTGCCCACAAAATAGACTAAAATCATTTAAAAATGCAAAAGACCAAAAATGGAACAGGTGACCTGGTGCCTTTTAGGGTGTCGGAAATGTTCTCTCTCTTGCACAGAGACAGGAAGCCTGTTTGGGACCATTTTTTGCTTTGGTCCTAGTCTTCCTTTGCTATCTGCTTAGCCAGCAGCTGACATGGTGAGACAGGTTTGCCACTGTAAATATGATGCAAACTTCTGGGGCAGCTCTTGGCAAACAGAAGGATCAGCTGTGTCAAAACAATACTTTGGCTAAGTTGTGCCCATAAGCTGTGGAGCCGTTAGGGCTGTTTCATGTAAATAGAGTAAAAATGATCCTGTAAATACATTAATTGCACTGAAGCTGAATTTAGTATTATATTAAGTCATATCCAGAATGTTTTTTTTACCCAATATGGTTCTCAGAAGTCTTAACCATCCCTGAAACCAGCTAAAGAGCAGATTAAGTGAAGTGACATGGTTAATACCTGTTGACGTTTCTAAGAGTTAAGGGTTTCAATGGCTGGGGTCGTGTCTGCAGGTGTAACACTAACTATATACTCACCATACTTTGTATTAAGTAGAAATCTAGAAGAATTTGGAGCATTATCTCCACTGGTACTGTTTAGCTGGACTGTAATTATTTTCTTCCAGAACTTAGAAATGCCACTCTGAGTCAGAGAGCTCTGGTCTGTTCTATCTCTAGTCAGTTCACTAGAAGCATTTTCCCTGCAATAGTGGCACCTTTCCCAAATGAACATTTTTGAAGATCAGAAATAACCTTAGAATGTCAGGAACATCTTCTGACATTCCCAACTTCCCTCATCTCCTATTATATATTATTTTTCATGAAATTCTGTCTTAAGCTCATTGTATTTTCACCCAGTTCACTCGACCAACAGCAATACCAGTACCAGAGTTATGTTTTAGAAAGTCTACTAGCTCTCCACAAAGTCGTAGTTCATTAATTTTGACCAAAAAAAAAATCTCTTAACCCTTAGGAAGAAACACACAAGCCTATTTATTGCATGTTCTTGTGGTTTGGTGAAAAAAAGAAACCTGCATTTCCCTTCCCAGACTCAATTCCATTGATCATCTCAGTTCCATTGATTATTCTATATTTACCTCTCCAGGAAGAATTATTTGGGAAAACAGGGGGAAAAACATAAGTCTTAGAGAATTATAAATTAATTTCCATGGTATTTTCTTCCTTAAACACTTTCTAAATACGCTAAATTTCTTTTTACACAGGATCACTACCCTCCCCCGCAGATATTTTAAGAGCATAAATGTTTAAATTTTAAAACATGAACTGCTAATTATTGTAACTGAAGACATAAGGTTTATTTCATGTAGTTGTTCTCCTTGGGCCTGCACACAGTTTTCTGAAACAGAGGAAGAAAGAGAGAGAGAGAAAGAAATTATAATGCTCTAGTATGCACAGAAGCAAGTGCATGCATTTTAAAAATCATTTTGCTGCCTATATGATTTAAATGGTTTCTTTATAAAGTGATCATTATTCAAATATGTGTTTAAAAGCCTCTACAGTCTAAGAGCAAGGCCACTTCTGCAAGGCTTTTAATTGTGATCTTAAAAAATTAAATCAAAAGCATTTTATTTAAATAGATATCTTTGTAATATATTACTTTTCCTAAATATATGTGTGAGAGGGCAGTCTTTCAGATTCTTACTGTAGAATTTTGATTTTAATTGTATGTTTATTTCTGTGGATGCTTTGGTATAATATCTTAGTAATTCCAAATGTAAGCATACCTCAGTAATGGTGTTAATAGCCATAAAGCCACTTCCATGGTGCTTCATCATTGTAACTGACGGTGAAACTAACAACAATAAAAAGTATGTTGGAGGTGCTAACATGTTGCTTTCAACAGAAAGCAACTTAGATTTATTAGAGACCAAGGGTAGCAATTAGTCCTTCTGCCTGGTTGCTTTCTCTCTCCCAGGACTCCCATGCATTAGATGATGTCAAGAAGCAACTGCTGCTGTGTGAATTAGCCTTCTCCAAGGTCAAAATGGAGATAGCCTACTTCAACACTTGTTATTAAAGAGCAGTATTTAGGAAAGAAACCCCAAATCACTATTAATATAGCTTCCAGCATCCCTAAAATGAAACTTCTGTGAACCTAGGGTTTAAGTCCCCATCTTAGATCAGCCATTGGTTCTGGCTCAAGTCATTGCGGATTTAAGAATCATGATGGTGAGAAATATCTTCCAGAAATTCAACCTTTTCTACCCTTTTTAAAATGGGCCTTTGGACTCTTTTTTGGGTAATGTTTCTTTTTGAAATAAGGTTCTTTTTTTTGAGACAGAGTCTTGCTCTGTTGCCCAGGCTAGAGTGCAGTGGTGCGATCTCGGCTCACTGCAACCTCCTCTTCCCGGGTTCAAGCGATTCTCATGCCTCAGCCTCCCAAGTAGCCGGGATTATAGGTGCCCACAACCACCGCTGGCTAATTTTTGTATTTTTAGTAGAGACGGGGTTTCGCCATATTGGCCAGGCTGGTTTCAAACTCGTGACTTCAGTTGATCCGCTGCCTTGGCCTCACAAAGTTCTGAGATTACAGACATGAGCCACCACGCCCAGCCTGAAATAAGGTTCTTAAACTCACATGCCTTTCAGTTGACTCCTGCAGTCAGTCCCAGGAGGACACTAAGTAGTCAATGCATATGTCCTATGACTAGAGGAGTAAATTGGAAGGAGAGCTCTATACTGTCAAACCACAGCAGAAAGTAGGCTAAAAATCCAGAGCATTCGAGAGAAAGCTAATTCATCTAGATAATCACAGATTAAAAGTCTGCTAGGTGATACCATGTATCCAAGATGGGTCTTCGGTGTTCCTTTGTGCGTTGCCCTGTCAACCTGCTTGCTGATCACCTTGGAAACTGTGCTTCTCCTTAGGAGAAATTGCTTGTTTGGGTTTTTCATGACAAACCTAAAAATGTTCTCTGAGCCTTGCTTTAGGTGCATTGGAATAATGCTTGTCGACCCAAATAATGAGAATTTATGAGCTCACGAAGGAATTATGCTTTTGTTTCTGCCTGGCTAACTTATGAATTTTTGTCTACCTCATTTTCGTATTAAAGTTTGCAGCTTCTGTAGGTAGGAAGAGAAAATGTTTGATACCAGTATTTTATAACCTCACTGCTTCTCTCCCTAGAAGAAATAAAGATTGTAAATATCACTACCATATTTTCTAAACACAGTTTTAAGCAGCCACACCTAGAATTTTCTGAATATTTTGAGCAGTACAGATTTATATGTGTTATATAATAAAGCATATTTATTTTTTCATGTTATTTAATTTTATATACAATGTTTTAAAAATCAGTGTTTATCAGCAGACTGTAAAGGCAAGTAGGCTCTGTGGATTAGAAATGAATGTATATGTTTCTTTTGGTTTTAAAAAGATACATTTTAATTTTGTAAATTCCCTCCAACCTGTACAACCCCTCCCTCAAATCTGAATAGCCAAGTATCTAGCTTTGTGTAATTAGACAGCTTCAAGTATGTATTTTAAAGAGATACTTTAAAAACATATTTCTGAGTTGGAAATGATGCTTAGATTTATAAACAAAAATATATGAGGCTTAACATTTTGTTGGGTATTTTTTCTTTTCTAATACTGTTGTCCTGAGTTATTGAGTCTCAACTATGAAATATGCATGCTCCATTTATTGAATTTGTAGATAATGATAAATTATAGCCAGAAGACAAAGGTGATTGGAAGAAATGGTTCTGAACACATAAGAGACAGCTAGGTACAGGAAAAAGCAAACCTAATGTGCATAAATTTGATTACACTTTATTCTGTGTGTTCAGATAACTGTAAAAGGCTTACAGCATTTGTCAATTTTGTTATTTGTTCACTGCAATACATTTCAGAAAGCATTTCTTATTGAAGGAAAATAAAATACTAAAACAACTACCTTGGAAGTTTCAAGAGAGCCTACCCTTTTCAAAAAAAAACCTAAATCATAAAAATGACCCAGAGGCCTATTGATACCTCATCCTCCTCCTGAGCCTCCTTTTTGCAGTATAGGTTATTATGGTACTCATGGGTGAAAGGACCAAGGTAAGGAGGGTCCCTATATGAGTTAGAGTTTATTTTTAATAAGGTGAGAAATAAGATAACTTCTCCAAAGAAAATGAAGATAACAATAGCTAACATTTGCTGTGTGTTTACTGTGTAACAAGCCAAATTAAGCAAATACACATCACATTAACCCTCTTGTTTTAACCCATGAGGGAGGTGCTGTTAGGAACCATTTGACTAGCAGATAATCTACTTCAGTGATAGGACCTCATTGTTAGGGTACTGACTATTAATCTTGTCTTGGCAGAAAGAAACAACCTATGTTCAGAATGAACTTTTAGGTTCCTGTCTATATTCCATAAAGGATGTGCCTAAAACTCAAACTTCATTTAGCCTCAACATTATTTAGCTAATTATGACATTGTCCATTTGGTTCCAGCAAAAGAAAATCCAAATTCATTCCTGTTATTGGTAAATTCCCATAACCAGCAATTACAAAAGCTTCCAACAACTGTTGTTTAGGGAATGGCAAAATATTCCTCTCTTTCATTTTACGGATACATTTTTAGCCAGATTAGGAGGATGCTATCAAGATTTTGACTATAAGGAATATCACATTAAATGCATATGTATTTTTTATAAATATGATACTTTTACTGCAATGAAGGCATGTTTAAACATATTGCTAGCATCTTTAAAAAACAAGAGCCACATTAGTTGGCTGTATCAGTATGGAGTATAAAAAATAAGATAGTTTTTTGTGGAGCAAAGTGTTATGACATATGAATTTACAAAGTTTACCTTAGTTCTGTGTAGCATTCATCTCTAATGTGTTCAGAACAACCAAAATACTTGCCTGCATCTATTTCACTGGAGACAAAACTTAGCAGGCTTTTAATAATCTTTTTTCAGTATTTACAGAGATTGTTTGCCTATGAAAGACTGATCCTGCCTTCTGATGCTATTTTGTGGTAGCTTGACAGGTTCTATTTTCATGGATTTAAAAAGTCCACATAGTGTTATTGGACTCTGAGGAGGAGTACAGGTCCTCTCCCTCACTCCTGTTGTGGAGTTGCCCTTCTGGAATGGAAAGAAATAGAAACTTTGGAATGTGGAGTGGGAGGTAGAGGTTGAGTCCAAGCATAATTGGCTAGGAGGGAATCCTGGCGATTAGTGATGGCAGTTGAGGAAGATTTATTTTAATGCCAGGGGTTGGGGGTTGGGGCAGAATAAAAAAACTCTTGGTTGTTTCTTTAAAAAAAAAAAAATCAATTTTTAACAAATACTTTCTAAGTGCCTGCTGTGGGCCAGGGACTGTTCCAGGTGCTAAGGATACAGCAGTGAATAAGTTAGAGCTCTTTGTTCTAATTGAGCAAGAGAAATTTTAGTATTAAATGAATACTAAACACATGTAATTAAAGAACTGATACTTTGGTTTTCCTGGCAGCTTCACCACCACCATAAAAATAAAAATACAACTTGCTATTAGGGTAGGTACCTTCATGGATACTGCTGATGTTTATTCAGTAAGTATAAATTAGCAATTTTATCTTTGCTTTTAAATGTGCAACTGGCCAGTCATTTTAAGTGACAGATGCTGCCTGGCTGATGGCACAGAACTTTTAAAAACCTCCTATCGGAGAATATGCTTCCAATCACCATTCCATTAGAACCCAAATGTGAGTTCAGTGGTCTAAGAGCCAGGATGAGTGGAGAACCTAATCTGCCTTCTCCCTGCTGGGTCCTTGGCCTCCATACAAGGTGGAGAGTTGTGGTCTGAGGGTACTTTTTCCCTTTGTTATTTAATGGGTACCAGTTAAAAGATGTGGAATGTGCAGATCTCCACACCATCTTCTTTGCTTGTTGCTGTTGTTTTATCTAAAGTGGGATCATTGTCATGAATGGTTTTAACAACCATAACCTCTCTTTCCTGAAATTTATAAAACAGAAAATTGGCAGCCAAGGAAAGCATGTCCGGGGGTAGTATGGAAGATGACTCATGTAGGCTGAACCCAGAAATCCATCACTCTTAGCAAGATCTGCATCCCCTTTCTCTTATGAGAAAGAGCTTATGCCTTGGCCAAAAGAATCTAGTAGCTTTCTGCAGTGATGTAAATGTTCTGTATTTTTGCCTTCCTTTATGGATGCCACTAGTCACATGTGTTTAATACTGAGCACTTGAAACATGGTTAAGTGACAAGGAAACTGCGTTTTTAATGTAATTTTTTAATTACTCTAAATAGCTACCTGTCGCTGGTGGCTACCGTATTGGACAGGGCAACCTCAGGCAACAGGACATCTCTAACAATTAATAATAAACTAGCAAAGAAATCAATAAATTTATAAAAATAAATTGGGGAGAAAAACCCTATTCCACATGTAAGGGGTCCCCACATAGGATGCCCATGCATCCAGTGATTAGCATTCTCTTGCCTTTCTTGTGTTTTGTGCCTTTATTTTGGAAAACTTCAGTGGGTGTTCCTTGACAGCTGGGCATTAGAAAATGCAGAGGACAGTGAAAAGACGGCCTATCAGAACCAGGGGTCTTGAGAGTAGTAACTCCAGGGCTTCATTGTAAAAGCAGCTGTTAAAACAAACTCTCCTCTGTGCATCTCAGAGTTCAAGTTCATCATGACCATAAGTTCAGTTAAGGAGAAAGCATGTTTATGTGTTCAGTGGGTTGAAAGGGCAAGGCTTGATTGATGCTTTTTAGGAGAAGGCAAAAGTGGAAAACACCAGGTAGCCACCTTGTAGAAGCTTGAATTCCAGGAGATCATTTCCTCTTTGAAGGAAGAGTTTCAGGAAGGCAGCTTTTCATATTCATTGAACCCAGTAGGTGAAGGTTGAGCAGATTAGCTTTGCAGGGCTCTGTTTCAAAGATATATCAGAAGAAACTGAGTTGAGGCAGTGTCTCTCCTCCATGACTGTAAATGTAGTCATTTAATTTTGCAAAACTTAATGTCCACAGTGTTTAAAAAAAAAAAAAACTCTTATTCATTCACATTTTTACTCTATACTGAGGCCCCCAAGAAATTTAAATTTATGCAACAACATTGACTGCAAATTGACTGATAATTGTCATCAGTTCTCTTTCTCAGTGGCCAGATAGAGTGTTTTCCCCCGCTTTAGGGCAATATCCTGAGTTAAATTATAATCTGACAGATGGTCTGTTTTTAGAAGCACTGATTAATCTATTATGCTCACTCTCAGGTTGTCTATGCACTAAAATGAGAAATAGTTCAAATGATTCTCCCTAAGCCATTTTCTTCTGAAATATCTCAGAAAGTGAATGAATTGATAGCTTCAGTTATCCACAAAAGAGCAGACTTTTTTCCCCACTTAATTTTTCACACAATGTGTTTCCTCCCATAATTATAGTGGGGACTTTGATTTTTTTTATTATAACAACCACTTACATTTTGGAACATTTACTTTGTGCTCAGAATTATGCTGAACAATTCACCCACATTTGTCTAACTTAATCCTCTCTACTTGATGAAGTCAGCACCATCAGAGAAGTTGCTTAGTTGATCTCACTGCTCAGTAGTGGTCTCTAGGTCTCACTGCTGGGAAGTGGCTGAACCAGGATTTGAACTTAGGATTTTCTGAATTTTAAGCTACTGGTTTAAGCCAAGATATAATCCCCTCATCTCATTGTTTAGTTGATGAAATGGTAAAATGTAACCTGAGTGGAAAGGGTATGTCTACAATGTAGGATTTTATGTTATCCCAGAGTGTAACTATTAATATTTGAAATGTTCTGAAACTAATTGAGCCATTTACAAGTTTTGCTTAGGGGATAAGCAAAGAAAATTGGGAATGAATATAAGAAAATTGTCTTAAACCAAGTAAAAGAGCAAGATTTGGGGTTTTCAGAAGATTTTAAGAAAAAAGCAACCAGTATTAAGCACATATTGGGTGCTATCTCTGGCATTTTTAGTAGAAATGGAATAACTTGAGGTAATAAATCTAAGTATTTTCTTTATTTGGTAGGTATATAGATAGTCAGGATGATAGATTTTATTAGAGCCAGTCAGGTGACTTTACAGATGTTCACGGTGATGAGGTTCCTTGTAGAAAGTAAGATGCTATAGCACTTACAAGTGAATTATGAAAAATGGTAAAATTTACTAAAATGTGATCTCACCATAATAACTCTCTGGTTGAAATAAAGCATATTCAATGCATTGGAACGTCTTCCACACTATTTATTGAGCTAAAATTAAGCTATAGGAGCTGAACTCTTCTTTTAGCAATGCTGAGTCTTGTTCATTCCCATTGGTAGGACAGTCGACCACCTTGAACCCTGTTCTTGCGTCCTCTTCCTCTCATCACCCCTCATTCTCACAACTACCTCTGTATTCCTTAGTCCGTGTGGCAGGTGAATAATAAAACAGTTATGTTTTGGGAACTTGGTAAGATGAACAGAGGGAAATACAACAGGGAAAATGCAGACTGTGTTTGCTTCCTTTTTCTTAGCTAGGACAGAGGAAGAAATATAGACAGAGCCAACACATTTTAAGTGAAAAACCTGTTTCCCCAATCATTTATTTAATTGCCCCATACCTTAATTTCCTTCTGCCTAATGAAACCCACGGTTCAAACTGGGTGCCTCTCTCAAACTAGGCATACTATAAACAATGTTGAAATGAATGAATGAGCTCAGCTACTCAGGTGCTGAACTTCTTATCACATTAGCCCAGAAATATGGAAGTAAAGAGCTAACTGGTAGAAGGAAATCATTAAAAAGAAAGACATAGGATTATTTAGTGCTGCTGTATTAATAATGATGATATCCTGACTTAGAGAGTTGTATGGTATTTATGTAAAAGAGTGTCCTCGATTTGAGGAAACAAGAGTTTTAGAGATGATGGGATGTTATGTCTCCAAATTACTCTCAAATTGTTCAGGGAAAGACAAAATGATAATAGCATATAGAGAGAGAGATGGGAGGAGCAAATGTGGTGAAATGTTGGCAATTGGGGACTCAGGATGAGGGGATAAGGGAGATCTTTATGATGTTCTTGCAATCTTTCTATAAGTTGGAAAATTTTCAAAATAAGTTACTTTATAAAATTTCTTAAAGAAACAAATGTATTCAGAGTGTGTTTTTTCCCTCACAAGGAAGTAAAGAGTAGATCTGGATTTATTTCACAACTTTAAAAATTCTAACACATTCTAGGAAGCTGTTTTTAATCTGAGATTTGCACTGTAATGTGATAAAAAAGGGAGTGGGGTGTGGCAGTCAGAGCTCAGCAGAAACAGAATCTTTCCTACTTTTTTATTGGCTTTTTCCCATGATTTTCTCTTTCCTAAGCCTTCTGTCCTCCTCCCTCCTCCCCATCCCACCAATGCAGCTAAACTGAAAGGCCTCTGGGAATGGTGCATTTTTTTGCTTCCCTTTTCCCAGGGGAATCTAGACTTTCATTGCATCTCTTCCTAGTAAATTCCAGTAAATATCTGGCCATATGCAGACTGCCCCTTTTTTTAATCGACTGCTACCCAGTCCACATCCAGATTCGTTTGAAAATGAAAGCATTTTCCCAAAAATGTGTGCTGTTTGTTTTCCTTGAGATTAATAAAAGCCCCGCCTAGCCCACTTACCTATTCCTGCCTTGGTATGTGTCCTTTCTTGGTGAAATCATTATTTCCTTCTTTTTGGTTGTCTTTGAATCAGACGTAACATATCCGAGCCCCCCGCAGGGTGCAGGGTCATGGACATGATGTCAGGGAGGAAGTGCTGTTCAGAAGAACGTGTTTGTTCATTGTAATTGGGATCTTCATTGTTGTGCATGGGAATTGATTTCACGTTGTACACGGCACGTTTTCTATAGATGGGGGCTTCCCAACCCTTTTAGCTGAAGCCCCTGACCTCATTGAGCGGATGTTCAGCAGGCCCTTTACAACCCCCAACAACAAAGAATCTCTGTGTGCCCTGACCTCACCAAGTCAATTTGAATCAATTCAGTTTTGAGAACTTGCTGAAGGACTCTCTGAGAACCTTAGTATAATTCAATAGTTCTCAATCAGGAGGTGATTTTAGCCTGCGGTGGACATTTGGCAATGTCTGGAGACAGTTTTGGTTGTTACGATGGGGATACAGGTGCTATGGGCATCTAGTGGGTAGAGGCCGGGAATGCTGCTTAATAGTCTACAATGCACAGCACAACCCCAACAACAAAGAATTGGCTTACCCCAAATCTGGAAATAGCGCCACCATTGAGACATTTGGAGCCTCATTCAAAAGTGAAAGCTAAAAGTCATAGTTGCAAGTCCTGTAGCTATCTGAAAGCTCTTCTCTCTGGAGAGTTGAAGTTCCCATAAAATGTAGGTGAAATTCCAGGGAGCCATCAAGGTCAGTCAAATCCAAGAAAGGTTTTCAAGGGTGAGCTGAAAATATGAGATCTCAAACTTGTCTCACCAGACCGTGAATCTGCAAATCAACAAGCACCATCACTCATTTTGTGGGGCGGGGTTGAGGGTTAAAAGAGGTGGCAGATATTGTAAATGTGTGCAGATGTGCCCAGCTGATCAATAGACATTCTGCATGGCAACTTTGACAAGAGTAATAAACTTTAAAAGAACAGCATAAATGTGGGTGGGCATTTCCAAGAAAACAAGGGTTATATCCTCATCATGTTCATAATGTTAGCATTGTCTGATAGCACTGATAGTTCATATATAGAGACTCCTTTTTAAGTTTATGTTTCAAACAGAGCTTCCCATATCAGTGATAGAATTTGAATATATGAATAGGTCAGCAGTACCTAGGAATTGGTCAGACTTGAGCGTCAGAGTTGAGTATATGAGTTTCTCTTTTGGGAACTCTTCTGGAAGTAGGATTAATTCTAGTGAGCATTTTACCTGAGAATTTCTGATTAGGGACTAAGACAGCCGTACATAAAGTGTTCCATGGATTGTGAATAGGTATGAAGCAGGGTTTCCCAACCTTGGCACTATTGATATTTGGGGCCAGATAATTTTTTGTTGTGGGGACTGTCTGGGACATTGTAGATGCTTATCAGCATCCTTGACCTCTACCTACTGGATGCCAATAGCATACCCCCTCGGTTGTGACAGTGAAAAATGTCTTCAGACGTTGCCAAATGTTCCCTGGGAGGCAATATCACCCTTCCTTTTCTGCCAGGTAGTTCTATGAATTTCTCACAGCAGAATTTCTCTTTCCATATTCCTATGGGCATTAGAGGGGTAGAACATCAGCATTTACCAGACATATTTGATACCAAGTCCCTATTTGTTAAGTCAGAGAAGTCTGAGGTTATAAAATCATTCCCTTCCTCCTCAAAGGGAAGTGAAATCCTTATGTTGTAGAGATCACCAAGTTTTCACAGTCAGATGTTTCCACTTTATCTGGGTTTTTAAAAAACCCATCAGAGAAAACTATACATAGGAGATCACCTTTTCCAAATATGTGGCATTAACTTGGCTTTCCTATACATGAACTTCTGGGGAAGCAAGTTTCTGCAGTTCTACCTCCTTGCACCTCCTCTTTTCCACTCTGCAAATCTTTGCTCCTCTAGCAGATGGCAAATGCTATATATTTCCCAACCCCAACCCCCATGCCACACAAACACACTCAAAATGGCAGGCACAACTCTGAGATCAGAGGGTCAGAAAACATTTTAGATGATATGTCTTCGTCCCAGAAGGAAAATCAATCTCAATTCTTTTCCTTTAAAAAGGTCATTGACAATGGCCATAAACACTAGTAGTGACTCCAAAGCTTTGAGACTGGAGAAGAAATCTATTGGTAGAAGAAAGGCAAAGAAAATAAACCCAAGACACTGTCATCAACCTCAGAAATTTTATGGTGGGACCTACACTCTAATGAAACATTGGATTTTCCCTGCAATGTTCAAACTTTATTTGATGGACGACCACAGAAATATTTATTAAAGAACAGACTTACGCACTGGTGCCCAATGTGGAAGATATCTTGGTTTTCCATAAGGAAAGTGGATGCTGCCTTTCAGAATTAATTGGAACCTTAAATTACCAATTGGCTATGTGAAAAGCCCTTTAAAATTAGAAATTGAATTTTGACTTTTGCCTAACTGTAATCTTACCAGTAATTCTAGGCTATAAATTGAGCACATGCAAATGTTTTGCCTAGGAAAGAATCCCTAAAAAATGAGAAATCTCACCCAGGCATGGTGACTCATGCCTGTAATTCCAGCACTTTGGGAAGCCCAAGGCAGGTGGTTTGCTTGAGCCCAGGAGTTCGAGACCAGCCTTGGCAACGTGGTGAAATCCCAGCTCTACCAAAAATACAAAAATTAGCCAGTCTGATAACCTGGTCTGTAAATAAATAGATTAAAATTTTAAATAAAATTAAAATTTTTTTAAATAAGAGAAATTGCCTCTAAACAAACAAAGACATACCACCACCACTAAAAAGCTCACTGATCTAGATGAATGACTTTCTCCACTTCAGTAGTTACCAACTGGTGGACGATTAATTGTCTTACATTTCCTGATGTGGCACATAAAGGTGCCCATTTGCAAATGGCCAAATGGATTTGACTAGAAGTGGAAAATAATAACAAAGGCCCTCATTTATTAAACATCTGATGTGAGCCATGGCCTTGACCAGGTCCTTTGTATGCATTATTGCCAATCCTCTTATAATCCTTGCAAAATAGGTCTTATGATGTTTATCGTGCAGATAGAAAAACTGAGATTCAGGGAAGTTAAGAAAGGTTCCCAATAATTATACAGTCAATAATTATTGGATCCAGACCTGATGGACTCCAAAGCCCCATGTTTTTCCACTGCCTCTCTTGGGGAGCTTTCAAAACTTCTAGAAACATGAATTTTTGGTTTGTGACGCATAAAAGAAACAAGCCTGAGTAGAAACCAGTTCAGCCCTCTTTTGCTTTATAAAAGTCCCTGGGACTGAGTCCTTGGAATCTGAATGTTTCCCAAGGGTTTTTAGCCAGATTCCTGATTTTGTTTATTTTACTTATCACAAGTCAGAGATAGCTGAATATTTGCATTTCTGAATAGGACCTTTTTTTACATTTCACTTGGTTTTGAACGGCTTTCAAAGAAACTCAAATTTGGACTGGGTCACCCAGCAACCTCAGGCCAGAGCTTTGAAATCGATCAGTTTCCCCCTGGACTTTTACAGCATCCTAAAATGATGAGAATTAGTACATTTGTAAGGAAAGGTCCTACTGAGCTAAGAAAAATTGGTCTTTCTCGACAGGCCTGATCCTAACATTTGGGTAAAAAGTACTCTCCATAAGAGGTAGACTTGGTGGGGACTGGCTGTACAGAGTTTGCAGGAGGGTGGCTATGATTTCATTCTATCAAATTCACTCTACAAAATCTTGGGCTCAGTGTTGGTTTTAGAGTCCTGGATATCCTATACTTTGAAAGCAAGGCTTTTTCTAAATGAAAGAAAACTTATTTAAAAAATTGATCAGGATTACTGAAACACATTTTTTTGGAACAGAAGAGTGAATCTTCAGTTTTATGCTTTTAGATGTTTCCAGCCAGAAGAAAGAAAATACCTGGCCTGGATAAAACCCATTCTTGTGTATTACGTTTCATTGTATTCTGTTTTTCATATATATATATATTTACATTTTTCCACCCACCTGACAAAAATGTCACTCTAAGATGGCATCTTCAGGGAGAGGAAACAATATTATATGACACTCAGGATATGTGGTGGGATCAGTGGCTAAGAATGCACTGTCAATGTTTCTTGCATTTGCAGGGCAGTGTAGTATTCTGAGTTCCTAGCTTCTGCCTCTTGTCTGCTAGTTTTATATGATATTCTCAGATAATGTTCCCTTTAGATGTCCCCTGTGCATTTAGTTCTGTAGATATGAGTTAAATATTAAACCACAAGAATATGTGGCTAGTTTTGGACTGAATGGATATAAGAGACAGGAGACAGCAATCGTTATTTATTTGGTTCTAACAATAAACTGAGCGTTGTGCAGAATGTTTACTTAATCTTTATTCTTGTGAGATAAGTGGTTCTAGGTTCTATTGGATATTATTTATTCACTCATTTCATGCATTCATTTGTACATTCCATAAATGTTTGAGTGTTTTTTATAAACCAGGTACCATTCTAGGCATTTTGGATATAGGAGTGAAAAAAACACACAAAAACCTTTGAACTCATTACGCTTACATTCTAGTGGGAAGTGGAGACAAGCTACAAATCACGAACAAAACAAAAAAGTCAAATATGTATTATGAAAGAAGATGGCAATTGCCATAGATAAAAATAAATTAGTGAAGAGGGATAGGAGATAGCATAGAAGAGTAGGTGAGAATTAGATTAAGTTAAATTAGAGCTTAATTAAATTAATTAAAAGGAGGTTTAGGGAAGTCTCCATTAAGAAAGTGATATTTGAGCAAAGATAGGGGAAAATACAAAAGGAAGCCATGTGAGTTTCTGGGAGAAGAGTATTACAGGTTAAGGCCTGAAAGCGGGAGTACACCAGGCATCTCTTAGTGATAGCAAAGAGACTAGTGTAGCTAGAACTGAGGGTGTGAATAATAGGATAGGAAATTACAGATGAAACTGAGGGAGACGAACATGGAGGCAGACTCTTGGGCAAGTAGAGGAAGGAGGGTTAGCCTATTGGAAGGAGTTTTTGTTTTCACTTTGAGATAGGAAGGGACTGGCAGTGAAGAGGTGGGTGGAGGCACTAAGTAGGAACATGAATTTGTTTTTAAAGGTTGACTCTGGCTTCTGAATTTGGCAGAGGGTACAGAAGGAACACAGATGGAAGTGGTAAGACCATTGTAGTAACTCAGATGAGAGAAAGCATTGCTCAGATGACAGTGGGCACAAGGGAAGTGGTAAGGAGTGGTAGGATTTCGAAGAATTTTTGAGATAGTGCCAAAAGATTAGCTGAGAGTTGACTATGGGGTGCAAGAGTCAGAAAGGGGTCAAAATGACTCCCATTTTATGGACTGGACAAGTGAAAGGATGGAGTTGCCACCAATGAAAATGGGGAAGCCTACAGGAAGAACAGATTTGTGGAGGAAGATCAGGACTTCTGTTTTGAACATGTTAAGTTTGAGATGTGTAGGCGTCATCACTTCATATCTCTGTTAAACGGAATTGAATATGGATGTTTGCAGTAGTTAAGCATCCTGCAAAAAATAACAAAGAAAGATACCTCCAGTCAGACTAGGTCTGACTGTCCTAACACCGTGTTCATAGCTGCTACACCGTTCTGCCTCAGTCTTTCGATTTCCATCTGAATACATCTCAGAGTAGTGTAGGAATTATTTGAATTTGCAGAAAACCATCAAACGTAATTTTAGCCTTTTTCAATGCCAAGTCTTCCGTGTTGTGAGCCATTTACATTTTATCTGGTTATTACTTCTCATCCCGCCCTTTCATAGTGGTACTTTTGAGCCTTTTTTTTTTTTTTTTTTAACCAGAAGGAAGGCAGGAAGAGGAGACAAGAAAAGCCACAAAGGACTTGAGTAATGCATATTGAGAGTGACTGTGTGCTGTCCAAACTCCCGATAGAGCAATGCTAAATTGGAGGATGAGCATCTAATTCGATAATGGTTAAAATGACCTTTATCCCTGCTGCTGAGATACATTTCTCTGGATACAGGCTCAGACACGTATGCACATCTTAGTTCTGGAGTTGACATTAATATCCACCCACAAGTAAATTAATTACATAAGCTGCTTCCCAAAAATGTTATAAAATTTTCAGGATAGTCTACCTGACATGCTGGCCTGTAAAGATGCTCCTTTCACATCGAGTTTACAGAGGAAGGGCCAGACAGGCAGAGAAAGCAAGACTGGAGGAAGCAACTGAATGAACTGTGTCCTGGTGTCTTTTAAATGACTTGTTGACACATAGATAGTTCTTTGGGAAGAGGACAGGATCCAAGGGGCAGACATTGGTTAGGTACATTGATCACTTCTCTACAGAAGCATTTCAGAAGGTGGCTGAAGCTTTCCAGCTCTGTCCCCTGACTGCTTTTGACAGTAGCATAAGTTATGTCAAGTGGGTCTGCCCCAGCACTGTCATCTCCCAGCAGACTGACATCTCCAGGTAGCCTTGAACTCTCCAGTCCAGGCCTTCAATCACAGTCCACCTTGGGAGTACCAAGAAACTTTGGTCACTGTTCCTACCAGTCACAGCTTTCCCACCAATTACTTACTCAGACACAACTTCACTCACCTCTGGAACAAATTTCTCACCCACCGCCCTCCCTGTCTTCCAGACGGCTTTCATAAATAATCTCATGGCAGGCACAGAGTGGGTCCTTGTATTATCTTTGCCTCTTTCCTGAAAAATGTGAACATCATTATTCTGCTGATGTCAGGTTACAAATAATCACCAGGTAAACTTTGAAAGCGAAAAGAAGTCCTACAAAAACAGGCAATGTGTTTGGGAATGAGGAATCAACAGGGTAATAGAGATAGAGCCCTGTTACCCACATGAGGGGTAACACTGCCTGGTGATTATTGTCATCAGTTCCCCAGGGTACCCCTGGATATAGCCACGATAGAATTCACCAGGTGCTACATTTGCAGATTTCCTTGGTTTTTGTTTCTTTCTTGATGGGGAAAACAACGGTAAAATATTTCCACTCTTGCAGAACGAAAAGAGCCCTAATTTGGGTTTCATAGCTTGCATAACTAATTTCATATACTGCTATATTTAATGTTAAAATTTATTTTCCCCTCTAATATGAAGTTGTTACATTGTGAGATCAAAGGTTGGGGAACTGGAGAGCCCTGTCCCCCATATTCCTGGGGGTGATGGGGTGGGAGTGGAAGATGTGAGCCTCTCGTCTCCCTTTATTTGCCTGGCCCTGCCATCTCCCTTACTAAGCATATGCAGGGCCACCTACTTGGTTCTCATATTGACAGCAGCCTTCGACTGTGCTCCAAGAGTTGACATGTGAATCTTGGTTCCTTTTCTTAGACCTTTGTAGCATTGCAAAGGCTGGAGTGTTGGGGGGCAGTGGGGACGGGAGGATGGCCTAATGCCCCATCCGGCTGGGATGACCGTGACTCCCACATCCGCTTTCTTCCTTGGTGTTCCCTGCCAATCTCAGGCGCTCTCAGCTCCTTTTCATGGTAATAAGTGCCAGGGTGGTCCCAGACATAAACAGCCATCAGGCAGGCCTTGTCAACACTGGCTTTACGCCCTGAAGTCACAGCCCTTGTTTCCTGGTAAAGCTTTCTTTCCATTTTTCCTCAATATTTTGGTTGTCGCTGCCACTGTTCAGAGTCATTCTTGTTTTGTGAGAAGCCTGTAAAACCTCCCCTAAGTGAGTTCGTTGCCAATAAGGAGATATGTTTTTTGACAAAGGACTGTGACAACTCTCACAGCAGAGCAGGGCGTGGCAGGGAAGTGAGTGACTGTGGATTCTGTAATGGTTATCATTGACGCTGCTTCTGTGGCTCAGGACATTTAAAGAAATGGCATAACAAAAGACAAGGGAGAAACACAGGAGTTCTTGAGAAAACCTAAGTGTAAGTAAGGAATGATGGAGTAGAAAAGGGATATGGCATTCAGATATAGCATCTGTCCTCTCCTTACTCTGGTGACAAGAGACAATATTGGTAAGTAATAGTCTCTAAGAGAGAAAAGGGCACTACAGAAGGGATCTTCAACGTATATAACTGCTCTATGGATTGATTTCTCTGAGACCTTTGGAAAGAAAAGCACTTTGCCCATTCACAGGGATGAGATCTTACCAAAGTCCTACCTTTACCTATCAATGCCTCTGTTAGAATGTTAGACTCCATTAGTTAACAAAATTTTTTTAAACTCACCTTTTAAACTTCGTGTTAAGAGATATTCTAAAAGGGTCCACTGAATAGAAATAATAGTAGTAATGATGCAAAAAAATATACCATTTCTATGCTGTCTGGCTGAAACACAAAGAGCTTTGCATGCATTGCCTCATTTAATTGTAACACAGTGATATTGGGTACAGATACTACTATTCTCCCGTCTTACGGAGAACAAATCTGAGCTGAGAGAGGTGAAGTCACTTGCCCCTAGTGGCACCTTGGTAAAATGACAGGTAGGGTAGGATTCCAGCCCAGGCCTGTCTGACTCTCAAACCTTTGCAACATTTTAGAGCAAAATGAAGACAAGCACCCTCCCCACCACCCCAGCTGCCATTTCCTGTGTTGGCAGCACCCAAGCACCCCTTGGAATTTGCTCTTTGCTGCTGCTTTGAAACAAGACGTTGTCACACTCTTGCTTGGGGGTGAGAAAGAATCAGAGTGCGTGGTTAGCTGTGGTTTTTGAACAATACCAGAACCTAGCCCCAGGCCCCCATTGCAACTGGAGCCAAATAGCATTCTGTGCTAGGGACAGAAGCTTCTTCAGCCTGCATTTTCTCCTTCCCTGCTGTGTGACCTTGGGCACAACATGTCTCCTTTTCTCTAGTCTTGAATTTGTAAAATAAATAGATGGACAGAATAATCTTTGAGATGCCCTGCAGATTGAGCATTCGAGAGATTTTTCCTTGGTGAATTGCCAGGGGGCCAAAATTTACAACCTGCAGCCTTCCCTTCTTGACCATGTAAACAGCATTCACCCATCAAGGGAAATAGTAATTTACTATGTGGCATCTGGCAGGCCTCAATGAGTTAATAAACCCTGAAAAATGTCCAAGAGAAAAGTAGGGTAGCTTCAGCCAAGGGAAAATGTGGCCCTTTATTTATGGGATTGTATGTTTGCCTTTTGTAGTGTCTTTCTTCACAGGCACTAAAGGTGTTGTGAGAAAAGGTATTAAAGTCAGAACTATTAACATTGCATAGCTACTCTCTTCCTGGAAGACTGAGGAATCAGGCAACTCTAAAATAGTCTTAAGAGACATTTCTTGAGGTCCTTGCTTTCTGTTGTTGCCATGGGTAAGTAGAGGTGAGCAACTGGTTGTCTTAACCAGGCCATTTTTCCAGTGTAGCTTAAGGATTAAAGTGGTTGGGGTGTGTGGGGTGTGTGTGGGGGCTGGGGTGGGTGTGTGTGTGTGTGTGTCTTGCCCTGTCAACCAGGCTGGAGTGCAGTAGCACACTAACCCCAAACTCCTAGGCTCAATCAATGCTCCGACCTCAGTTGCCCAAGCAGTTGGAACAACAGCCGTGCACCACCAGGCCCAGTTAATTTTTCTTTCTTTCTTTTTTTTTTTTTTGTAGAGATGGGGTCTTGTCATGTTACCCAGGCTGGTCTCAAACTCCTGGGTTCAAGTGATCCTCCCACCTCTGCCTCCCAAAATTCTGGGATTAAAGTCATGAGCCAGAGTGACCAGCCATGCTGTATGTAAAGCCTAACTCTCCTGCTTCCTGGTGCTATGACCCTGGGCAAGTGACGTCACCTCTTTGACCCTCAGTCTCCTTATCGATACAAAAAAATTCCTAATAGCGCCTGAGCCACCAGACTGCTGTTGGAATTAAATGAGAGAAACCAGTGTTCTTTATCCCAGTATCCTACTCATAATAAGAACACAATGAAAGGTAGCTAGTGTGATTTTCAGGAGTTCCGTTCAAACTGAAAGAGAGTGCTCTTGGGGTGGCCTTTTTGAATCTAAATAACTTGTGCCAAATGAGTTCAGCATTAGCACCATGAGTCAGATTCCAGGTGGTTCTTTCTTTCCGACCTTTACAAAAACATGACATTGGTTTATAATACACCTCTGTGATGGCTATAGCTTTCATATGTTCATTCATTTCCATAAATATTTGCTGACTGACTACAGTGTGGAAAGCAGCAAGTAAACATGTGTGAGTTGCAGCTACTATCTTTTTTCCATGTGGTAAGCCCCACATGGTTTTCCAGGCCTTCCATTGAGCAATGTTTGAAACTTTGATCACTAAATGTGTATCCTTGTGTTTATGGTCTTTCTTCAGTGGAATAGTAGGTACAGGCTGGCATCTCCTTTGCCTCCCCCAACAGTGTGATGCTCATGCGTCACTTCATTTGTCACTGTCATTGGCAAAGACAGTCCTGAACCTTGAGCATATGCGTTGCATCCTTTCTGATGACATACTTTCCAGATGAGCTGTGATTTTATGTTTTGTTAAAGTTGAAAGGAGAGTGGAATCAAGAAGAGTTTGTTGTTGTATGAAAAGATACAACTGAATATTTTTTAAATGAAGTGATTTAGATGTTATTTTCATAGTCTGTAGACTCACAAAGGGAAAGGCTTGAATAGTAATTCCTTCAGTCTCCTGTCTCAAAACACCTATCTGAGTGATGGTTAGCCATCTGTTGTCAAAAATCCTTAGATCAGAAGAGCCTTGACAACTTGAGCCAGTATATGACATTTCTCTTGGCCTTTCAGTGCTTGTTATTTCTCACCTGCTGTCAGCCAGTCCTGTGGTTGGAAATATGGACTAGTTGGTCAGCACCCCCATTTCATATTTCATGTATACAGAATCTCATCAATCCAGACCGCTTGGAGATGGGAATCACCTAGATACATAGAACTGTGCCCAGACACTGTGCTAGGGCTGTCCCCCTGGCCCATCCATTAGTCCTTGCATAGCACGCATCCGCCATAACTCAGGCAGTCCTGGTCCTCATTCAATCCCCTTCTAGTGCTTTTTCTAAGCCCCTGCTTTTCTTTTTTTCTTTTTCCTTTTTTTTTTTTTTTTTTTTTTTTTTTTTGAGATGGAGTCTCGCTCACTCTGTCGCCAGGCTGGAGTGCAGTGGAGGATCTCAGCTCACTGCAACCTCCGCCTCCCAGGTTGAAGCAATTCTCCTTCCTCAGCCTCCTCAGTAGCTGGAACTACAGGTGCACGCCACCATGCCCAGCTAATTTTTGTATTTTTAGTAGAGACGGGGTTTCACCATGTTGGCTAGGATGGTCCTGATCTCTTGACCTTGTGATCTGCCCGCCTCAGCCTCCTGAAGTGCTGGGATTACAGGCGTGAGCCATGGCACCCGACTGCCCCTGCTTTTTCTAAGCCCCAGCATCTTCCAGCCCCACCCAGAAGCCTCTTTCTGGCCAGATCCTGTGTACATCTCTGGCCTCTACCCTCCCCTTCTTATTCCTTCTCAGTTCCTTATGGTATCTTTAGCAACTCTGTGTAGAAATCCATCTTCTTTTGGATGTCCAAGTCCTTGGCAGCCTCAGCAACCCCAGGGATCCCATTCTCTTTAGTTCTCCAGCTCTTCTCATTCAGGCAGACACACCAGGGCTGTTTTCTGGCTTCTCAATAACTAAGAAACCATGTTCCTCTGTATAAGTGAAAGGACCAATATGGGTCTTCCCTAAAACCAAAGACAGCACACCAAACCCAAATTCGTCTGCACCATATCCAGTGCTACTGCTTGAGAGAGAGCCCTCAATAGAGGTTAAGAACAGATGGCCCATGTCTTGAGTTTCCTTTCCACCAGATAAATTGAAATGCAAGGATTTCAAGCTCTTAGGCCTCAATTAGTGAAAAGTGTTAACACAATCTCTGAACAAAACACCGCATTTCAACATCCCCTTCAAGCCACCCCACAGAAACAAAAGCCTGAATACCCAGGCACTTGGGATGCTGACCTTGGTGCTGCTAAGTAACAAGCAGAGATTACATTGTCTGGGAGTCTTGCTCAAAGTTGGGAGGAAAATCATACTGTTACACAAAGTTCAGCTGTTTCCCAAGAAAAAAAAAAAGTCAGAGTCCTATTGGCAAAGTAGGAGGCTTTTTGGCTATGAATTTGAGGAATTAAATATTCCCTAGAGCAAGAGCTATCAGATGTGTAACCAATAAATAGCACATACTAGGTGACTCACTAAATTTAACGATTATGTCTCAGTGACACATGGTGATGTAAAAGTCAGTGCCTGAGAAAGGACTGGAAATGATCGGATGGAAATTTCCCTCAGAATGTAAGAGCTGAAACTTGTGTTTATTTGATTATCAAAATGATAGCCCCTCTATCAGGTCATAGTAGGCCCATTAATAAACCTCTTAGATTTGAACATTTCCACGAGCAGCTGCTTTTCTTCATTGGTAAGTTAGAAAGCATTAAAAGAAGAGTATTTGCTATCAGATTAGATACCTTGAGAATTTCCTAATTGCCTTTAGATCTTAACAATATTAGGCAGATAATATGTATGGCAAGTGCTGCATTGTTTTTTCCAAGTCAATTCCAGTCAAGTCCCCAAATTTAAAAACAAAAACAAAACACTGGAATGGGTAGGTTGCAGCTAGTCCAGATAGTGAAAAGATAAGGCATTGTATTTAGAAGCTACTTCATCCATCTTCATTCCATTAGCAATAGATGTCAGTTATACCTCAGATGAATTTTTGTCAGTAAGGTTGGTGATAATTTAACTATTTTTCATTGTGCTGTTATTGTTTCCAACAGAAATGTATTCATTTGTGTTGAAGTCATGTGGGAAGCACTATATAAAGCATTGTGGTTATGCGATTCTGAAAACACCAATTGTCTCCACTAATAGTACCTATCTCTATTACTGAGTTTCACTGGGTTATTGGGATGATTAAATTAGATGATGCGTATAAAGTCTTAGGGCAGTTCCTGGCTCATAAATGGGACAGAGTTGTACCTTTTCCAATTCTTCCTCTACAGATTGTTGCCAACTTTTAGGCTGTAACTTCTGATGACCACAGTAGATTACTAATTAATGTTTCTAACAACTCTCTTTTCTCTTATATATTAAGAGACAGCTTCTTTGGACTATTTGTATATTGAAATGACTGTCCCTACAGACAGACTTGTGTTAAGGTCACCCATGTTCATTTGATTACTCTGATACAACTATGTTTCTTCACTGTAGTCAAGCAAATTTTACCACCCATGATTCTATATCCTTTAAGTTCAACTCATTTCCTAGAAATAAATATATCTTTGACTCCCAGTGCTGTATCTCCCAGTTTTCCCCATCTCTGTGTTATCACTATCTATCCAGTTGCCCAAACCAGAAACCTGAAAGTTATCCCTGGTACTGCCCTTTCCTCTCCACCCTAGAGTAGATCCATCATTTCTACTTCAAAAAATATATCTTTTTTTTTTTTTTTTTTTTTTTTTAATTGAGATGGAGTCTTGTTCTTTTGCCCAGGCTGGAGTACAGTGGTGCTATCTCCACTCACTGCAAGCTCCGCCTCCCAGATTCACGCCATTCTCCTGCCTCAGCCTCCCAACTTCCCCTACCTAAGCATTCCTGAGTCACTTTCTCATTTCCACTGACACTGTATTCCCACTTGGGCTCTACTCAGGCAAAGTAAATGTTTTGAAACAAAAATCAGACCATGTCTTACTCTGACTTGAAACTCTTCAGTGATTTTTCATCTTGTGCAGAATAAAATCCAAACTCATAATTGTAGCTCATAGCTTTGCTGCCTGACCCCAGGAAGTGCCCCAGTGAGCCCTCTTCCAACCACTCCAGCCTGTTTGTTTCCTAGTACTTATCTCAATGAATAATCATATATTTATTTTTGTCATCACTTAATTAATGTCAGCTTCCCTCACTGGTCTGTAAGCTCCATGAAGGCAGAGACTTGTCAATTTTGTTTATTGCTACATTTCTAGTACTTTGCATAATTTCTGGAACATAGTAGCTGCTCTATAAATGTTTGTCAAATAAATAAATAAATTCACTCCAAATCTAATTGAACCCTTATATTATTTTCTTTCGGGAGAAACATTTTAAAATATTAAAATTGGTCACTATTAATAGGGATTATCTGTGTGCAAGTCATTAGCCCACTTCTAGAGATTTGTGGAGATACTTCTAGGAACTTCATTCTAAAAGCCTTCTAGACTTATACTGCAAAGTCTTTATATAGATCAAACACTATAGGTTGAATGATTAATATTTTTGTTTTGGTATAGATATTTCAAGTTGGGTGCCTTCCTTCCATCCTGTATACTCCATTAAGATTTTCAGAATGACTACTCCAAATCATAATATTCATCAGATTAGAGCTCAAATGAAAACAGCAACATTTTCACCTTCTAAAGTTAAAAAAATTAAAGCCAAATGTATTAGTATACGTACTTCACATTTCTCTATGAGCAACTATTGAAATTTTATAGTGGTTTGTGTTTACTAGAAAAACATGTCTGGTACATTTATGAATGGGTAACTGTGAGCATGCTTGGTAATAGTGGTTGAGTTAATATGTTTCATGAGTTGCATGTTTCACATGGTGCTATTTATTAGGCATAAAAGGGCATGTTGGTAATTTAACAAAATTACAAAGTTAGTGGGGGAAATAAGAAATATTGAATAGAAGGAAGTGACACTTGAAATCTGTTTTCATTGCGTTTTCACATTTTGTTCTTCATTCTTAAATTCATTTCCCTCTAAAAAGCAAGACCATTATATTGGGAAATAATGTGTCTTGAAAACCTGAGCCAGCAGCTTATGATCTGAGTGGTAATGACTTCTGTAATCACTAATGAGGGAATGGACATTGCATATCTCAGCACACTCACTGGGGCCAGCCTCTTGCCTGTTTTACAAGAAGCTGTCATATCAAATTTTTGTCCCGACTCCACGGGCACTTTGATTCCTAAACCTTTCTGAGAAACCTAATCTGAAATCAAAGTCAAGTTTCTCAGATGTGGTCAGACAAGGTCACATTTAAAACAGTCCAGTGAATCTGCAGATCAAAGTTGAAAGGTAATGCCTCCCTCCCAAAATTGGCACAGACTTACCTGCTAGCTTACCTTTCAGTTTCTAACGTGCCTTTTTCACCTCTTCCCAATGGACTGGGAAAATGAGAGCTTATCCTCTGGAAAATGGTTGAAGAGTTTTATTCTTAAATCATTTAATTAAGAAATTGAACATAGTTGTGTTTTGGAAACGCACCTTTATCCCAATCAGTGAATCACAAGGCATTTTGTTGAAGAAATATATCACTATTTCATAGTAGGACTTCTTAAAATCAGAATTTCATGGTAATTTCAGGTTCATGAGCTTTATTTTTGGCTCCAATTCTCAGGATTTACCCACACCCTTGAGTGAGCCAAAAATGCCACATAGGATTGCTGCTGTAATGCTACGGACATTTTTTTTTTCAATGCCACCTTCCTTCCCTATTAAGCCTTGAGATATTATCCAAACTGGCTCTATAAAAGAGGGGAATGGTAACTCTTGTTAGGCATTGTCTTAACATCTCACGACGCAGGTTTTTTCTCAAACTCCGTGTGATTAAAAAACAACAACAACCTTGCCATTGCTTTATATTGCAGTGTTCTGTCTCTTGTGGTCGAGGGCATAAACAACGAAATGTTTACTGCATGGCAAAAGATGGAAGCCATTTAGAGAGTGATTACTGTAAACACCTGGCTAAGCCACATGGGCACAGAAAGTGCCGAGGAGGAAGATGCCCCAAATGGAAAGCTGGCGCTTGGAGTCAGGTGAGCAATGCTTCTCCTCTACTGACTGCTTCCTTACGTTTGGCCACGGGGCTGACCCCAGTGTGTTCACTTGTGTTTCTATGCACGGTTTTGGTTTTACCGAGGGGAGCTCAGGGACTGGGAGGGGAGAATCATTACCTAGATAGTCAGGATACTTACTAGCTGTGTGACATTGGGCTTCAGCCTCTGGAGCTTTGGATAATACCTATAATTAGGGGTGGCTGTGAGGGTGAATTCTAAGTGGAAACAGGGGTCAGATGGAGCACAGATCAGCCCCTCAATACTTCACTGATGGCATTGCATTATCACCACGTAGAAAACTACTAACTCTGACTGCACTGAAGCTGACTGTGGTCACCTGGCAGAAATTGAGTCTCAGTTTATCTTGGAGGTTCTTGAAGAAAGGGCTATCAACAGAAAGTATTAGAAAATACCTCTGCCTGTTTGCTTGTTTACAAAAGGTGAAGGAAAGGAGGGAGAGTTCTCTGTTATTTTCTAGCTATATGACCTTGGGTAATTTAATTTTCCTGAGCCTGCTACACATGGCTCTTATGAAGATTTAATGCAATCATGAATGCCCAGTGCTTTGCAGGGGTCTTGAATCTAGTAGGCTCTCAAGAGTAATATTTTGTTTGGACAAGTGTTATGTGTGTATGGGATGGAGAAGGGTGTGAGTACCCAAGACACTGATTACAGTTAGACACCACTAATTCTAAACATTTCATAAGCTAGTCAGGAACTGGGTGTGAGTTTCCCTGTTGAACTTGAAACAGGAACTTTAGAAGCTTCTGTTTAATCTATAAACACTGGATATGTGAACTAAAGCCATTCATATCAAATCCTTAGAATAGATCTGGTAACTCCACACTTGCACATTTTCTTAGTTTGGTTGAAGGTGCTAACTTAAAAGTAATAAGGCTCAATTCCTTTTAAAACATTCTGTATTTAATGCTGCTCCTTCTCTCCACTGATCTGAATCAATGAAGTTTTACCGTATTTCCGGTGCTTCCATGCAGTGGAGAATCATTCAGATGACTCCAGATAATTGATGGGAATCTAGGTTCAAGGTTGGCGGGCTCTAGCATGGATTCTTCCAGAGCCTAGAATCTTGATTCTTAAGGCCCCAAAGCAGCTTTGGCCATAGCATACATTAATGTGGGGAGGATTTGAGAATCCTCCATTTCAATATGACTAATGGAAAATTCCTTCAGAAACCTGAATGTATTTTCAATGCCCTGATCTGGCATCACTGCCCTCCGTATCCTCCAGTCATCATTCTCCAGGGCAGTAGCCTCATCCCTCTCAAGGCCTTTATCATAATGAAACATGGGGGTTTTGTTTGTTTTAATTTAACAATAAAAAAAAAATCTATACCCAGCCAGAGCTAGTTCCTCCTTTGCCTTCCTTCAGGGAGCATATTCAAGGCAGTATTTCATACCAGTCATCCTTCTTAATGTTTTTCTAAGTGATCCTTGTCATCTGTTAACTTCCATCCCTTTTATTTTTTGGAGCTATTCGATTCATGTAAAAGCTTGCAGCTAGTATTATTTAAGATACCACGCTAATTAGCTTGTCTCTTGTGGACTTTCATGATCTGTTACTTTTTTTTATGTTCCTTGGCCTCTACTTATCTGTTTGTATTTACCTCTGAATATTAAGTTCAGAGCATGTAAATGATGCTCATGTTAAAAGCCAATATTCACAAAGGATAATTAAAAGAATCTTTTGCTCTTTATTGGTAAACACAGAGTGAGTTTTAATCCAGCATCATGTGATCTTGATGGGAAGCCTAAAATTGCTTACAAAGCTGTAATGATTAGGTTTAAACCCTGGGGGTTTTTGCCAACATAAGGTAATAGGATTATCAGAATGCCTCCCCAGAAAAAACTGCACCTGTTCAAAATGATTGCTTGGAAAAGTCAAGTCACCTTTGTAGAAAATGCAAGTAAACACGGTTATATAATGGTCTGTGGCCAGCCTTATAATGTCCTGATTTGATTTGTAGAAATGAATAATAAAAGCAGGCAAGACAAAGTACCGCATGGGTAAAATTCAATTTGGGCAATTTAGAAGTGTACCTGAAAATAATCAGACCCAGTGGTTAATGGAGAAAGACGGTCTGCATGATTAAAGATTATTGGCTTCCTAATGATCCAGTGGTAAACAAGAATATCCCTAAGGCTGTGATAGTAAGCAAGAGTAATGATTGTCCACTTGCAGCAATATTTAGAAGATTTTATATCTGGTCTTTCTGTTTTCTGCTGGTAGTTACAGCCTAGTCATCCTGTCTTCAAGGTAGGAAAAATAACTGGTTTAATTTCTCATCACATCGAAAGGTCTGATGATAATATGATATATAGAATATTTGGATAGAAACTATGATAGCCATGCTAATCTTTACAGTCTCTCCCCCAGTATTGATGTTTTGAGATTTAAAGTGGAATATTTCACTTCTGGGTCTTCTGACATCTTGAATTCGTAAAGAAAATCAGCTTTTCTTGAAGGGGGGGTGGAATTATCCTTACTGAAGCCTTAAAGGGTTTTTCTCTCTCTGAAAAGGTTACATTTAATTTGTTTAGATATTTTTAATCAAGAGCTAAGGAATGCCTATGAACTTGTAAGACAAAAATTAGCATCAAGTTCTTGATTCAGACTGACAAATGTGAAGATTCAATATTCCCATGACACAAAAGCGTTTCACAGTAAAACTTTTTTAACTTATCCTATCTCTATAGAGTTTTGAAAATAAAGATCAAAAATAAAAAGAATAAATTATCAGATTAGAATGAAAGTAACACACCAACACATTCATCAGTCATGAATTAATGCAATCAAGTCATTCATCAGTTTTGAGATGCAGGTCTTCTTCACGTTCAACACCTTTGTGGTCAGGATGGGCTTCACAAACTATGGAATGTCATGATTTCCTTAACAGCCCTTGTTGTCTTTCTTAATGCTACTAAATATAATGGTGTGTTTTGCAATCAGTGTTGTCTTACATTCAATGAAATAAACATCAATTTTTAAAAGCTCTCCAGTGCTAATGCTGAAATGGAAACTGGCAAATTGCATTAGGAATCTACCATCCATTCTTGATTAAGACTTTTCTTATAATTACAACTAGAGCAGCTGGGTTGTGGTGTCATTCTGAAGTGTCCTTCAAGTGTTTAATGGAGAAATGTGGCAAATGTGTGGCATGTGTTCTTTGAGAAATTCAGGAAGCCATATGCACGTGGTCAGTGAGGAGAACTAGAGTTGCTTTCGTATTTTGTGCTTTCCATTTATTTTGTTTGTATTTGAAGCATGAGCATTGATATTGAATTGTTTGAAGACAGGCCTCTCTCCCACACCCTCACTGACCTGCTACAAAAGACTGCATCATATTAGCACCCATTTAAAAACTGGGATCACAAATGCACATTCGCAGTAGCTATGCTACCTTGTCTAAGACAAATTTTACTTTGTGTTTTTGGTTTTGGTTTTGCTTGAGTTAGGGTGATTATCTCTGTTTTTTTTTTGTTTGTTTGTTTGTTTTATTTATTTATGGAGTATCTGCCTAAATGGTTTATTGGGAAGTACCAGAGGTATTTTATGTAAAATGCTTAGCCTAGAGCTAAGCTTTCAACTGGGGGTGATTTTGTACCCCACAGGACATTTAGGAATGTCTAGAGACAGTTTTGTTTGTCACAACTTGGTGGGGGAATAAGGGGGAATGCAACTAGCATCTGGTAGGTACAAACCAGGGATGCTGCTAAACTTTCTACAATGCACATGACAACCTCCACAAAAAAAAAAAAGAATTATTTAATTGAGAAACCTCAGTATACTAGCATATACTGTATGCTAGTATAGAAACCCTAGCATATAGTAAGTGCTTAGTAAAAGTTTGTATTATTATTATTATTACTTATAAAAGTTGGTTTATATAGTTATTTTTCAAACTAACCGCTGCTTTAATGTCATCACCATAATTTCAGCAGTAATCCTGGAAGAAAGTATATAAAACTCTTTCTAGGTTTTCAACTATATATTATGATTCCCTAAACATCAAAAGTTCCATGGAAATTCTTTCTGTCTATGGAAATAAGCATCAAGTTCCCCTTTTAGGTTGGTGAGTTCTGCATACTAGCATTGCACAGTGGGGAGTAGAGAGAGATGAAACACAGCTCCCAGCTCAGGAGTTCAGAATGAAAAACATCTACTTTGAAACCTGCACGAATAGACTGTGGTGGTGGGATAATGGCTGTGGGGGGAGCACATTAATAGAGGCCATTCAG
This sequence comes from Pongo pygmaeus, assembly GCF_028885625.2. NCBI lineage: Eukaryota > Metazoa > Chordata > Mammalia > Primates > Hominidae > Pongo > Pongo pygmaeus. Next base: position 88,926,699 of record NC_085930.1, read on the forward strand.
ATGTTTTCATCTGCAAACAAACTAAAAGGTATACTGAACAGAACAAGAAAACTTGGATTTACACACATATACACATACCACCACCATCACTGCTTCCAGGGTCACACAGAGGTCTTTCTGATGCTGTTTTATTCATGGGGTGCCTGCACAAATCTCTCAGAATTCCAAGCAAGCCTGGCTGGCTCTCTATGCAAACTGTTGCCTCCCTTGAGATAGCACAGGAAGAAAAGTTGAACACAGAAAACTAACTCCGATGGAGTGTACCTCATTTTGAGCAAAGATTACTGTGAATGCATTATTCAGAAAGGCAGGCTTGTACCTTGCTGTGAGCACTTAAGTCATGTAGAAACTTTTGAATGTGGTATTTCAAAGCTGGCTTTGCATCATGAAAATCAAAAGCCAGAATGACATATTGTATAATTGAACCTTCCTGTGTCTTAATTTGTCTTTTGAAAAATTATCAAACATTGTAGGAAGTGATTTTTTAAATGTTGGATACTTATGGCTCTTAGTACCGTGCCTTCGTTGAACCATAAGTAATTTTTTCAATTACAATAGCATCAAAAAGAGGTTTCATTTATTTAGTAGCCTGAATAGTCTTATACATTCTAAAAGTCTTTAAGTATGTTTTCATTTTTCTTTAGGTTATTAAAACATTATGAGATTCTGCATATAGTTGAGCCCTGTACCAAACTCAAATTTGTTTACAATATTCTTTCTGTATTTCTATTTGGATATATTGTTCCAGAAATGTGCTCTTTTATATTTAAGACCCCAAATTGAAATAGTCAAAAGACTTTTTGGTTGTTGTTTATTGATGATGATAATGTTTGAACATTTCTGTCATTTATGGGGTAACTCTACCATGTTACAGTACATTCTTTTCCAGTGTAATCAATGGGAAATATTATTCATGTCGCTCTAATGAGCATTAAATGGCCATTCTCTATAGAAAGGGTCATCACTTGTGTTCAGGAATCCTCCCATTACACCCAGGACATAATGACTTTAAAAGTCTGGTTTCTTGTGGGTCACAAACTCATTCAATCCAATTAATACAATTGAACCCAAACAATAGTAGCTATGTTGATCCAAAATATTTTCTTCTGTTCAGCTAGCTTTGATGTGAACATATGGTTCTCCTCTCTGGCATAGATTTATCTGAAACAATATGATTTCTCAAGTTACCTTCTAAATATCATTACCTGTTTTCTTAAAATCTGAAACGGAGAGAAAATCAACATTCAGCAGAATACATTTGGGTGTGATTCTTGATAGTAAATTTCCATTAATAGCCTCAAAGAAAGTTGAATGTTGCTACAGGTTAATTGGAAAATAATTTTTTCAAGTTTGAAAGATCATGATTCAATTATTTAAGAAGACTTCCTCTTGGGAATATGGCATTAATGTATGTTAAGCTTATTTTCTCAACACCAGACCAATAAATGGAGGCTGAGCTATCACAAAAATTTGGAAATAATTTTTAATAGCTAAGTGTAATAATATGCCATTCTTTCCAAATGTAGCCTTTAGTTTCTGGCTGTCAAAACTTTAATCAAGACAATAATTCTTGGCCTGGCCATAAGTGAGATTATGAAACCCAGCAATGAGGAAACCATTAAAAAATTAATTTAGAGGAAAGTTACTTGCAGATTTAATATGGTGTTTTGCAAGTTGGTCAACAAAATGTTTCAACATGATTAACAATATTTTTCAAGGGCTGAAAACATTAAGCCCGAGGAAATGGTTTTTCCTGTCAGCTTTTATTCTTCATATATTCATCTGAGGTTGTAAATAGACACAAATTCTTTAGTGAATTCCGTGGTTAAAAAAATATTGCCTTATCTCCGTGAATAGGAGCAAGAAAAGGAAGAGACTGGAGAAAATAATTCCACTTATAAGGTCCTAAAATCTTCAGTGGGTTACTTCTCCTTGGGTTATATTTTTAATCTGCCAAGAAATTCTTCTTGTACAACACTGTCTCTCCAGTTTTTATGAGTCTCAAATCCTCCAGGATAGAAATCATTTCAAGTTTTCATTTCTCATGGCAGCGCTATTTCCAGGTTGTGCTAAATGATTCATAATGATTTTTATCAACCTCTTCAATCCTCCAAGAATTTCATTAACTTGAGGGATTCCTCCAAACTTGAGCACCTTCCTCACTCTCCAGCATGGATAAGATAAGCAGTGAGTTTCCAGGTTTAAGACATGATCTAGGATCCCTTTCATTGCAAATTAGAAAGCGATGTGATAGCTATGAAAGTCATTGGATTAGGAGTACATTCCCCTCCTCTGTGACCCTCGACACCCCGGGCCCCCCCAAAAATAAATGAGCCGAAGCTCCCACTTACGTCCAGTGTCTTCTTAGTGCTCTGTGTCCTGTGGCCGAGGCGTACAGCAGAGGCATGTGGGCTGTCAGATCGGAACACACAAAATAGCCAGAGAGACCGAGTGCAACCCGTACACCAGACCGGAGTCGGAACGTGACTGCCAAGGCCCACGGTGTCCCGTCTACACTTGGAGGGCAGAGGAATGGCAAGAAGTAAGTAGAGCCACGAAGTGGTACCTGCCAGGCATTTCACGTGTGCGCCCCTTGCTATCATCACATCTGTTCCCTATAAAGCCAGAGAAGTCACCGAGCATGGTTACAATGCTGGCTCTTTCCCAAAAGGTTCACTGTCAGACTCGCGCGTTCGCTCCAACAAGGGCGAGAGAACTTCTTGTTTTTAAGCAATTCCTATGTCTGTCTGTCTGTGTTCCTAGTGTTCCAAGTCTGGCCGCCTCAGGAAAAAAAAAAAAAAAAAAAAAAAAAAAAAACTTCAACAGGCCATGGGCCGAATGCATTCAGATACCTTTCACAGAAGGAGGGGGAGATAGAAGGAATATTTTAAATATGTGTCTCCAGATTTGGTCATTCTGTATTTGTTTAAGTAGCCACAGGGCAGACTTTAGGTAGAACCTACTCTGTATTTTTCCTCTTTCTATGACTTTGGCTGCCAGGTAGAAGATACGCATTCATGTGAAACCGTGATTAATTAGTGAAAGATTTCTAACATTTAAAAAAAAAAAAAAAAAGGATGGTATCTGAAGAAACTGCTCCGTTGATGGTCCGTGCAGAAGTGGACAAGACTGGCTTTTTCCCTGGCTTCAAGTTAATGTTTGGTTAAGGAAAACATTGTGTCCATGGGGAAAATTTGGCCAGGGAGGTTTTGTAGGAGGTAACCTCTGTTTCCAGAACAGAAGATTAAACTGTAGAAAAGGGGGGGAAAGAATTAGAAAGCAAAACCATATCCACTGATGTTGGCATAAAAAACAAAATGCATGCTGCTTGAGGTGCAGAGATAATGAAAAATAAGACAGGAAATTCCCCACCATGAAGAGCTTTTCAGAACATAAAGAAAGGGTATGGTTTGGAGAACAGTTAGACTGTATCCCTGGCACTGTGCTGGGTACTTTTTGTTCATTGCTTCCCTTAATCTTTTTAACCACCAGACAAGGTGAGTATTATTATTATTATCATCATCCCATTTTGCAGGTGAGAAAACTGAGGTTCACAGCATCTGTGTCATTTGTCCAAGTGTCACATACCTAGCACCTAGCAAGTGGAAGAAGCAAGACTTGATGCTAAGTTTGTTCTCTTAAACCATTATGAAATACTAGAACTGCATTCTTTACCCCATGGGGATCAGCTGCCCAGCCCTGTCTTCCTCTTCCCTCGCCTCCTCATGGATTACTTCCATTGTTTGCAGTAATTTCTTTTCTTTAGGAAACTTACCCTCTCCATCTACTCAGTCTTTTTGCTGTTTTCCTTCTTTACTTTTTTATTCCCGCCAGACAGTGGCAGGGAGGAATGCCTAAAGCAGTTACATTTCAGATTAACAGCTCTTGAGCCACACGAGTTATTTGGAACCCTAGAGACTATAAAATTCTACAGACTTGGTTCATATCCCAGCACTGCCACACATTAGCCAAGGGACTTAGAACAAGGATTCTTGATTTCTCTGAGCCTTGGATTATCCATTTGTAGAGTGGGCATAAAATAACTTTGCAGAGTTGTTCTGAGAAAACTGGAGATAATAGTGTTATCTATTATGGATTGGGGATTGGCAATGTCAGATATAGAGGGAAGAGGAGACTCCCTCATCTCTCTCTCTCTCCCCCTCAGTGTGACCTCTTGATTCTCTTTTTTTCAGACCTACCATGGCCTGTTCTCTCCATCTCCCTCTTTGTGTCTTGCTAAACTCAACCCTGCCCTGAGGAGCGGAAAGTAAGAGAGTGTTCAGAAATGAATCTAAGCTGACTGCTTGTGCTTTAGCCAGCTTTTGAAAATGCTAGAGCCAATCATGAAAATGCACACTCTGTTTACAATTCCTTTTGCGTCCCAAAGAATAGAAAAACCTTGCCACATATGCACTGAGGAAATTCCTCTTCTCTGATCATGCAAAATATGCCTAAAATTTACTTCTTTGCATGTGTCGTGCAGATGGATCTTTTTTAAACCTTACTCAAATATTGCTGTTAAACTCTGTAGAAGAATAGAAGGCTTCAGGAGATAGCCTGGCCTGGGCCTCTATTTAAGAAGCTTACTAGAGGGTTGCCATTCTCACAAAGAGAAAAGACTCTGAGTAACAGGAAAAACGGAGTCTAATAGTCACCCTCCTGGGAACACGCTTTCTCATCTGCCTTCACCCAAAGTGGAGAGTCTAAGGAAGGAATACTGGGGTGGTGAAAGTGGATGGAATATCATAGGAGTATCTCCTATGATATTCCTATGGTATTCTACAGGAGGCCGGTCATTGGCAGAGTGAGGCCCAGGGCAGCTGGAGGTGGGGAGAAGCCCCACCAAAAGTCTTCATGTTTCCCATACATGCAAGGCCTGCTGACAGCCTGCTCAGAATGTCCCCGAAGCAGCAAGACTGAGAGTGAAGGATGACAGTAACTGGGCAGTTACCTTAATTGATCAAATCAGGAAAAGCGTGGCCATGCCTCCTGTTTGCCTGGGGTAGTCCTCATGTAATTATTAATTCTTCCTACTTTAATGATCAAAAGCGCCCTTGTTCAACAGTAAGTTGGGTGGTCACTTGATAAGACAGAACCCTTCAGGCTCCCCTAAATCACAGCCCTCACCTCCGTTCTTGCTGCCACCTCCTCTCACATCCATTCTTTCAGCCACCGTTTTACCTGATATCCACTGATGCAGGCACACGTTTCCACTTTTCTCCCACACCTAGTGATGTCTTGACCTGAGGTCAGAGAGTGTGCCACAGGGCAGCCTCTCAGCCCACTGAATGGGATGTGCGGGAGCCCCCCATTACAGGATACCCCTTCTTTCTTAGCAGTCCCTGGCCACCACCTCAGAACTCTTGTTTGCTTGAGTATGCACTTTGCCTTTTGCTTCCCCTTTTAATAATCCCCTATTTGGACTATTAAAACCCACCAGTTTGTTGGCAAGGTGTATTTCATGCTAGGTCCGTAGGATATGGCACCATCCTCTTTTTGAGAAATAATCCAGGCATCTGCCTAGAGAAGCACAGTTTCTGCACCCTCACCATGGCCATGGTCATCAGGGATGTTCTGTACAGCCACACAGGTTGTACACTGCACAACTTTGAGGGATGCCATTTTTATACAATGTGAGGAGCATCCCCTAGAGTTGTATAGTACAATGGCCCTGATACTGAAGATAATAAAAATAATAAAGCTTGTTGTTTACTAAGCTACAAACTAGGCACTATGTTGAGTATTTTCACATGAAGTACTTCATTCAGCCCTTTCCATAACTCTCCGATGTAGTATTGATATTTTTATCCTCATTTAATAGGGGCAACTTGGGGCTTAGGTAGGTTAATTTATCAATGATCATGCATTTAGTAAATAATATGGCTGGAATTTGAAGCTCAGAAGCTTGAACTCTGGCACCTACACTCTGTATCATTATCTTCACTAATCCCATGCCAAATATATCTAAAGTGAATTATTTTATTTTCCTCTTAATGACTTGCCAAGCTTCTTACTGGAGAGTTGCTATCAAAGTGTATTCCCTTTACTGGGTTATAACACCTACCCCTTCTAAAAAGGAGATTCTTGATCTAGTTAGCTATCAGACTTTAAGCCATGTCACCGGGCGAGTCTTGATGATGTTGGAGCCCCTCAGAGGACTTCCTGTTCATTGTGAGGCCCATTGTTTGTTCAGGGGAAACGGGCATCAGGGTGCCTTCTTGATACCATGAGAGTAGAGCCCAGACTTTCAGATATAGGGCAGAATAATTGGACAAGAGAAAAATGCTCTATCCACACATCCACATCTCATTTTGTTTACATCCTAGAAACAACATGTTGTAAGCAAAATTCTATTCAGTGTGTGGCTCTGAAAAGTTGACTCTGAATTTCTAGACTTCACTTAGCTCCTCTGCAAAATGGGAATTCTGTGGCAGACTTTGCTCAAGGGTCACAGTGAGGATTTGGTGAGATGACATGATTCGACATGGCGACTGGCACCTTTTAGGCCATCCCAAAGTAGACTTCTTTTTAGTACGGTGACCTTCCGATGGAGGCTTCTGGTGATGACAGCAGTTTGGCTCGGCCTGCATCTTACAGTGTTGGGCTTCTAATATCACCCGCCAGGTTCAGGTGAGGAATTTGTCCTCGCAGTGGTCAGTTTTACCCACTTTAGAATTATAATGCTCATGAGGCTGTTTGGAAGAAAAAAGTTAAAAAAGATTTTTTAATTCTTTTGAGAATTATTATCACAAAGGATTTACTTGTTAATAGTATCACAGTCTGACATATAAATTCACTTAGAGCAGCAGAGGTCCTTCTGGTCAAATTTGAATTGTGATCGTATGGGGCTATGCATCTGCACCATTGAGGAATAGATTTCACAGGTCCTACACATGTTCTTTTCCCCCTTTACCTGGAATACACTCTTCTCTTGTAGTACCTCTTCATCATAAGACCACCTTGCTCTGACCTTCACCTCAGTCACCCTTTCTTATCCTTCAGGCCTCAACCTAGATGTCACTTCCTCTCAGAATCCTTTGCCAATCACACCACCCCACTAAATCTGAGTCAGATGCTCCTCCACTCAGCTCTCATAGCACACTCAAATTACTGTACTCTGGCAGTTAGCACCTGGAATTCTCATTGCCTGTTTTTCTCATCTATGTTATCAGTTATTTAAGGTCAGGGAGCTTTTCACCAGAATCTTCTCTATCATTTAACATGGTACCTACAACATCAAAGATACCTGTTAAATGAATGAATCTGTGAATGAATGGAGGAACAAAATAATGGATGGGTGGAAGGAAAGAAGAAAGGAAGGGAGGGAGAAAGGAAGGAGGGAAAGATGGGAGCAAAAAAGGAATGAAGGAGGAAGGAAGAAAGGGAGGGAGGGAGGAAGGAAGGAAGGAAGGAAGGAGGGAAGGAAAATAACATAGAACAGTACCTGCTAATTGATGGACTTTCATCTTTCACTCTATAGAATAAATGCATTCTAAAATGACTTTTAGAACAGTCAAGCAGGCTGGACACAGTGGCTCACACCTATAATCCCAGCGCTTTGGGAGGCCAAGGAGGGAGTATCATTGAGCCCCAGAGTTTGAGACCAGCCTAGGCAACATAGTGAGACTCCATCTCTACAAAAAATAGAAAAAATTACCCAAGTATGGTGGCATGGTCCTGTAGTTCCAGCTACTTGGGAGGCTGAGGTGAGAGGATTGCTTAAGCTTAGGAGGTCAATGCTGCAGTGAGCTATGATCAGGCCACTGCACTACAGCCTGGGCAACAGAGCAAGACCCTGTCTCAAAAACATTAAAAATAAAAAAAAAAAAGCACAGTCAAACTCTGTTTTTCCTGTAAGAACAGCTGTTTTATTTTCTTGTCACAATGCCACGGACAAGCTGTGCTCAGATATGTCTGACTGTTGCAGAACTGCTCACCTCGTTGCTGTTTGGTGCAGTATGGGGACTTGGGCCACTCTGATACATACTTGGAGTCTGAGGACTTTTATTAAGATCAGCTGTAGAATGATTTCCAAGTGTATCTCCTTAACACAGAAAAGTTAGAAATGAGCAGCAGGTTCTTGGTCAGTTGATTTAAAAGATTTTCCTGAAGTTAACAGTAGGGAATGACCAGGTTTTGATGTGCGCACAGAGCCAGATACGAACTCTTTATTGCTCATTTTATTAATTTATTCAACCAGCGTTTATCAATACCTTGTGAAGTTCCAGGCATTAGGCATTAGGGATGCTCTAAAAATCCCAAACCACAAATAATCTGCTCTGAAAACCCCAAAATGCTGTGGTCATTCTCCTCCCCCACTTCTCCACCCATGCCATTTCTCACCTCCAGCCACCATGCATGCTGAGCCCCTCCTCAGAATGTCCTTTTCCCCTCCTTGCCTGGTGAACTGATGTCCTCCGTCATTCCTCCTGCTCATCTGCTGCTACCTGGACCCGCCTTTGCAGCATCATGGGAATTGCCCCATTGTTTTTCCTCTTCTCTCCCTGGTGGCTTCTTACTCAATTACACACTCTGTTAGGAAACCCGCATCTGCTTACACAACTGCACAAGGTAGCCGTAGGTGTTAAACCCCAGGGGTCACCAGTTAGCCAGCTGAGCTAACACATGAGACCCCCAAGCTGGGAATAGCTGCCACCCTGGGTGTCCTAATAGGGAGAGAGGCAGAGTAGGAAGCCATGGGGGCTGCCTTCCGGGGCCCCAGCATAGACCTTGGCTCATTGTAAAATACTGATTGAGTGAATGAATGACTTTAAAGTTACAAAGTGTCTCCACAGTATTATTTCTGCCTCCTTCTCCCCACCCCATCCCCTAGCAAATATATACTATTTGGGAGCAAAAATGTCTAAATTCTGTATACCTGACTTTAAAATGAGCTTTGAAGTAAGGACTGCTTTTTTTGTTGTTGCCATTTAAAGCAACGCTAGATAAACCGATTTGTCATTGCTGCTTCTCATGACATAAAAACCCAGGAACCCTGTGGTTCTGTGAGTTGCCGTCCGTACACTGTGCAACAATGGTAACCCTGCACTAGAGAAGACAAGGTCTTTCATCCGTGGAGAAAATCAACAACCTTAAAAGGTAGAGCCTGTGAATTCCCCCCATGGTTAGGGAATTGCACCAAAAGATATATTTGAAAGTGTAAAGCGACTTGATTATAATCTTTAAGCAAAGAAAATTTCTACCCATTGCATTAAATGATCCTTTTCAGACCATCACTCTGTGGCCAACCTACCTGGCTGAATAAAATACCACCTTCACGGTTTACTTTAGGTCTTCCTCACCCTCAAATTTGGAAAAGTTCTTTTCCCTCTGTTAATTTCAGCACGTTTAAAGGCACATGTAGCTTGCAGAACAATGGGCGAGCTGCCTGATTTAGTCCAGCACTGTGATTATTTTCTTTCTGAATTATAGTGTGTGATGAAATGCAAGGAGGCTGGTGGTGTTACTTGTGTTAGAGATTTTTCTAAAAGCCATACTGAAATTAGAGAAAAACTTTTGGAAATTAAAATGAGGCTAATTGAACTTTCCAACTGTTTTTCAGAACATTCTAGATCATATTCCAGGACAGGGGAAAGAGTCATAAATCATAGAGGGTTGAGGGGGAAGCCATATTACAAAGAGCTGATAAAACCTAATAGCATGGGCTGGATTTGTTTTCTGATTACCCAGCCCCCATACCCTAGTTAGGATTTAAGATTCCAGGAGAAAACCCTTGCCATGTGATTTTCAGAGCTGCTGTTGACTAATTAGGAAACACTGGGCAAGTCACTTATTTACTTAGTTTAATTTTTAATTTTGTAAAAGTTATATTCAAGGTAAATTTTCCCAGCTCCCTTTTCCACCGCTAGCAAAATAGTTTTTATGGTAGTTAACCATTCTTTAAGACTGAGAGAGAAATGCTTAACAAGCATAAAGTATTTAGGAATCATTGTATTTCTGCTCTGAACTGTTACTTATTGATGCAGATTAAAGCCTTGTGGATTAGTGAAAACGAGAGGATACTGGAAGGTTTAGTCCAGGTTTAGCTGCGCAATAATTAGGATCTTCTCAGAGTCACCTAAGTCCTAATTTTCTAAGGAATTACTTTTTCTATGGGTAGTTAAGTATTTGCATATATCTACACATCACAGATTAAATTTTTCTTTTCTTCTTTTTTAACATTCAGTGGCCCTGTATCTCACTTTTTTAATGATTAAAAAAAACATTTTTTCCCTAGGGGAATAGAAAACCCCAAAACCACTGAGCTAGGGATGAGCTAGGGAACTGGGCTCAGCCGGCCTCCTGCACTAATTTGAAATGATTCTGCTCCTCCATGCTCACCTCACAGTGGTTTCAAGTTATGTTTATGCTCCAGAAAAATGAGGAGTGACTCCATATTCTAGATATTGAGGTTTACTCCCAAGCAGCAGAAATTTTAAGTTTGCAAGTGACAAGGGGCTACCAGGAAATGCCAGCATATCCCTTCTCCTTCCTAAAGGAACAGAGTAGCTCACAAAAGACACGGGGCATACTATATGACCCAGCAATTCGACTCCCAGTTATATATACCCAAAAGAATGGAAAATAGGTGTTTAAATTTGTACATGAATGTTCATAGCAGCACTATTTACAATAGCCAAATGAGAAACAACCCATATGTCCATCAACTGAGGAATAGATAACAAAATGTGGTATATCCATACAATAGAATATTACTCAGCCTTAAAAAGGAATGAAATATTGATACATGCTGCAATATGGAAGAACCTTGAAAACATTAAGGGAGAGAAGTCAGGTAATAAAGGCCACATATTGGATGATTCCATATATGTGAAATACCCAGAATAGGAAAATCTACAGAGACAAAAAGCAGATTGGTGGTTGCAAGGGGCTACAGGAAGGAAGGAATGGGGAGGGACTGCTTAACGGGTACAAGGCTTCCTTTTGCTGTGATGAAATATTCTGGAACTAGATGGGTTGATGGTTGCACAATATTGCAAATGTACTAAATGCCACTGAATTGTATACTTGTGATAGTTAAAATGGTGAATTTTATATTTTGTGTATTTTATCACCAAAAAACAAAAAGACATAGGGCATATCATAGAAGACATTTCTGAGTGAAGCTGAGTTCCAAACACAAATGCCTTTGAGGCAAGGCAGGGATAAAAGGAAAGGCTGCCCATTAGATGAAAAAGAGAGGTGGGGTCTGTAGTTCTCCGTAAACAGACTAAAATTAGACATTTTAAAAGACAGTGTGCTAGCTGGGCATGATGGCTGATGCCTGTAATCCCAGAACTTTGGGAGGCCAAGGCAGGAGGATCCCTTGAACCCAGGAGTTCAAGACCAAACTGGGCAATGTAGTGAGACTCATCTCTACAAACAAAAAATTAACTGGGCATGGTGGCTCATGCCTGTAGTCCCAGCTACTTGGGACTAAAATGTAGGAGGGAAGTCAAGGCTATAGCAAACTGTGATCACATCACTGCACTCCAACGTGAGCAACAGAGGGAGACTTTGTCTCAAAGAAAAAAAAGAAAGAAAGAAAGAAAAGAAAAGACAACATTCTAACCACACAACAAAAATCACAGTTGTTAGATAAGCCCGTTGCCAACAGGGTATTCAATCCCTGGCCTAAATTAAGAAACTGCAGCAGTCCTTGGTACAGGTTTCAGTTAGCTCACTGGGGCTTCCCAATGTAGTCTAGAGTCTTGAAATGTTGGGTGACACGGAGGCTTTAGATACAATAGGCTTTCAGTGACCTTTAGCAACACAGGGCACTAAGGATAAACTTCAGGGGTGGGGTTTGCTGTCGGTTAAAGCTAAACAAATAAGAATCTGTGGACATAGAGATTATCCTAGAATGAAACATACTACTTGCTCTGTAATCATCCCTTGGCTTATGGGAATAAACATAGCTGTCCTGTCTACCTCACAAAGAGATGTGTGACCTGGGGCAAGTAACTTAGGCTCTCAAAGTCCCATTTTCTTCATCTGGAAAATGGAATTACAGTAATTGTTAAATCTCACTACCTAGCTATCTTCTTTGTTGTCTGCCTTTGCTACTAACATATAAGCTCCTCTCTGAAAACAGAGAATGTGCCATTTGTGTGCGCTCTTGTTCACCCAGGACCCGTCACAGGGCCTGACACCTAATAGGAACTTAGTGAATATTTGCAGAATGATGTGGGATGAGAGCAGTTCCCCTGTAGAAGAAAAGGCACCTGGGGCCACAGGAAAGCCCTCTTCAAATAGCTGCAGGAGATTACTTGTGAGAGCTGAAACTTTCCTTTATGCTTCCCTGGAATAGAAAAGTAGGACAAGGGCCTGGAACATACAAGGAGATTTGTTTGGTTCCATATTATGAAATGAGATGGCTACCTGGGCAGGTACTGATGTCCCTGATCCTGGAGGTATTTAGACACCAGTTTGGTAAACATTCAGCCATAAGTGTTAAATCAAGTCACTTGTGAGTAGGTGTTTGAAGTAAATAGGATTTAAGGTCCTTTCTAAACTGAGATTGACTCATTTATATTTTCCTTCCTTCCTTTAGACAGCTGGGTGGTGAATGCCAGGAACAGAGTTGTTAGGTAACTGGGGTAAAATGAGGAGTTCTTGGCCGGGAGTGGTGGCTCACGCCTGTAATCCCAGCACTTTGGGAGGCTGAGGTGGGCAGATCACGAGGTCAGGAGATTGAGATCATCCTGGCTAATACGGTGAAACCCTGTCTCTACTAAAAATATAAAAAATTAGCCTGGCGTGGTGGCAGGCGCCTGTAGTCCCAGCTACTCGGGAGGCTGAGGCAGGAGAACGGCATGAACCCGGGAGGCGGAGCTTGCAGTGAGCCAAGATCGTGCCACTGCACTCCAGTGCAAGACTCCATCTCAAAAAAAAAAAAAAAAAAAAAAACAAAACGAGAAGTTCTCTGGCAATCCCTGCCCTCAGGGCTCTTATGATCTTAAAGGCTGTGTAGACAGGTAAACACATAATTACAGTCACAGGATATAAGGAACTATGGTTTATTCTTCCCTTTTGCTTGTCTTTAACAGTGTACCAAGACCTGCGGCGAAGGCTCCAGGTACCGCAAGGTGGTGTGTGTGGATGACAACAAAAACGAGGTGCATGGTGCACGCTGTGACGTGAGCAAGCGGCCGTCGGACCGCGAAAGCTGTAGTTTGCAACCCTGCGAGTATGTCTGGATCACAGGAGAATGGTCAGAGGTACCGTCCTGGGGACTGTAACCATCGTCAGCTCAGCCATGGCCTGAGAGCGGCAGAGGGATGAGTGCAGGAATGTGGGAGACTTGAGGCTACCCGCCCGATCTGCCACTGTGAACTGTGTGTTTTCTGACAAGTCCTCAGCTTTCCCAAACTAGAATTCCTTGTATGCAAAGTGGGAGAGATGTGTGAGATGGTCTCTAAGTCCCTTCAGGTCTACATTCTGTGATTCACCTTGATGTCCTATTGGCATAAAGAAGAAATTATTACGGGTGCTGCAAACTCATAGGATGCTTTGAGGTGCCTGAAGACAGTTAAGTATAAGAAAATATTGTAGTGCCAGGGATACAACAGGGAGAGGTGGCAACTGTGACAAACTAGCACATGCTGTGTGAAGGGAGCAGAATCTCTTTCACTCCAGCTGGGGCCATGCAGAAATGTGGTCTAGCGTTACCAAACCTGATATTTCAAGAGAGGCTAAAAATCTGGACTAGTAGATGAGATTTCCTAACTTGAAAATGGGGGCTCAAATTTTTGCTTTTAAAACATTGTAAGGGGCAAACAAACCCCTTTTATAAACCAGATGTGTTTTGCCTGTTTAACAAACAGCTTCAGAGGAAGAAAATAATTTTCTATAATATCCACATTATCTCAAGTACCATTTTTTCATGTATCCTCCTGTGTACAATGCTTATCTAGACCCTTTTTAATGGTAATAAGCCAGTAGTAATCATAGCATGATTATATTATTTTCAAACATCATAATATGTTCATATCTGTGTGAGAGATCTGTAGCATTCAAACCAGTTGTCATTTGCCCAAAAGCATTTAGAGATTCGAAAGGGAGGCATCTGGACTCACAGTAAAGGTACTGAAAATTGTTAGGTAATACGATTGCTGCCACTGGGTCTCTTCAAAGTTTGACAGGCAGCAATTTCACATGTTAATGAGAAGAGTATTTGCATTTAGATGATGTGTGTGTTGGGTGTTGAATTGCTTCCTGCACTAAAGCTGATCTCAAAGTCTTTTCTAATTATCTCTCCCTATCCTTTATTCCTGTGAATTTTGTCCTTCGAGGGGACATTTGGCAGTGTCTAGAGACCGTTTGGTTGTGACAACTGGGGAAAGGGGACCCTACTGGCTAGGGTTGGAAGGTGGAGGCCAGGGATGGGGCTAAGCATCCTACAGTGCACAGGGCAGCCCTCACAATACAGAATTATCTGGCCCAAATGTCAGTGGTGCTGAGGCTGGGAAACCCTGCTTGACCCCAACCCTGCATCTTCTCGGTATGCCCTGAATAGTACCGTATGCCCTTAGAGAGTGAAGAGGAGATATGGTTCTGATCTTTACGAAATTGATTTGCTCTTGGCCAGCCAGGAACATGTGGAATCCAAATGAGTGTTCGGAATAGTTCTTGATTTGGGTTTGAGGCATAGGTTCCAACCCATCCAGATCCCAACACAAGGGGATCTCACCTTTCACCTGGCCAAGATTGACATCTTCATCTTAGCTTATCTATTGTGTAGCACTTTTATTATGGGACTTGAGTCATATTACTCCTACAGCTTTAATATAACCATAACCCCCAAAAGTTGAGACAGGGAGAAGATTGAAAAGAAAAAAGGAAGCCTTCCACATTTCTGTAAATTCACAGGTGTATCATGAATTGAAAAGTCTGCAAATTTATGGGCAACAACTACAGGGTTGGAAAGAGTATTTAGCACAGATACAGGGACCACAGGGAAGGAAACCTGCAATGAGGGGAGAGGGGCCGAAAGGGACTGGCACCAGCATTCTCTCTAGAAAAGAAGACATGCCTTCTCTCTGGGACCTCTATTACCTGGAGGCTTCTTTGTGTGTTTTTCTCTGAGCTCTACTCCACCTGAATTGGAGGAGGCCCGAGCTAGACTGGCAAAGAAGAGCTCTGTCAGTCCTGATTGACACATGCATTTTCTAGCAGGGTCTGAAGTGTACAGCTCATGCAGGGAGCCCACAGTCTTATTGTTTTGCTTTGCTGTTATTTTCAATTTAGAAAAGTAATACATGCTCATGTGGAATCAAGCACATACACCAAGGCATGCAGAGTCTACAGTATGAGTTTCTCTCTGAAATGGTTTGAGGAAACCAGCAGCAGTCAACATTTTCACAATGCTGATATCAGCTAGCTGAGAGCATCTGTTCTTGCCAGCTTCTTTACAGAGATGTGGAGGCCTCTGCGTTTAGCCTGACCATATTTGGGGCTCAGTTCCATCAGCAAATGCCTGTCTCCCACTGAGCCCTGCCACATAAATAGCCAGGGGACTACTTTTGCTCCTGGTTTGTAGGGGTCAAGAGTCTCATTCCTTGCCCCTCTCAAACGCACAACTTTGTTTAACTTAGTATGGACTGACTTCAATGCATGCAAGCACTGGGTCAAACACTAAGATTACCCACAGCTTGGACAGAGTTTGTTAGCCATCTGCATGAAACACCCCGGGCTGGCCTTACACTTTCCTGGCCTGGCGTCAACTTGGCCTTCAAACGGTTGAACAGCAGCAGCCAAAGAAGGAAGAAATGTACACAGAGCATTTCTATGTCTCGAGCCAACTGGAAGGGAAGGCCTAGGGATGCTCTGTGTGCCTCTAGCTGGACTTGTTCTCTCCTGCCTCTGGGATTTCTTCAAGGAGAGCCTTTTCCCTGGAAAAGGTGCAGGAGAAGAAAACTATGTGACTAAAAGCAGCAGGAGACATTAGGGCAGAGCAGACACTGTGGCTTCTAACTGCCCTTGAGAATTGATGAAAGCTGTGATCCCTCACCCCAGAAAAAGCATAACACACCACATGTGGCATACTGTTTTGGGGTGTTTTTCCCACCCTCACCCAAGAATCATAAGTCTAGAGAATACCGGCACTCTACCCCAAGTTTATGAAGCACATTTACAAAAGATGACCAGTTATTTAATGCTGTTGCCTAAAAATATCATCAAAACTAAATTAATTGTAACTCAGTTTTATTTTTTAAATGGGAAATGATAAAAAAAAGAAAACTTAGCTAAGGAGGTTGAAAGTTGGGACACTATAACGATGTGTATTTCTTCTGCATTTCTGTATTGGTTGAGTATGTTTAAATGCCATAGAGTTAGGATAAAAGAGTACAGATGAGGGCATGATATAGAGCAAGAGGTAGAAAAGCAGAAAGGTAACATGCCAGTCAACATCTATAGCCTAGCTGGGTGTGGTGGTGCACGCCTGTAATCCCAACTACTTGGGAGGCTGAGGCATGAGAATCACTTGAACCTGGGAGATGGAGGTTTCAGTGACCGGAGATCATGTCACTGCACTCCAGCCTAGACAACATAGTGAGATGCAGTCTCAAAAAAAAAAAAAAAAAAAAAAATCTATAGCCAGGGAGAGAGAGAAGAGAAGGAAATTAAATGGAGGGCAGGTAGGAAAGCAAACAGCACCAAGGAGGGAAGGAAAACAGTCCCAGAGTCCCCTTTGGCTCAGTGCTTGGATTTCACACTCAAAATGCCGACTCACGGGTCAGCTGCTGTCTCCTCTTCCCCTCCCAATTTGCTGGTCATCATAGCTTTAGAAAAGAGCAGTTTGCCAACCTGTGCAGTTGGACTGAAGATGCAAACTGAATGAATGACAGCTGGAGCACCTCCCCTTCCTCCTCCCTTCGAAACCTCCAGAAGGGGATTGAGGCACCCCCACCTGCAGTGGGGGCTGAGAAGATGCCAGTGGAAGCACCAGATCCCAGAGGCACCCTGTAGGGTTGCCTGTCTCCTGTGCGCTCAGGGCCTGCCGCTTGAAATGAATAAATAAGCTAATGAAGTGGGAGATTTTTGCAGCATAGTCACACGGTCAGCGCTCGGTGTGGAGGTCAGGGGCCTATTGTGGGCTGCCCCCAGGAACTGCTCGAACCTCTCCTCTCAATCCCTGTCTTTGCAGTGCTCAGTGACCTGTGGAAAAGGCTACAAACAAAGGCTTGTCTCGTGCAGCGAGATTTACACCGGGAAGGAGAATTATGAATACAGCTACCAAACCACCATCAACTGCCCGGGCACACAGCCCCCCAGTGTTCACCCCTGTTACCTGAGGGAGTGCCCTGTCTCGGCCACCTGGAGAGTTGGCAACTGGGGGAGCGTAAGTAGAAGACTGAGCACTCAAATCTGAAACCCCTTGGATCTCAACCCTGTCTTAAACATGTCCTGCCTAACCCACTCTCCTTAGTAACTCTACTTCCAGGAGAAACCCTGGAGTTAGCAACTTGAAATGGGCTGACAGGGATCAAAGGGACTTCCTTCTGTTTACCAAAGTGGCTTGGTGCTTAGAACATGGGCTCTGAAGCCAGACAGTCTGAACCCTGATTCTTCCACTTCCCAGGTGAACAACCTTGGGCAAGTTGCATAACTTTTGTGTCTCAGTTTTCTCATCTGCAAAACTGATACTTGTGAAGATGAAATGAGTTTACACAGGTTGAGCATCCCTAATCCAGAAATCCAAAATCCAAAATGCTATAAAATCCAAACATTTTTTGGTGCCGAAATGACACCGTAATGAAATGTTCCTTGGAGCATCTTGGGTTTCAGATGTTCAGATTAGGGATATCCAACTAGTAATACTGCAAGTATTCCAAATCTGAAAAAAAAAATCCGAAATGCAAAATACTGCTGGTCCCCAGCACTTCCAATAGGGGATACTCAGCCTGTATATACAAAGCACTTAGGTTATAATGGCAAATGTTTTATATGTATTTTACTGCAAATTTTTTTAAAAAAATACTTAAAATCTGATACTCGTAAGAGTTACAGAAGGAGTAGTTATTGTTGCTTATGTTGTTAAGAAGTCTGTATGTTCTAGTGCTTCTATGTAAGAAATACTTCATTGCATTGGGTTACAACAAGGAAGAATATTTTAAATTAGGACTGCCCTGGAAGACTGTCACAGCCCCCTGGCTCTGGACCAGGCAGCTCTCAGTCTTGAAAAGTGATCAGGCAGCCAGGCACAGTAGCTCACACCTGTAATCCCAGCACTTCGAGAGGCCGAGGTCGGCGGACCATGAGGTCAGCAGATCGAGACCAGCCTGGCCAACATGGTGAAATCCTGTCTCAACTTAAAATATAATTTTTTTTTATTATTATACTTTAAGTTCTAGGGTACATGTATACAAAGTGCAGGTATGTTACATATGTATACATGTGCCATGTTGGTGTGCTGCACCTATTAACTCGTCATTTACATTAGGTATATCTCCTAATGCTATCCCTCCCCCTGCCCCCAACTCCACGACAGGCCGTGGTATGTGATGTTCCCCACCCTGTGTCCAAGTGTTCTCATTGTTCAATTCCCACCTATGAGTGAGAACATGCAGTGTTTGGTTTTCTGTCCTTGCGATAGTTTGCTGAGAATGATGGTCTCCAGCTTCATCCATGTCCCTACAAAGGACATGAACTCATCCTTTTTTATGGCTGCATAGTATTCCATGGTATATATATGCCACATTTTCTTAATCCAGTCTATCATTGGTGGACATTTGGGTTAGTTCCAAGTCTTTCCTATTGTGAATAGTGCCGCAATAAACATAACGTGTGCATGTGTCTTTATAGCAGCATGATTTATAATCCTTTGGGTATATACCCAGTAATGGGATAGCTGGGTCAAATGGTGTTTCTAGTTCTAGATCCTTGAAGAATCGCCACACTATCTTCCACAATGGTTGAACTAGTTTACAGTCCCACCAACAGTGTAAAAGTGTTCCTATTTCTCCACATCCTCTCCAGCACCTGTTGTTCCCTGACTTTTTAACAATCGCCATTCTAACTGGTGAGAAATGGTATCTTGGTGTGGTTTTGATTTGCATTTCTCTGATGGCCAGTGATGATGAGCAGTTTTTCATGTGTCTTTTGGCTGCATAAATGTCTTCTTTTGAGAAGTGTCTGTTCATATCCTTTGCCCACTTTTTGATGGGGTTCATTTTTTCTTGTAAATTTGTGTAAGTTCTTTGTAGATTCTGGATATTAGCCCTTTGTCAGATGGGTAGATTGTAAAAATTTTCTCCCATCCTGTAGGTTGCCTGTTCACTCTGATGGTAGTTTCTTTTGCTGTGCAGAAGCTCTTTAGTTTAATTAGATCCCGTTGGTCTATTTTGGCTTTTGTTGCCATTGATTTTGGTGTTTTAGTCATGAAGTCCTTGCCCATGCCTATGTCCTGAATGGTATTGCCTAGCTTTTCTTCTAGGGTTTTTTATGGTTTTAGGTCTAACATTTAAGTCTTTAATCCATCTTGAATTAATTTTTGTATAAGGTGTAAGGAAGGGATCCAGTTTCAGCTTTATACATATGGCTAGCCAGTTTTCCCAGCACCATTTATTGAATAGGGAATCCTTTCCCCATTTCTTGTTTTTCTCAGGTTTGTCAAAGATCAGATGGTTGTAGATGTGTGGTATTATTTCTGAGAGCTCTGTTCTGTTCCATTGGTCTATGTCTCTATTTTGGTACCAGTAGCATGCTGTTTTGGTTATTGTAGCCTTTAGTATAGTATGAAGTCAGGTAGTGTGATGCCTACAGTTTTGTTCTTTTGGCTTAGGATTGACTTGGCGATGCGGGCTCTTTTTTGGTTCCATATGAACTTTAAAGTAGTTTTTTCCAATTCTGTGAAGAAAGTCATTGGTAGCTTGATGGGCATGGCATTGAATCTATAAATTACCTTGGGCAGTACGGCCATTTTCATGATATTGATTCTTCCTATCCATGAGCATGGAATGTTCTTCCATTTGTTTGTGTCCTCTTTTATTTCATTGAGCAGTGGTTTGTAGTTCTCCTTGAAGAGGTCCTTCACATCCCTTGTAATTTGGATTCCTAGGTATTTTATTCTCTTTGAAGCAATTGTGAATGGGAGTTCACTCATGATTTGGCTCTCTGTTTGTCTGTTATTGGTGTATAAGGATGCTTGTGATTTTTGCACATTGATTTTGTATCCTGAGACTTTGCTGAAGTTGCTTATCAGCTTGAGGAGATTTTGGGCTGAGACGATGGGGTTTTCTAAATATACAATCATGTCATCTGCAAACAGGGACAATTTGACTTCCTCTTTTCTTAATTGAATACCCTTTATTTCTTTCTCTTGCCTGATTGCCCTGGCCAGAACTTTCAACACTATGCCGAATAGGAGTGGTGAGAGAGGGCATCCCTGTCTTGTGCCACTTTTCAAAGGGAATGCTTCCAGTTTTTGCCCATTCAGTATGATATTGGCTGTGGGTTTGTCATAAATAGCTCTTATTATTTTGAGATATGTCCTATCAATACCTAGTTTATTGAGAGTTTTTAGCATGAAGGGCTGTTGAATTTTGTCGAAGGCCTTTTCTGTATCTATTGAGATAATCTTGTGGTTTTTGTCTTTGGTTCTGTTTATATGATGGATTGCATTTATTGATTTGTGTATGTTGAACCAGCCTTGCATCCCAGGGATGAAGCCAACTTCATCATGGTGGATAAGATTTTTGATGTGCTGCTGGATTCGGTTTGCCAGTATTTTATGAAGGATTTTTGCATCGATGTTCATCAGGGATATTGGTCTAAAATTCTCTTTTTTTGTTGTGTCTCTGCCAGGCTTTGGTATCAGGATGATGCTGGCCTCATAAAATGAGTTAGAGAGGATTCCCTCTTTTTCTATTGATTGGAATAGTTTCAGAAGGAATGGTACTAGCTCTTATTTGTACCTCTGGTAGAATTCGGCTGTGAATCCGAATGGTCCTGGACTTTTTTTTGTTGGTAGGCTATTAATTATTGCCTCAATTTCAGAGCCTGTTATTGGTCTATTCAGAGATTCAACTTCTTCCTGGTTTAGTCTTGGGAGGGTGTATGTGTCCAAGAATTTATCCATTCCTTCTAGATTTTCTAGTTTATTTGCGTAGAGGTGTTTATAGTATTCTCTGATTGTAGTTTGTATTTCTGTGGGATCGGTGGTGATATTCCCTTTATCATTTTTTATTGTGTCTATTTGATTCTTCTCTCTTTTCTTCTTTATTAGTCTTGCTAGTGGTCTATCAGTTTTGTTGATCTTTTCAAAAAACCAGCTCCTGGATTCATTGATTTTTTTGAAGGGTTTTTTGTGTCTCTATCTCCTTTAGTTCTGCTGTGATCTTCGTTATTTCTTGCCTTCTGCTAGCTTTTGAATGTGTTTGCTCTTGCTTCTCTAGTTCTTTTAATTGTGATGTTAGGGTGTCAATTTTAGATCTTTCCTGCTTTCTTTTGTGGGCATTTAGTACTATATATTTCCCTCTACACACTGCTTTAATAAAATACAAAAATTTGTTGGGCGAGGTGGTGTGTGCCTGTAGTCCCAGCTACTCAGGAGTCTGAGGCAGGAGAATCGCTTGAACCTGGGAGGCGGAGTTGCCGTGAGCCGAGATCGTGCCATTGCACTCCAGCCTGGGCAACAAGAGCAAAACTCTGTCTCAAAAAAAAAAAAAAGAAAGAAAGAAATGAAAAGTGATCAGGCAAAAGTGTATGACGAGTTGGAAGCAGTTAGGGTTTGAATCCTGGCTCCACTATGACCTTGAACAAATTCCTTAATGTTTGAGCCCCAATCTCCCACCTGTAAAAATAAGATAATGGTAATACTATCTCATGGGGTACTGTGAGGCCTAAATGAAAAAATTATGTGTGTGTGTGTGTGTAAAATTACACAAATTTTATACATGCATATAAGTGTTTTATACATATATATGTTTTTATAAATGCATGAATATGAATCTGTAAAGCTTAGCACAGAGACTGATCCATAGTAAGTGCTCAGTAAATGTCAGCTTTTTATATTCAGTGACACAGGGTCTGAAGTGACACCCTTATATGATGACATCAGGGTTCTGAGCTCCACACCACCAGAAGTCTATGCCTCCCACATTCCATAGCCACGCCACTGACTCTCATTTGTCTTACAGTGCTCAGTGTCTTGTGGTGTTGGAGTGATGCAGAGATCTGTGCAATGTTTAACCAATGAGGACCAACCCAGCCACTTATGCCACACTGATCTGAAGCCAGAAGAACGAAAAACCTGCCGTAATATCTATAACTGTAAGTTGGCCAACTGAAGTTGTCTTTCTTTAGCATGAAGAACAGGATATCTTTGTTCATTTGATTGCCTGCCCTTTTTAGAAATATAGAATTTTTTCTGAAAGAAATCATTCCCTTTGCTAAAAAGTTTTAATGTGAACAATATCATTCATTCTATAGGCAGATAATTCACATCTCGGAGCATCACACCCTATTTTTTGTGATTGGTGTTTTCTAGGTGAGTTACCCCAGAATTGCAAGGAGGTAAAAAGACTCAAAGGTGCCAGTGAAGATGGTGAATATTTCCTGATGATTAGAGGAAAGCTTCTGAAGGTGAATGTCAGATACCAGTCATTATTTCAAGAATATTTTTAGAGTGAGTGATCACCACTCTCATTACCTCATTTCTGAGCCACTCTTCATGGGTTATTTATGGTCTTTCAGATATTCTGTGCGGGGATGCACTCTGACCACCCCAAAGAGTATGTGACACTGGTGCATGGAGACTCTGAGAATTTCTCCGAGGTTTATGGGCACAGGTAGGAGAGCCAGGCTCAGAAGATCTCAGAGGCCTGGAGATCCCTGGAAATGCTTTCCCATCCTTACCAGAACATTCTCTGTATAATTTAGGTTACACAACCCAACGGAATGTCCCTATAACGGGAGCCGGCGTGATGACTGCCAATGTCGGAAGGATTACACGGCCGCTGGGTTTTCCAGTTTTCAGAAAATCAGAATAGACCTTACCAGCATGCAGATAATCAGTAAGTTAGCGAGGAGTCCTTTGGGAATGTGTGCATTCTTCTCTCCATTCAGACAGCAAGCATGTCTTGCACATTGCCTAGCAGGGAGGTGCTGAGGGTATGGAGAGGAAGAACACTGGGAGCTTAAAGTGCGGCGAGGATAGTCCTGCAGGCAGAGTTTTGTCTCTTTTGTTCACTGCTGTATCCCCAGTGCCTGGAAAGTGGCTCGCACAAGGCAGGTGCTCTCTCTGATTTGTGATGAATGAATTGAATGAATGAATGAATGAAGTAGATGAAAGTGCATGAAAGAAGCACCATTGAAATGTGGGAGGTCAGGGCAGCATTCCAGAAAATGTGACATTGAAATAGAGACCCTAAGGTCAAGTTAGGGTTAGCCAGGCACAGGGGTCAGTGTGGGGGAGGCAGAGGTGGTAGCAGAAGTGTTCAAGGTAGAACAAAACCCCAAAGCCAAGAAAGTCATGGGCAACATTCACCACCCCCACCCCAGCTTTCACCAGCACAGTGTACATGCTTACACAGACGTAAAACTAATTTTATTCAGTCGTCAATGTGCAGAAGAAAAATGGAACACAGAATTACCTTTTCTAAACTAGCCTGTGTGTGGGCTGATTTCATACTCTCTAAACACATACTCTCGCCAACACTGCATCTCTGTTGGGGACATTAATCATAGGAGTGGTTAAAGACAGCTAAAATACCTCAACATGTTCCCTTGCATAAAGGAAAAACAGAAATAATGAATAATTAATTTTTCCTCATTAACATTATACCCATAATATTGCATTACTTTTCTCTTGAGATAGATTAAACGTGATTTGTACCAAGATACTTTAAATTTCCTTGAGCTAGAATGATGAGGGCTAAAGGCAGAGGGTCTGCAGTTTCGCCACTTAGGAAAACACCCCAGCTAAGACCCAAGGGTTCTACACGCTGAAGCAGGCAAGGGCCCCTTTCCTTGCAGAATGGAGCACTGGGATTTCCCTTTCACCAAAGTGTAGTGAACTGTAGAAAGATTAAGGCCATTCCTGAAAGACGAGGCAGAAAGATGAAACCTGCCTCTGGCCTCCAGTCTCCCTGGCAGACAGCTTTTGCAGGATTCTCAGGTTAACTCCTCCCTTTGCATGTGCAGAGCTCATCTCAGGAGCTGCAATAGGGGTTAACAACATGCACTTTGGGTTGGCCTTGTATTTACTGGCTCTTTAAAAAATAAAAAATTACAGGCTAGCCCCAAACTTGAGAAACTGCCATTAATAATTTCAAGATGGGGGTTCTAATTGCTCCACATTTTGGCAGTAATAGTGCCTAGGCCACGGGAGGACAGAGGAAACCTCAGGGAATTGCTCCTAAGTAGCTGGAAATGCTTTCTTCCTGGCTTATTTCCCCCTGGCCTGAAGCCCGTGATGCAGGATAACAGGAGGTTCTCAACCAGCCAATTACGCTACATTTAAGTGAGGTGATTCCAATATTTATTTATGTAGGAATCAATTCCAAAGTCATTTGAAACCCCCTTTTTGGCTTCCATACTGTGGGGAGACAGACATTCAGGGCTGATGAAGCTCAGGGAATGAAGCTCCCAGAACCACAAATATAATGAGGAAAAAGCAAGTGAGCATCTGGATCCATTTGCCCACTAATACTTCACATTGCTTCTTTCTCTCCCATTCTCTCTTACTCTTCTTCCCTTCTGTCTCCTTGTTAATGCCCTGTTCCTTCCTTGCCTTTCTCCCACTCTTACTTTCCCCTGCCTTTAACCCCTTCTCCACCCCACAGCCACTGACTTACAGTTTGCAAGGACAAGTGAAGGACATCCCGTCCCTTTTGCCACAGCCGGGGATTGCTACAGCGCCGCCAAGTGCCCACAGGTATGTCCTTGGTGCCTTCCCCCTTGCCAGGGATTCACCTCCCACCTTTCCCGGGAACATCCTCAGTTGCATCTGTTCCTGGGAATGTGATTAGAACAGTTGCTCTGGAGGGCAGTTTGGCCACATGTATCAAGACCCTCTCAAATGCTCTAGAATTTAATCTCGTAATTCAGCTCCTGAAAGTGGGTCCTAAGGAAATGATCATAGCTACATGCCTAACTTCTGCATTCAACAAAACACGTCAACTTAGAAGCAAATTAGATGTTGGGTAGCGAGGGCTTGGTTAAACAAATTGTGGTGGTTAATAAAATGAATATTGTACAGTCAGCCGAGTGCTAGTAAATATTTAATGACTGACACTTCTAAAAAAAAAGTCCTGCTTTGTAACATTTGTCAATTGCCATGGTGTAAATATTCTCCCTATACTTGATTTCAAGCCATCAACATTATGTCACTAAATGGAGGGCTAGGAAGAAGGCAGACAATTGACTCTCAAAAGCCAGTTCAAGCAAGTGCCAACACACAACTGTCAGCCTTTATGAATCTGAATATTGCATGATATAGAAAAACACTTTACATGGATTAGACAGAAAAAACAAGATGCAAAACAGTACATGCAGTATGATCCCATCTGTATTTTCTTTTAATGTATAAACAGAAAAAGTCTGGAAGGACTTTTTCAAAATATTAGTTGGGTACATTGGTAAGGTTTTTTTTTTTAATTTAATGTTTAACTTTGCTGGGTTTCCTAAATTTTTCAAAGTAAGCTTGAAACCAATTTTTTAAAAAATAAATAAAGTTGGACCTGGAGATCTCAAAATTTTCAAGACCTATCTGGGTTTCCTTTGGTTCCTGAATGGTAGTCAGAAATGGCTCTAGAATAGTCTTAGCAACAAATCAGCTGACCTTTCTTAAGTGCTCAGTTTGTGCCAGGCACCATCCTTTTTACTGGAGACTCACAAACATTCATCCTTTGAGAAATTTATAGCCTATTAGAGAGGATGACAGGTTAATGAATATCCATGAGATAATAATATATTCTAGAAGTCCTCCGGGACCAAGGCTTGGGGCTCTGTGGATGTCATTGACTCAACCTGTTACTCCTACTTCAGTTCTACAAAGTTTGCAGTGTTCAGACCGGAAGTGCAAATTCATCATCTTCTGCTGGATGGCTTTTCAGCAGAGCCACTCAGCAGCAATCTTTCTGCCCATTCTGTGTTTCTACACTTTCTTGCCTGAGAGAGGCGTGGCAAGTTTTAGCTTGTCTTTTGAAACATGCTGTCATAATCAGCTCGGGCTAGTTTTGCAAAGCAGACGTTGGTTTTTACAAGAATCTTCTGCCCTTGGAAGGCAGGACAAACGTAATGAACTCAGTGATTCTGGACAGGAGAACTTGGCCAGTTTTCTCTTTGGTTTAAAGGAGGTCTTCACAAAGCTGTTGTTAAACTCTGTCAAGAGTTTCTCACTTTGCCTGTGAACCTTCAGAAGTCTGAAGATTGGGATTCTGTGATGCATTCAGAATCCCAAGCCCTGTCTCCATAGGATGGATTTACCCCCAACTACAGAGAACGTCCGAAGACAAACACATCTGAACGTTGTTTTAACAAGGCGTTTTTTCGGCCTCAAGCTTTAGAAGAGCATTGCTAAACGTTTTAGAGAAGTGGAGAGGAAGCTCTCAGGGGAGAAGGAAAATAAACAAAGGACATAATGATAAAAAGAGCCTTTCTTCCATTACCCAGGAATCAAAAACTTTTGAAGTACAGTTTTTTTTAGGGCAATTGATGGCTTCAAAAACCCCATTGGTATCTGTTGCATTTTAGTGGCTAATAGATTGGCCCTGTCCTGCCTTTTTCAAATGTCTCAGGATTTTCTTGTTTCTATTTGCACATCCTTTGGGAAGCTTAAGTAAATGAAAAGTAATTTGCATTCATTTATTTTAATAATTCAGAGACAAATGAACTGATCGATTTGCTAAATCCTGACAATGAAGCAATTCCTAAATGGGAAAACCCAAAGCTTGTGAGAGGCTAATTTGTATTTTTTCCCAGCTCATTCTTCAAACCATATTGGGTACTTTAAGAATTCAATTCCTTAGACATGTATTGAGCACCAGCTACACTGATGCAAGATGTGAGTTTTTCAAATCAGTTTTCCAGGAAAAGGTTTGTAGAAAGCGCGATTGGGGAGACTGCTTCAGAGTGGGTGGTTCAGCCTTTGACCTAGTGATTGCACAGGAATCAAAGCAGAATGATGTTGTGCTTGAGAATTTCTTTCTTTTACCTCATTGACAACTATTGCTTTGTGGATGTATTTATTAATAAGAGTGGATTCCCCGACAGCCCTCATCTTGAAACATAACCAGAATATTTTTTATCCTGATGACAATAGATGTGACACTATTATTATTGATGGTATTAATAGCTAGCATTTATTACGTGTCTATGCTTTAGTCACTGTACTCAGTATTGTCTACTCAATGTATCATTTAAATCACCACAGTATTCTATGAAAATGCCTCCTTTTTAAAGAGGAGGAGGGTAAGGGTAGAAATTGGGAGGATTTGCCCAAACCTACACAGCTGCCGCTCAGTAGAGTCTGGATTTGAACATAAGTGTGTCTGAATTCATATCCATGATAGTAGACGTGTCTTTTTGATTCTGTTTTCAGGCAAGATTTCTGCAACATTTGCTCTTGTGCAACAGAAAACAGGATTATCCTTTGGTCTAAGCACATCTTTTGCAAACCTTTAGGGACCATCTAGTAAACGTATAACTCTTAATCACTCTTCTTTAGAATAGGCAACAGAAGGTGGTATTTACAACTCATGTGCCCTTTAGACCTTGAAGATAAGGCCTTTAAGGGCAAAGATGTCCCAGAGCAGAGCCAGAAAGAACATTAGGTCTTTACTTCTCTGGTGGAACTCAACTTTCAGAGTGCTAACAATCAGCTAGGACATTTGCTGAAATCCAGATCCCTAAACTGGAAAGGGCAGAAGGAGAATGAGGAGGACGATCTCCTGTTGCATCTGGGTTCATCAACCCCTCTGGGAAGGCAGACTTAGTAGACGTATATATTGAGCATGTTCAGACACTGGACGCCCAGGTCAGCTGGGGACATTGTCCAGAAAGAAGCTGGGTCAGCAGCCTGGACCTCCCGAAAACTTCAGTGCCAAAGCAGATCAAGTCTCCTTTCTCTTGCAGTACAGGTGGGACAGGCAGTCTGAGTGGAAAGCAGAATGGAGGGAGAAAAGAGGGGTATTCTTGGCACTAGGATGGCCCGGGCACTTTGAATTATGTGGACCCACTCCTGGGGGCAGGAATGATAGTAAGATAAGAAAATTTGGGGGGGAGGGGGTGGCGGGTACGGTGGCTCATGCCTGTAATCTCAGCACTTTGGGAGGCTGAGGGAGGTGGATCACTTGAGGTCAAGACCAGCCTGGCCAACATGGTGAAATTCCATCTCTACCAAAGAAAAAATTAGCTGGGCATGGTGGTGCACACCTGTAGTCCCAGCTACTCAGAAGGCTGAGGTAGGAGAATCATTTGAACCCGGGAGGAAGAGGTTGCAGTGAGCCAAAATTATGCGACTGCACTCCAGCCTAGGTGACAGAGTGAGACCCTGTCTCGAAAAAAACAAAAAAACAAAAAAAAAATGGCCAATGGAATAATGCAACATACAGAATCTGGTGTCTGAGGAGGCTTCAGTGCAGCTACAATCAAAAACACCTGAGCACGGCAGCCATGCCACATAAGAATCATGAACCTCTGTAGCATATTGTCATAAAAATGATACATATATATATATATGTACATATATTTGAGATAGAATCTCACTCTGTTACCCAGGCTAGAGTGCAGTGGCACAATCTCGGCTCACTGCAACCTCCACCTCCTGCCCTCAAGCTGTTCTCCTGCCTCAGTCTCCCAAGTAGCTGGGATTACAGGCACGCACCACCATACCCAGATAATTTTTGTATTTTTAGTAGAGACGGGGTTTCACCATGTTGGGCCAGGCTGGTCTTGAACTCCCAACCTCAGGTGATCCACCCGCCTCAACCTCCCCAAGTGCTAGGATTACAGGTGTGAGCCACCACACTCAGCCCAGAAATATTTTTTAAATATTACCTACTGTCTGCCAGGTAATGAGTGGCATACATTGTGCCTTCTATCTAATCACCTCCTATTCACAGGTTAAGTCTTACTAATCCATTTTACAGATGGGCTCCTTGCCTGAGGTCATGCTGAAAGTAAAGAAAGGAGCAAGATTCTAGGGTAAATCTACCCTTTGTACCAGGTTTTCAATCAGCCTCAGCACTTTTCGGGCTGGAGAATTCTCTGTTGTGGGCTGTCCTGTGCATCGCAGCAGCATCCCTGGTCTCTACCCACCCGATGCCAATAGCAGCACCACTCCCCGCCCCCCACAGTTGTGACAAACAAAAATGTTTCCAGACATTGCCAGATTTCCCCTGGGGTCAAAATCGTGCCCTGTTGAGAACCACTGATTTAGTCCAAACTAAGTCCTCTGGTCACCTCTATCTTGTGGAATCTAGCACTCTAGAAGTGTTTATAAACTTTTGTTAGTCAATATTTATGGAACTGGCATTGAGAGACCTCTAAGCTACACTTAGTCCTGGAAATCCTAATTGAGGAGCTAGGATATAATATTTAAGTGGCTAGTCATATGTTACAAACCATAGCTGATTCAATAAACAAAGCAATAGTAAGGCCCTGTTCTCAATAAGCTTACTGTTATATTGAAGAGATCACACGAACACTTACAAAACAATTAGAAAATGTAAGACAGATACCATCTTTTTGCGTATCTACTAAGCGTCAGCCATAGCTGATTTCTTTTAGTCCTCTGTACGGTGCTCAGAGGGAAGAGAGTTTTAGTGCCTTCCATTTACAGATGAATAAACTGAGGTTCCAAGAGGTGAGAAAAGATCTGGCCGGGATCTAATCACAGGTGAAAGAACTTTATTTACACGCGGGTCTGATCAGCTGTGAGCTCCTCCTTGCCTCTCTTCTTGTTTATAAAAGACTGTTTTGACAAAGTGCTGGCTTGTCAGTTTCAGAGAGAAAGCAATCAGGAGTGTTCATGTGGAATATTTTTAGCTCTGAAACTGCTCATTGTGGAGTAGAAAGCCTCAAGAAGAAAGTATTTCAGATACCTTTGCGAGTCATTTTTGAAAGAGAGAGTGAGAGAGACAATTGGAGAAAGCAGCGAGAGGGTCTTTCTGCTCCACCGTCTCTTTAGAAATCAATATTGAGGCACCAGAGGCCATGTTCTGAAAGGCACCCTTGGAGGGGTTTGGGAGATCTCCCTAACCGGAGCCTGGAAGCCGCATCCTCCAGGCCCAGGTGGTCTTGAGCAGGCCAACCCTGCCCTCTGCTGACCGTCCTGGGGAAAGCGCTTCTTCTTTGAAGTCCCGCCGTGCTGTGCTTAGTACGCGGTGTGCTAATCGCCCCAGGGAGCTGGAAGCCCAGTAAGCTTGGCACCAAGATCTTGTTAGAAAAATTACACTGTGACATTTTGTTCCTGAAGGAATCTGATAATTGTGAGCAACATCAGGACTGCTGTGTTAGGGAGGCCGAATGGAGCAAGGACTTTGAAGTCAGGAGGATGTGAGTTGGACTCCTACCGTATCCTGGAGAAGTTAATCACTTCCGCTAAGCCTCAATTTCCCTATCTGTAAAGAAAACCTCCTTCATAGAGCTCTTTCGAGGATGACTAAGATGATGCATGAAGAGTGGCTGGCCCTGAACAAACAAAACTAAAGACCATCAATAATTAGTAGCTATCACAATTAATCAACATCCTTCTCTTTTCCAAAGTACCTTTTATTGTATCACCTTTGCCTTTGCTTTTTTGGGGACATCACATGAACTGAAAATCTCCTTTGTTGGTCGTGTATTCCAGGGTCGTTTTAGCATCAACCTTTATGGAACCGGCCTGTCTTTAACTGAATCTGCCAGATGGATATCACAAGGGAATTATGCTGTCTCTGACATCAAGAAGTCACCGGTAAGGTTCTACAGATGGGTTGGGAGATGAATTTTTATTTCTTTCTTTCGTTCTTGTCTTTATTACTGTGGTAGTGGTGCTGAAGGAGCAAACGAATGTGCTTTCCCACTTAAGCCATTTTGTAGTGTCAGGAAGACCATTTAGGAAATAAACCTAGGGTGCAGTGTTTACACGTGATTAAAGTGTGAGAGCCTTGTTCACTTCTGGTGAATTCTTCCTCGAGAGGTGAACATATGAACCATCCAAGTAATTAGAAAAACCACCTAACCAGGGAGGTAAAAGCAGGAAGAAGCCTCTGTCGAGCGTGTGGCTCAGACATCTTTCAGTTAGCCAGCTTGCGGTTCATTCTGTGAACCGAGGGGAAATGACCTCTTCTTTTTATTTAGAAAAATTGAAATACAGATGGAGCTAGAATACAGATAACTTATTAAGCGAGATATCTGGAGAATTAGAGATACACACACAGTGTCTACAATAATAAGTTTTTCACCATCTAAAATCTGGCTGGTTAAGGTGTGGTCTACGCAGTGCATCAGTGTCACCTGGGGGCCCGTTGGAAATGCAGGTTCTGGGGCCCAGACCCTAGTGAGTCAGAGTCTACAGCTGAACAAGGTCTCAGATGGTGATGGGCACAGTACAGCTTGAGAATCACTGTGCTGTGCAGATGGTCCCTGACTTACAACGGTTCCACTTGATTTTACAACTTCACTATGGTTCAAAAGCAAAACACGCTCAGTAGAAACCCTACTTCAGGTACCCATACAACTGTTCTGTTTTTCACTCAGTACAGTATTCAATCAATTACACAAAATATTGAACACTTTATTATAAAATAGGCTTTGTGTTAGATGATTTTGCCCCGCTATAAGCTAATGCAAGTGTTCTGTGTACATTTAAGGTAGGCTAGGCTAGGCTGTGATGTTCAGAAAGTTAGATATATTAAATGCATTTTTGACTTAATGATATTTTCAACTTGCGATGTGTTTATTGAGACATAACCCCATTGTAAACTGAGGAGCATGTCGACTGTGTACTGTTTCCCACCGTGGGTGTATAGTAGAATCACCTGAGGAATTTTTAAATGCACCTGCCCAGGTCCTTCCCACACAGATGAACTGAATCAGAATCTCTGAAGGTGGGGGGCCCTGGCAGGAGTAGAATTTAAAGCTCCCCAAATGATTCAAATGTACAGCCAGGTCAGAAACTGCTGCCACTTACAGCCTTCCCTCTGGAGTCCTAAGAATGTGGGGCAGAAACCCGGCTCATGAAAAATGTCTAAGTTTACCCAAGCATGGCCCATTTCTCCAGTCCCACCTCAGCCAGGAGCCCTGCCTGGGGTTGCCTCAGAAATAGGGGAAGACAAAGAAGAGAGCTGGGAAAGTAGGGTTTTATTACAAGGCAGAACTGCCAGATAAAATACAGGACACCCAGTTAAATTAGAATTTCAAATACACCATGAGGATCACTTGATCCTAAGAGTTTGAGACCAGCCTGGGCAAGATGGTGAGACCCTGGTATTGCAAAAACGTTAAAAATTAGCTGGGCATGGTGGTGCATGCCTGTAGTCCCAGCTACTTGGAGGTTGAGGTGGGAGGATCCCTTGAGCCCAGGATGTCAAGGGGGCGGTGAGCCATGATTTCGCCACTGCACTCCAGGCTGGGCTGCAAAGTGAGACACCATGTCTCTTTTTTTTTTTTTTTTTTTTTTAAGTACACAATGAACATTGTTTACAATAAGTGTACTGTTATCATTACATGGGACATAGTTATACTAAACATGTATATGTTGTTTATCTGAAATTCATATTTAACCAAGCATCCAGTATTTTTATTTTCTAAATCTGAAAACCCTATTGCAAATACTTCTACCTAATCAAAATAAGACTATAAAAAAGCAGCTGAACCTGCCTCCCTCACCTGACAAAGAGGAGAAATGTCCAATTGGGACATTCCAGGAAAATCTGCTTCCTGATCTCTTTTTCTAGCTGCCATGATTAAGTTTGTGTCTATGAAAAAAAGCTATCTCACTCTCTCTCTTCTCCATCTAAGCCAATCAATGACCTCAAATCCGATTAACTAAATAGCCATATTGATTACTCGTAAATTAGTCATTAAATATTTTTCCTTGCACTGAAAGGAATAAAGATAGCTGAGAGAGAGTGCATGAGCTTTAGAATGTGCCCCGAAATTATAATGTTCTTCCCCCATTTCTTCCCTCCAAAATCTATACATTATGTTTCTTTTCTATTGACAAATAAAAATTGTGTATTTTTATTGTGTACAATATGATGTTTTGGAATAAAAAATTTGCCTGTCTAGTGCCACTGCACTGCAGCCTGGGTGATACAGTGAGGCTCTGTTAAAAAAAATAAGTAAATAAATAAATAAAAATGTGATTGTAGGAAACCCATGTAGATAAACTGTAACGTAAATTGTAATTCTATTCGTTAGCTAGTTACTACCGTTTCGGCCAGAAACTAAAAATAATTAAAGCCAGGAGCGCCACCTTATGGAAAGAATGATCACTACACTGCTGTTCCCCAAGGCTTTTGGGAGATGCCTGGGCTGGAGGGGGCTGGGTATGACAATTGCCTGTCGGCAATTTTTTTTTTTTTTTAATCTTGGTGTTCTTTGGCAGCTCAGAGAGTCTGAGCTTAAAATTAATCTCCAGGGCCTGTCGACTACTCCTTATGAGTATCTGGGAGCTGGGACTGAGCCTTCTCTAGCCCCCAGCTGTCTGGAGAAATGCTGTCTGACTTCCCCCATGTGGTCCAGGGAAGCATCTCCTAGCGATGCTTCCTGAAAATAGGCTTCCACCGCCCAACACGTTTGGGAGAAAATGCTAGTATATTGTATTTCCTTCCTGAAGAGTCACAGCAAGCATTAGCATGTGAGGTGGGACTAAATTATACAGGAAATAAACCTGTGTGACTTTAGCCAGCATTCCACTAAAGCAGTGGTTCTCAAACTCACGAGTGCTTCACCATCATCTGCAGGGCTTGTTAAAACACAAGCAGGTGGCCAGATGTAGTGTTTTGTGCCCATAATCCCAGCACTTGGGAAGGCTGAGGCAGGAGGATTGCTTGAGCCCAGGAATTCAAGACCAGCTTGGGCAACACAGGGAGACCCAATTTCTACAAAAAAAAAAAAAAAAAAAAAATTAAATAGCTGGCTGTGGTGGTGTGCACCTGTAGTCTTAGCTACTCAGGAGGCTGAGGTGAGGAGGAGCCTGGGTGGTCGAGGCTGCAATGAGCCGTTATTGCTCCACTGTACTCCAGCCTGGGCAACAGAGTGAGACTCCATCTCAAAGCAAAACAAAACCAAACCCACCACATGATCAGTCTGAGGAGAGGCCAGAAATTGACATCTGTCACCATTTCCCTGATGATGCTGATGCCCCTGATCTGGAGTCACATTTTGAGAACCACTAACCTAAATGAAGCAAACCACAAAACCTTCTTTTCAAAGTTACAGCTTGTAATTTCCCCCAAATAACCAGGGTTCCATGAAACACACTTCAAGAATTGTGCCATATCCTGTTCCCACTCGACACCTACTACGGTCTGGCCCCCGGGGGCCTGTGGCCCAGTCTTCTCTGGGATGCTCAGACCTTGGCCGGTTATAATACTCTCTTTTCCAAATAGCCCTGTTTCAGTTCTCAAATAATCATTCCTCACTTTCTTTTGCTTTTCTGCCAGGAGTTACAGAGGGGGAAAAAAATGAAAATCTCAATTTTCCAAACCTCCTTGGCAATAAAATGTTTTCCCCAAGCAAAACTAAAGGAGAGCTGTATTCATTCAGGTAAAACTAGATCTCCAGTACCACTTAGAGAACAGCAACGCTGTCTCACTTCCAAGAGCAGAACTGGTCAAAATCAGTCTCAATATCAAGTTCACTGTTGACTTCCTTGTGAACAATGGAGAGCACTCTTTCTCTGGTTTTAACCTAATTATGGTTAAAATAGCTACTATTTATTGGGCAGCTTACGTACGTTAAATCTGTGTCTTCCTCCCAGCTGTGCTGTCACCAGGAGATTGGGACAACAAGGTGAGAATAAGGTCAAATTCTTGGGATGTTAAGTTGAGCAGGTGGTGGGATCAGCCTCTCCAACCTGCCGCAACTCAGCCCTCAGTGCCACAGTGAAAACCGTCAGTGGCTGCAGAGCCCAGAGGTAAAGCACGTGGACTCTGAAATCTGACTGCCAGAGTCTGTGCCCACTGGCTCTGCCATCTTGGGCAAGTTATTTAACTTCCAGGAAAATGGGGGTGGGGAGAGGGGGGACTCAGTTTGTTCATCTATAAAATGGGGACTGTAGTGGCCCCTTTCTCATTGACTTATTGTGAAACAAATGAAATAAAAATGTAAAGCTGTTGGTATCCTACTGGGCAAATAGCAGGAGCACAAGTACTAGCTATTAATGTTATAATGTTTTCATAGCCCTGAGGTTTACC
The DNA here is from genome assembly GCF_028885625.2 of Pongo pygmaeus. Taxonomy (NCBI): domain Eukaryota; kingdom Metazoa; phylum Chordata; class Mammalia; order Primates; family Hominidae; genus Pongo; species Pongo pygmaeus. Next base: position 88,962,053 of record NC_085930.1, read on the forward strand.
ATATTGTTTCGGAAGTTGGCCAAGGTGACTAAGGGAGCTGGCTTGAGATAGCTGGTGGGAAGGACATCGAACTGCAGTGTAAGCCCGGGCTTAGCCTGTCCACATGGCTGCCAGCTGACCCCAGGAATAAGTCATGTGAGACACCCCTTGGTTGGGGGTGGACTTCTGGGCAAATGTTTTAGCTGCAACAGCTCAGCTGGGGGTCGTAAAGTTCTCCTCACTCTGCTTAGATCTCTGCATGAGGGACAGACAGACAGAAAGGAGACCATGGCCCAGAGATGAAGGCTGAAAGAAAATGTCAGAATTTCAAACTCCTCTGCCAGCGATGCTGTATACCCTCAACTCTCCAATGTGCCAGAATGTGAAAGTTCCCTTCAGCCCCACCCAGAATTCCACCACAGCTCCCCATGCCCATTCTCAGAGCTACCCATTTTGGTCTCCTCCAGGTAGAAGATTCTGGAATAGGCCTTCAGAGACAGGCAGCATGAAAGGATGATCACGTCTTGGCTGGGTGTGAGAGGCGCTTACAGGGCTTTTTGTCTTCCTTGTGTGCCAGAGGAATTTTCAGGGTCAGGGAAGAACTAGGGCCACTGTTCTAAGAGATATGGTCTAACAGACATTCCTGTGCTAGAGCAAGGGCTGTAAATCAAAGAATTGCTTTGAAATTAAAGAATAACGAAAGTTGTATTACCATAGAGGAGATGGATTCAGTTCCTATCCTTCAGTTCACTTGCAAACAGTGGAGTTCAGGCACCTGAAATAAATGCATGTGTACACACACACATGCTCAGTGCAGTCCACTCTCATGTATCGACCTGGGCTGCCTCCGAACTTGCTGTCAACTTATGAAAATCCAACTCTCCACCAAGTGTAAAAATCATACCACAGACCAGTAGAGTAAAATGCCGTACATTTACATTTTAGGTAGTCTAATTTTTATTCTGTATATTCCTATAGAAATTAGACATTTATGCATATGTTCATATATAGGTAAGTGTCCAGGGCTATATTCAGAAAAAAAAAAACCCTATATGCTGTGTTTTATGGGCAATTTCAGGGACATTCAAGGGTAGATTTCATTGCATGTAATCTTGGCCCAGGCAGATTTTAGCCCCGTAATCATTATAAACATTATACCGTAATCATTATAATCTCTGTTCATTACTATCTGTATGGATTTTCTTATCAAAATCCCCACCTCCACCCCGAACTCAGCTTGCTTCTACCACCAGCACCCTCTGACGACTTTAAATAAGTCTTTAAATTAGCACACTCCAGTCAAAGATATGCTGGTCTTCCTAAATCAAAGAAGCCAATCTGCCCTCCTCATATAGATTGAAAAAAAATAGAAGAATTAGTGAAAAGTGTGAAATACAAACTATTCTTAATGGAACAGAGATTAATTCATTCCATTATATGTAATAGCTCAAACCAGGCTAACAAAATAATCATCGAAAAGAGATTTTTAGAAGGCCTGCTTTAATGAAGAAATAAAAATTAGTGTTTTAAGGAATGTGAGTGGGTGCTTCTAATATATTTCTTTTCTGAAATAGACACTGTCTGCTTGACAACTGGGTTTTTGATATTTACTTGCTCCGTGTGGCTGTTTTTATTCTTTAGGATCAATAAGTTTTAGTTCAGCCTTTATCTAAATTAAATAATGGAATCCCAGTTAAGGAGATAGCAGTAATGGTATAAATCCAGTATTGGCTTTATTTTTTAAATTTTATAGTTTTATAATTACCCAGACTTTTACTCATTTCCCTGAAAACAGGCTATAATGGATATTTACACATTAAAAATACCTTTATGATAATAGCAGTTAATATTCATTGAGCACATATATTAGGCCAAGTACTATGCTAAGCACATTACATGCATTATCTCATTTACAGCAAACCTGTGAGGGAGTACTATTATTATCCCTATTTTACAGATGTACCAGGAACTGAGGCGTAAAGAGGTTGTTCAAGATGCAGTACAAGCTCCAGGCAGTCTGATTCAGGTTAGCGCCTCTGCTGGGTCAGGAGAGTTTGAGTAAAGCATAAGTTTTGATGATACAGAAGACATTCTTTGTCTGCCTGTATCGTGAAGGCCCTGGCCCTATACTTAAGCCTGGTGAGAAAGTTCCTCACTGAAGACCAGTTAGTCTGGCGTCAAAATCAGTTGCTGGTGGTATGGGCCAGCTCCAGAACTACCACAGGCTTCTAAAACCAAGACCAGGTGGGAGGATAGAAATAACTCTCCCAACTCAGTTCCATTCATCATCAAATGCCTACGAATTTTTAAAAATTAAGAGAAACTATTTTATCCTATTTTATTGTTAAACTGGCACTGTTCTTCTTTTGTCTTTCTTTCTTTGGTATTTTTATTGATATATCATAGTTGTACATATTTTTGGTTATACTAGTGATATTTTGATTCATGTATACAACGTGTAATAATCAAATCAGGGTAAGTGGGATACCCAACACCTCAAACATTTATCTTTTCTTTGAGGTGAGAACATTACAATTCTTCTCTTCTAGCTATTATGAAATATATAACTAATTATTGTTAACTATCTATAGTAAATATATTTATAATATATTAATATATAATACTATATATTGTATTATTTTATTATAATATATAGTATAGCATATCACACATAAGATTATATTACATTATACTATATATTATATTATATAAATATATTAAATATATAAAATATATATAAATTTTATACATAAATTTTATATAAATGTTTATTATATTTATATATTATATTGTTAAATATAATTTTTCTACTGTACTATTAAATACTATAACTTGGCTGGGCACGGTGGCTTACGCCTGTAATCTCAGCAGATCGGTTGAGGTCAGGAGTTCGAGACCAGCCTGGCCAACATGGTGAAACCCTGTCTCTACTAAAAATACAAAAATTATCCAAGTATGGTAGTGCACACCTGTGATCCCAGCTACTCAGGAGGCTGAGTCAGGAGAATTGCTTGAACCCGGGAAGTGGAGGTTGCAGTGAGCCGACATTGCGCCATTGCACCCCAGCCTGGCTGACAAGAGCAAGACTCTGTCTCAAAAAAAATAAAAATAAAATACTGTAACTTATTTCTTCTAATTATATTTTTGTATTCATCTTTCTTTTTTACAATGAGATTATCCATTGTTTTCAAGAGGCTTTCTTAGTTCAGCTGTGTGAAGCAAATCTTCATGACTTTTGACTTAGTTCTGAGAATGTCATCCCAAAAAATCCTAAAATGTAGTCACAAATATGTTCATCATAGTGTTATTTCCAGAAGTGGAAAATATGAAATATTGTGCAGGTGCAGAGGGTGGAGGGGTGGAATTATGTGACGTGGTAATTATACAAAATGGAATATGAGGCCATAATTAAACAAGGACTTTTTCATAGCATGGTAAAGCATAAGGGGAACTGATGAGCAGGGCATTCTTAACTACACTTCCAAAAGAAGAATTCAGCTTCAGCCTTTCATTCATTCATTCATTTAACAAATGTATATTTCATATCATTATGAGCCACACACTGTGGTAGGTTCTGGATACTCCCAGGTTTTAACAAGATATTGGTCTTGTCATAATGGAGCTGACATTCCAGTAGGAAGACAGATGTTAAAGAAAGAATTACCCAATTACAGGGTGCTTTGCAGCAGATAACCAGGTCAGGACAGTTTCTCAGAAGAAATGGGCTTTGAACTGAGTTCTGAAGAATTTAACAGGCCAAAATTGAGGTGGTACAGTATGCACAGAGAGGGAGAGAGAGGAGAACTCCAATCAGAGAGAATGGCACATGCAAAGGCCTTGTAATGTATGGGACATATCAGAAGAACAACCAAAAGAAATGCATGTGTTGAGTACAGAATGGTACCAGATGAATCTGCAGAGGCAAAGACAGACTCTATGGAACGCAGGTCTTTAGACTAGGAGTTAGCATACTTTGTCTACAAAGTGCCAGATAGTAAAGATTTTAGTCTTGAAGGGCCAAGAGGCAAAATCAATGATATATTTGTATGTCAAGAGAGAAAACAAATTTGCACAAAATTGTTTTATTGGTCAAATTCAGAATACAATCATAATAACTGAGTATAGCTGTTTCTAATACAGATCACCTGAGGAGATGAATGGGATATTGGGGAGGAAAATATTTCGCTTAATTAGTGTTCTCTATTATCAAAATAGATTGTAAATGTTTATCTGTTAATGCTGACCTGAAATGAGATATTATGTATTTAAATCTTTCCAAATGCCTTTCTACATGCATTGATATTGCCAAACACTGATATCTGTCCATAACCATATAATGTTAATTAAGCATATTCATGGCTTGGCAGGCACGTATATAATTCTATTAGAGTTTTCTCTTGATAGTTGCCTTTTAGCATGTCACTACATTGCATATTGATCACTTGCAATTGAAAATGAGATTGAAGCTCCTCAATTGCTAGTTAAATGGATTTTGACATATAAAGATTTCCTTTGCATTTATATCAAAGTCTGAAAAACAGTGCTGGAACTGCAGTTTAAGCTCAGAAAATATATCCACTTTAAATTTGTGTGTAATAGAGAAGTCATTTCCTGTTTTAACTTTTGACAGCATGGGAAGTGTATAAAACAATCTAACATTACTTGTGATCCAAACAGTATTATCAATGAAATTACTTTATCACAGTATAAGTTTTGCCTATAAGAACAGTTTTGCCTTGTAATTTTAGGTACAATCCATTAAGAAACATGATCAACTCTGAAGCAAAAGCTAATATTCAGAGCCATTAAGTGTTGAATTACAGTGATTGAGAGCAGTTGTAGTTCAAAATATTTTAATCTTGACCCTGAGCTCAAAAATCAAAATAAAACTTTACCCCACTGCTAAGCCATCAAGTTGTTGTGTAGTAAGACAAGTCAAGGTATTGAGCTTTCAGTTCTGACAAAAAATTCACAAAATGGATGATGGGTAAGTCCGTGGTAGAAAATAAAGTCCACTATTGATACTACTAGTTCTATAGCACTTGATAGGTCAAATATTTTCCACAAAGTACCCACAAATGAATAATACAGTGAATAACCATAGGCTTTAAACATCTAACAGTTTCACAAGCTTTGTAAATTTGTCCAATTAAAGCTTTTTATGCTCCACACATATTTTTACTACCATCAGTTGTCAACACATCTTAGCAGATTCCACTTCAGTTGTTCTGCAGTTCTTTCCCAACCTTTTTGAAATATTCTCACCTGTACTTGTTCCGTAAACTATTCCACTATTCCACAAATTATTCCACTATTCCACTAGTTCCACTAGACTCTTCATAGAGTCTAATTCTTTAGTCACTTCAGACTGGGCATTTTCTCCTCAAAGAAATGATAACACCTGAATAACATCAGTAATATGTGTGGACCCATCAAGAGCCAGTGAAAACCACTCAAAATAATCTGCTTTGTTTTTCAATTGACTATTAATGTGGTTCCCAATGTTATTAGCTTTTCAAGCAATAGTCCTTGCCAAAAGGGTAGTTAAGTTTGTTTTCTCTGGACACATTCCCTCAGATGTTGCTATTAAACAGGATTTAATGAACTCACCATTGGTAAATTGTTTTCCTTGCTTGGCTAACAAATGAGCAACTTGGAAACTTACTCATTTTCATGTTTTTTATTTTTATTTTATATTTTAAATTTTCTGAATTTTTGACCATTGGTTTTCTGTGAGTTGGGAATATTGTGATGAGTATTTAGTTTGGTGATGGTATATATTGTATTCTTTTAGCACAGCTATAGTGTCATTTCATAATAATCACAATCCTTTGTCATCTAAATGTGATAACAAAATAATCCACATGCCATTGTACCTTAAAAGTGCAACATTCAAAGTCTACCTTTCTCTTCTTTTCTTGATTTGTCATAATGGTATACACTGGTAATAAGCACATAAATTGTAATGATCTAGCAATACACACATCACTCAAAACACTCTCAAATTAAAACAATGTCACTGTGATTTGTTGTGCACCAAGAATGAGTATGAAGCTGAGACTCAATTCTTTTTTTGCAGCATGAAAGCAGCTGTAGACATCAGGTAAACTAATGAATGTGGCTGTATTCCAATAAAACTTTATTAATAGACACTGAAATTTGAATTTCATATGATTTTATGTGTCAAGAAATATTATTTTTGGTTTACTTTTTCTCAATTATTTAAAAATATAAAAATCATCCTTAGCTTGCAAGCCATACAGAAACAGGTGGTGGGCTGGATTTGGCTCACATGCTGAAGTTTGCCAGCCCCTGCTTTAGACTATGGTGAGTATGTTGGGCTTCACGTCAGTTCAGAAGGCCTGTTTACTGTCTGTATAAGAACGTTTTCCCAAAAAGCCAGTGCAGGCCCTGAAAGCATTAACCAAGCAGGTAGGCTAACATGATGTATCTCCTTGCAGGATGGTACCCGAGTCATAGGGAAATGCGGCGGTTACTGTGGGAAATGCACTCCATCGTCTGGTACTGGCCTGGAGGTGCGAGTTTTATAGCTAAGGTAAGTAGTCCTATGTCTGTCTGTCTGTCTGTCTGTCTGTCTTTTATTTTTTTCTGTAGCCTATATGAGCAAATGTGGGAGGATCAGGCCGGGTTACAGTTAAGCATCTTGAAGCTGACCCAATACTGTTCTGCCTTTTTATCTCCTGCTCCTCTGTCCTCACGTGACTGAAGCCATCAGTTCTCTGCCATTAGACATGGATTCCCCTCTACAGAGCTGGCCTATTTATTTATTTGCTTTTAGATTTTAGATTCAGGAGGTACATGTGCAAGTTTGTTACACTGATATAGTGTGTTGAGATGTAGGCTTCGTTTGAACCCATCACCCAAATAGTGAAAGCAGTATCCAATAAATAGTTTTCCCTTCCCTTCCTCCTCCCTTTTGGAGTCACCAGTGTCCATTATTTCAAACTTTATGTCCATGTGTACCCAGTGTTCCACTCCCACTTATAAGCAAGAGCATATGGTATTTGATTTTTTTGTTTCTGTGTTAATTCACTTAGGAAAATGGCCTCCAGCTGCATCCATATTGCTGCAAAAGACATTATTTCATTATTTTTTATGGCTGCATAGTATTTCATCATGTATACAGACCACATTTTTAAAATCCAGTCCACCATTAATGGGTACCTAGGTTGATTCCACGTTTGCTATTGTGAATAGTGCTGCAATAAACATGAGTGCAGGTGTCTTTTTGGTTGAATGATTTATTTTCTTTTTGATATATACCCAGTAATGGATTGCTGGGTCAAATGGTAGTTCTATTTTTAGTTCTTTAAGAAATCTCCAAACTGCTTTTCACAGAGGTTGAACTAATTTACAGTCCCACCAACAGTGTATTCCATTTTTCTCTGCAATCTCACCAATATCTGTTATCTTTTTACTTTTTAAGAATAGCCATTCTGATTGGCATGAGATGTTATCTCAGTGTGGTTTTGACTTGCATTTCTGTGATGATTAGTGATGTTCAGCATTTTTTCTTATATTTGTTGGCTGCTTGTGTGTCTTCTTTTGAGAAGTGTCTGTCCATGTCCTTTGCCCACTTTTTAATAGGGTTATTTGTTTTTTTCTTGTTGATTTGTTTCAGTTCCTTATAGATTCTGGATATTATTCCTTTATCAAATGTATAGGTTAAAAATGTTTTCTCCTATTCTGTAGGTTGTCCATTTATTCTGTTGATAGTTTCTTTTGATGTGCAGAAGCTCTTTAGTTTAGTTAGATCTCCATTATCAATTTTCATTTTGTTGCATTTGCTTTTCAGGACTTAGTCATAATTTGTTTGCCTAGGCCAATGTTCAGAAGAGTATTTCCTGGGTTTTCTTCTAGAATTTTTCTGGTTTGAAGTCTTACATTTAAGTCTTTAATGTATCCTGGTTATTTTTTGTATATGGTAAGAGGTAAGAGTTCAATTTCATTCTTCTGTGTATGGTTAGCCAGTTTTTCCAGCACCATTTATTATAGGGTATGCTTTCCCCATTGTTTATTTTTGTTGAGTGTGTTGAAGTCCAGTTGGTTATAGATGTATAGCTTTATTTCTGGGTTCCTTATTCTGTTCCATTAATTTATATGTCTACTTTAGTACCAGTACCATGCTGTTTTGGTTACCTTTAGTTTGCTGCCTTAGAGTAGAGTTTGAAGTCCGGTAATATGATACCTCTGGCTTCGTTCTTTTTGCTTAGGATTGCTTTCGCTTTTAGACTCTGCTTTGGTTCCATATCAATTTTAGAATAGTTCTTCTTCTAACACTGTAAAGAATAACATTGGTAATTTGATAGGAATTTTGTTGAATCTGTGGATTTCTTTGGGCAGTATGGACATTTTAATGCTATTGATTCTTCCAATAGATGAGCATGGAACGTTTTTCTATTTGTGTCATCTATGATTTCCTTAAGCAATGTTTATAATTCTCCTTGTAGAGCTCTTTTACTTGCTTGGTTAGATGTATTCCTAGGTATTTTATTCTTTTTGTGGTGATTGTAAATTGGATTGCATTCTTGATTTGGTTCTCAGCTTGAATGTTATTTGTGTATAGAAATGCTTCTGATTTTTGTACATTTATTTTGCACCCTGAAAATTTACTGAAGTCATTTTTCAGGTCTAGGAATCTTTTGGTGGAATATTTAGGGTTTTCTCTGTATAGAATCATATTGTCAGTGAAGGAAGATAATTTGACTTCCTCTTTTCCTGTTTTGATGTCTTTTCTTTCTTTCTCTTGCCTGATTGCTCCGGCTAAGATTTCCAATACTATGTTGAATAGGAGTGGTGAGAGTACACATTCTTGTCTTGTTCCAATTCTTAGGAGGAATGCTTCCAACTTTTGCCTATTAAGTATGATACTGGCTGTGGGTTTGTTAGAGATGGCTTTTATTATTTTGAGGTATGTTCTTTTGATGTCTTATGCCTTGTAGGTTTTTATCATGAAGGGATGTTGGATTTTATCTAATGCTTTTTCTGCATCTATTGATGTGGTCATATTGTTTTTGTTTTTAATTGTTTGTGTGGTGAATCACATTTATTGATTTGCATATGTTGAATGATCCTTGCCTGCCAAGAATAAAGTCCACTTGATCATGGTAGATTATCTTTTTGGTATGTTGCTGGATTCAGTTTGCTAGTATTTTGTTGAGGATTTTCATGTCAGTGTTCATCAGGGATATTAGTCTGTAGTTTTCTTTTTTTGTTGTGTCTTTGCCAGGTATTGGTATCAGGATGATAGAGGTTTCATAGAATGAGTTAGGAAGGAATATCTCTTCTTTGATTTTTTAAAAATTGTTTCAATAGGATTGGTACCAGCTCTTTGCAGAGCTTATTTAAAAGGCTGTTTATTGGCCTGCATCTCTAGGGGTCCTGCTTGATTAGGTCTCTGGTAGATTCAGGGATCTGTAATTTTAATACACAGAATTCTAATGCAAGTGAATCACAGCTCATCCTTTGAGAAATACATCCCAAGAATGTAATAGTAAAACCACAATGGCATTTGTTGAGCAATATTTCATTGAATCCTCACAACAAAACTGTGTGGAGGAGCTGCTATTTTACATATGAGGAAGCTGAGGCCCACAACAATTAAGCAACTTGCTTAAGATCATGATGAGGCTGGGCACGGTGGCTCATGCCTGTAATTCTAGCATTTTGGGAAGCTGTGGCAGGCAGATCACTTGAGGTCAGGAGTTCGAGACCAGTCTGGCCAACATGGTGAAACCTCATCTCTACTATAAATTCAAAATTCAGCTGGGTGTGTTGGCACATGCCTGTAGTCCTAGCTACTTGGGAGCCTGAGGCAGGAGAATCGCTTTAACCTGGGAGGCAGGCAGAGGTTGCAGTCAGCCAAGACGATGCCACGCCACTGCTCTTCAGCCTGGGTGACAGAGTAAGCCTCTGTCTCAAAAAAAAAAAAAAAGAAAAGGTAATGATAAATTCCCTCGGCAGAACTCAGAGTGTCCTACACTAAAGCCAGTGCTCTTAATCACTCCATTGTGCCACACCCCTGTTACTCATAGTGTGTTCCAAGAATCAGCTCGATCAGCTTTACCTAGGAACTTGTTAGAAATGCACAATGTCAGGCCTCACCCTATACCTGTGAAATCAGAATCTGCATTTTAACAAAGTCCACGGGGGTCATGCATGTTAAAGTTCGGCAATCCCTGACCTGAGTACATTATGCCAGAAAGTGATTCTTCTGCTGAGTAAAAGACGGAACTGGTCACTCTTTTTATCATCCCAGTGTCTTCAGCTGCAAGGGATAAGCTCAACCAATTCATGTGACCCTCCTGCATCTTCCCTCAAGCTTCCAGTAGCCCATTACCGTGTAAGGCTCTTGAAAATCCTGATACAAGAGTACCTATTTGATATTTAGGATTATTTCTGTTACAAGGAGCTAACCAAATGAAGGAAATTTATTATCTTAAGTAACTGAGATATCCAAGAAGTATGCTAGCTTCAGGCATGGCTAGATCCAGAAGTTCAGTCATCAGTACTCTTTCTTTCTTCATCAACCAGCCTCTTAAATGGCTTCATTCTCAGGCAGATCTTTGCCCCCAACACCATGGTCCTGGGCAGCTCTAGGATTACATCATTCTTCCAACTTATGATTCAAATAAACACTCATCCCCTAGCATGCCTTCTGCAAAATAACTCTGTTTAGCTCTGGTTAGGTCGCATGGTCACTTTTGAACAAATCACAACATCCAAGGATCTGAGATCCTGTACCCACCTACAGTCAGGTGATTGACAGCTTCAGTTGGAAGAGGGATGGTTCCCAAAGGACAAGAAGGCATTTTGTTATCAGAAAGGGGGAGATGGGATGGAGGCATGCAAAAATCAGCAGGTATCCACTAGAGATCACTATTATATATGTACTTTATATAGTTTGTATCTAAGAAGATAAATTTTATATAGCACATATATACATATATACAATATTTACATATATAAACATATATTTATAGAAAAAAGACTAGAAGGAAATACCAAAATACCAATATATGAAGAGCAGTTATCTCAGGTGGGGGGATTTCAGGCTAGCGGGTTTTTAAATTTTATTCTATATTACTTCCCTGAAACCTCCATGTTTCTTATAGCAAACAAACATTACTTTTAAAATCTAGGGCCAGCTTGGTGGTTCATGCCTATAATCCCACCACTTTAGGAGGCTGAGGCAGGAGGATTACCTGAGTCCAGGATTTTGAGACCAGCCTGGGCAACATAGTGAGACTCCCATTTCTCCAAAAAAAAAAAAACAAAAACCATTTTTAATTAGCTGAGCATGATGGTTTGCACCTGTAGACCCAGCTACTTGGGAGGCTGAGATGGGAGGATTGCTTGCCCAGCAGGTCAAGGCTGCGGCAAGCCATGATCATGCCATTGCACTCCAGCCTCGGTGACAGAGTGAGACTGTGACTCAGAAAAAATAAAAATAAAATCTAGAGAAAATAATAAGTGTTAATGTTAAATTCTATATGTAAAAATTTATCAGTTGCCTATTCCTGACTTACGGCATTTGAGGCAGTAGGTTTATATTTTGTGGTTTGTTTATTTCAGGTGCTTTGAAGAGGAAGCCATTATGGGATGGATGAAGGATAGTAATGCAATACCTCCACCTTAATTTGGGTGCATGTGTGTGTGTGTGTGACTTGTATGCTTGTGTGTGTGTAAATGTGTACATATACATATATACATATATACACATACATATATACACATATGTGTGTATGTATATATGTGGACTCTCCTAATGATGTAAAGTTTAATATTTATGTTTGAAATTATTTATTGTGATGTAATATTTTTGTACGTAAAATGATTCTATTATGACTGCCTTTGCATGTAGTAATATGACAAAGTGATCCTTCATTATCACGGTACACTATTGTTTACTTTTCATCTGTAAATGTTTTATTGTTACTTTTTTAAAATGAATTTTTTTAAAACAATCTAGCCGTCATCAAGGTGCTATAAGAGTTGTATAAAAGGTATTTTTGGCATTTCTAGGCAAGTATCAGCCAATAAGTATGTTAGTGATATCACAGATTGTACCAACTATTAACTATGTTAAATAAGTATTCAGTTTCATGTGATCTCTGGGAAAAAAATATGCTGCCTTGGTGCTAATATTGTATGTATTTAAATGATCATCTGACTCAGAAATATAAACACTTTTAATGAAAGGGAGGAACAGAAGGACAATTTTCTGTGCACAGAATCACTTGGATGAAATAAGACCAGCTCTTTACCCTTATTTTTGGATATGCCTTTTTTGGAAGAGACTTGGACTTTATCCTTATTGTTGTTAGTGTTGTTAATATTCGTTGCTTCAGCCTACGGTGCCTTGGTCTCTCTACAATCAAATGGAGGATCCCCCAAGCAGCCTCATTACAGAGTGATATTGGGAAAGTGAGATCCTCTCACCATTTTGCCAAGATACTCTAAAATGACATCCAAGTTTACCAGTAGAAAGACAGAGGATGCACAGAATGGGCGTGACCTTCAGCTCACGAGCACACCTGGAGAAGTTCAAAACCAGGTTCTGAATCATCACGATTGCCTTTTGCATGAAAACATCGGCTGGTGACGTGACTTCTCTTCAGGCCATGAGCCTAACACCCTGCCAGTTTTCATGCCCACTGCAGTAATGGACGTTTGTGTGAAGAAATGAACTGTGGAGTACAAAATGCTATGAGTCTTTCCAATCATTCATTAATTCACTTTTTTGTTACTTCTTTCCAAAATGGAAGTGCTGAAGCCATGATCTTTCTGCCCTTCCAAGTTGATGAAGGGAAGCCTTTGCCAATGGCCCGTGGAAGACACTTGGTTTGAGAAACCCTGCCCACTTCCAAAGACCAAAGAGATTAGGAAAAGGCTGGCAGTATTCTCCAACTCCAAACAAGATCTAGAGTGCTCCAGGAAAAGTTATATTCAGTATATGAATAAGTGTTATTCTCCATTATTAATATGTTCTGAAAATATATTATGAATAAATACATCACCACACCCAAACCATTTGTGTTTTGCATAGTTTCTGGACTCTTGAGTCAAGTTGGAGTAAAAATGTCTCTAGTTTCCAGATGAAGAAGAAGTGAAGATTTTATTTATTTCATTTATTACAATGGCCATTCTAGAGACAGATAGGGATGGGGCTTGTCCATAAGATCTGTCTTTTCATAATGCAAGTCAATTAAAGTGGTTCTTCTGGAAACTGGGAACTTACCCCTCTTGGGAAACAAATGAGCAAATGAAACAAAATATTTAGGTGGGCTTTGGGTGCTTAATTGTTCATTTTGTGTGTAGTTCCTACCCTGTATGGTGTCCAGGGAAAAAAGAGAGTTTTTAAACATGTCTACTAGAAGCAAATGATCATCGAACAGCCACCATACGCCAGGCCTTTTACTTTTATTGTTTCACCTCATCCTCACAAACACAAAATACACCAGGTAATAGACAAACCTTCATTTGATGGTAAGGAGACAGAGCCTTAGAGTTACAAATAGGCTCAAGTTCACACACAGTGAGTAAGTAGTCGTCTTCCAAAGAACTCTGGCTCTGATTGGGTCACATGACCACTTCTGGACCAATCACAATATCAAGGGGCCTGGGATCCTGTGCCAGTCTAGAGTCAGGTGATCAACAGCTTCAAGTGAAAAAGAGATGATTCCCAGAAGAGAAAAGGGGAGATAGGATGGAGGCATGAGAAAAGCAGGCATCCACTCAAATACCCATTGTGTGTGTGTGTGTGTACACGTGTGTGTGTGTGTGTGTGTACACATGCATGTGCCTGTGTACAATCTCCAAATCCCAGAGCTTACACCAAAGTCCCACCCCTTGCCATCACTCAGCATCATTTGAGGCCTCAGTTCTCTTCCTTTCTCTGGTGTTTACTAACTGTATGATCTTGAGCCTTAGTTTTTTCACGTGTAAAATGAGGCTATTGATAGTCTTCCCACTTACCTTCCAGGATAGTGTTTTCTCATATTCTTTTAAGCCCTGCATCACTGCTTGCAAAATAGCTGCCCTCAATATGTGCATCAGCAAGCTTAAGCTGACAGCAGTGAAGGAATGGGCTCCCTAATCAGCTAATTAGAGATCAGACTGCAATGGCTTACGTATTTAAAAGTGTATTTCAGGTCGGGCGCGGTGGCTGACGCTTGTAATCCCAGCCCTTTGGGAGGCCGAGGCGGGCGGATCACGAGGTCAGGAGATAGAGACCATCTTGGCTAACATGGTGAAACCCCGTCTCTACTAAAAATACAAAAAAAATTAGCTGGGCGTGGTGGCGGGCACCTGTAGTCCCAGCTACTCAGGAGGCTGAGGCGGGAGAATGGCGTGAACCCGGGAGGCGGAGCTTGCAGTGAGCCGACATTGCACCGCTGCACTCCAGCCTGGGTGAGAAAGCGAGACTCCGTCTCAAAAAAAAAAAAAAAAAGTGTATTTCATTGTTATGTAGGAGGTAGGCAATCCAGAACTAGCATGGCAGCTCCATGACTTCATCAGGGACAGAGTTCATTTCTCTTTCTCCTTCTCTCTTCATTCTTCCGTATTTCAGTATGACTGCTAGAGCTCCAGCAATCACTCCCAAATTTCCAGGTGACAGGAAAAAAAAAAAAAAAATAGGAGTAGGGGAAAGGGTAGAAAGTGGCATATTTTCAGTTCTCTATTGTTCTTTTAAAGAGGTTTTTCAGAAACCTTACCTAACAAATTTTACTTATATCTCCTTAGCCAGAATTTAGTCATGTGGCTGTAGGAGTAGTGGGGAAATGGGGTTGTTTCACACAGTACATTGCCATAGAAAATAAAATGAGGCATCTGTTCCTAGGAAAGAAAGCAAAATGAATTTGAAAGAGGCAATAACAAGTCTTTGCAATAGATCAAATACAGAGACTGAAGAGAGAAAGTTTTGGAAGCATTTATAGAGTCAGAGATAAATGAGACCTGGAGTGGTGATCATTGTAATTGTACGGAAAAAAACAACTATAGAGAGATACAGGTGGTAAAATTAATAGGAGCTGACAACTGATAGATTTGGGATGGGCTGTGGGAGTGAAGGAAACAGTAAGAGTTCAAAGATGAGACTTTATTTTCGTTGTAAACACAACCAGGGTGACAAAAAGATGAATGGGTGGGTGGATAAATAGACAGATGTACAATTTATGAGAGTCCAGTAATCATTTATATTTGTGTAGCACTGCACAAATTAAATATTGTCTTTGCATATTGTTTTTTAACCAAGTAATATTCATTGCATATCTACTAATTTTTAGGCACTCATCTAAGGCCTGGGTGCAGCAGTTTCAGTTAAGGTCAAGGCTAAGAGACAGCATGAGTTTGCTCGGGCTGCCTTAGCAGAATACCACATACTGGGTGGTATCAGTAACAGAAATTTATTCTCTCACAATTCTGGAGGCTAGAAGTCCAAGATCAAGGTAGTGTCAGGGTTGGTTTCTGGGGAGGCCTTTCTTTCTGGCTTATAAACAGGCCTCTTTTCCCTGTGTCCTCACATTGCCTCTCCTCTGTGTGTATGCCCTGAGAAAAAGAGACAGAGATTTCTGGTGTCTCTTCCTCCTCTTAACAAGTTCACCATTTCTATCAGGTTAGAGGCCTGCCCTTCTGACCTCGCTTAAACTTCATTACCTTCTTATAAGCATCTCCAAATACAGTCACATTAGGGTTAGGGCTTCAGTATAGGAATTCGGGGGTAAGGACTGGGCATAAAATTCAGTCCATAACAAAGGCTTTAACAAAGAGACTCCAAAATAAGGTAGACTTTTATTTCTCTTTCTTGCTGTCCAGAGGTAGCAGGCATTCTGGGACTGGTAGGTGACTTTGCTCCATAACATCGGAGGACTAAGATCCTTCTGTTTTGTATCTTGGCCATTCTCAAGCCATTGTCTTCATATGGTTCCTCCTCGCAAGGTCTGCATCCAGTCTGCAGGAAGGCAGCAATTGTTTGAAGGCAAGACAGGGAAGGTAAAGCATAATTTTTATTTACAACATATTGGCAATATTTTATTGGCATAGCCACACCTAGCTGCAAGTGAGGCTGGGAAACGTACTTTCCAGCTGGCCACCACATGCCCAGCTCGTACTAAGTGGAGGTGGGGGGGTCTGTTACTACAAGGAAGAAGGAGAGAATTGTTACTGAGGAAATTAGTTGCTTCTGCCACAAACAGTGAACAAAAGTTACAAAAATCTCTTTCCCTTTGGAGCTTACATTTTGGCAGTGACAGAAGAGAGAGAAAACAAGCAAATCAACAACTAAACCACCCTGCAATTATTTTCCAGTAATAAATCTGACCATATTGTCCATGATGGCCACTCATCTACCATCATGGTCTGGGATGGCATTTCCTGAGCACCAAGAACTTTCATACCCTAGAGTGTGCAAAGATGCCATGGTTCCCTTTGCCTCGGCACGTTGATTTTTCTTTATGCTCTGATTGGTACAGAAGTGTAAAATAGCAAGCAAAACTAGTGTGTCAGAAGGTGAGAAGTATCAGAGAGAGAGAGATAAAATAGGGAAAAGGAATTGGGAATGCCAGATGCCATGGGGTGAGCATGTTGCTGTTTTAAATAGGGTGGTCAGACATTTCTTCTTTACAAACGTCATAGCTATGAGCAAAGCTGTGGGTCCCCATCAAAGCCTGCCACTAACCTTGGTGAGCATGGGAAACCACCTATCACCAACAGATGGCAGGAGAGGTCTTGCTCTAGTATGCCTGGACCATTGCACTGATAATCTGCTTATTTTATTTTATTTTAATTTGTAATATGGAACACTTCACGAATTCGTGTGTCATCCTTGCACAGCGGCCACACTAATCTTCCCTGTACAACTCCAGTTTTAGTATATGTGCTGCCCAAGCAAGTGCTCTGCTCATCTTAGAGGTGATTTTGCAAAGCGGCTTATGATCCTTAGAAGTCCTAAGCCCTAAAAAGATGATACTGCTCCCCTCTAATATGTACCTCAGAAAGACGAATAACTCCAAGATGCATCTCAAAATGCAGTGGCTCAGGCTTATAATCCCAGGTTGGAGGATTGCTTGTGGCCAGGAGTTTGAGACCAGCCTGGGCAAGATAGAAAGACCCTGTCTCTACAAATAAGTTTAAAAATTAGCCAGGTGTGGTGGCACGTGCCTGTAGTCCTAGCTACTTGGGAGGCTAAACTGGGAGGATTGCTTGAGCTCAGGATTTAGTGGCTGTAGTGAGCCATGATTGTGCCACTGCACTCCAGTCTGGATGACATAACGAGGCCCCATCTTTTAAACAAGAACTCCAGACCAGGAAGTTAGTCTTTTTCCATGAATATTACTTTTTCTTTTAAATATCAAATAGTGATTTTTCCAAAAAAGTTTTGAAGGCAATTTTTGCTGTAGCTCTAGGGGCATGTTTGTCTGCCAGGTAGGCAATCAACTGGTTTTACAACATTATTCACCCCAGTGATTTCCAGTAGGAACAAAAGGAACAAATATTCAAAGTGCTAATAAGAAGGGCATCCAATTATAATGGGAAAGAAAAAGCGACTTTGCACAGAAATGTACATCGTCATATGTGGCTTGCATCCTGCCACTTGGTTTGGACTTAGGATCAAATGCCTTATAGGCCACTGATATGAGATGTCACAGTGTGGTCAAGGATGGTATTAGGTGTAAAAAAGAATTGATATTCAGTTTATTACATTTCCAAGTTCAGAAACCTAGTTGTTCCTTAAACTTTTGATTCAAACTTACAAATTCTATCATTTTATGTATTTACTAGCATAGTTTTCTTCAATTACTTTAAAAAAACCTTTCGACTAATGTTTGTCTCATTTGTGACTTAATTAAAAGGCTTGAAATATTTTGTATCACATTTGTGCATTTAACAGATTATATTTCTGTCTTAGGTCCTTCAGTTATCTCACTCAGCAGACCTTTCTGAATACTTACATGATTTAGGCCGGGCGCGGTGGCTCACATTTGTAATCCCAGCACTTTGGGAGGCCGAGGCGGGCAGATCACCTGAGGTTAGGAGTTGGAGATCAGCCTGGCCAACATGGTGAAACCCTGTCTCTACTAAAAATACAAAAATTAGCTGGGCGTGGTGGTGGGCACCTGTAATCCCAGCTACTTGGGAGGCTGAGGCAGGAGAACTGCTTGAACCATATATATGTGTGTGTGTGTGTGTGTGTGTGTGTGTGTGTATGTGTATATATAAATACACACATATATAGAATATGAATATTATGTAAATCAATGGACTTAAAGTTCTTTAAAATATTCCAAAATAGAAAATTAATGTAGTATAGTTTTGACTTAAAATCACAAATCTAAATCAAGTACTCAATGACACGTTTTAAACTGGTATTATAAGCTGCCACTATAAACGTTCAAATTTTTAACATCATGACAATATAAACTACTAAGTTTTAACATATTCTTCTTAATGTTTCTGATGTCTTTGAAGATTTTTATGTCTCAGATCTCACTCTTGGCATGAATAAAAGTTGTGTGCTCATATACCTATTGTAGAGCCAGAGGTTACCTTGGGCACAGGTCTGGGGTGGAAGACAACCAGAGGAATTCTTTTTACTCCATCTAAGGAAACTATGAGATCATCCCATGTAAATTTGAGGGAAACCTTCTATATTGGTTTCCTATGTTGATGCAGCAGATTACTTCAAATCTCTGTGACTTTAAACAACACATATTTATTATCTTACAGTTTTGGAGGCCAGATATTTAAAATGGGTCAGCAGGGCTGCGTTCCCTCTGGAGGCTCTAGGTGGAGAATCTGTTTTCTTGCCCTTCTCAGCTTCTATTGTCTGCCTGCATTCTTTGACTAATGACTCCTTCTTCTATCTGCAAAGCCAGCAGTATAGTATCTTCAAATCTCCCTCTCTCTCTGACCTCTGTTTCCATCATCATGTCACCTTTTTCTGGCTTTTACTCATTTGTCTTTCTCTTGTAAGGACCCTTGTGATTCCCCTGGGCCTGCCGGGTACCCCAGGATCATCTTCCCATCTCAAGATCCTTAACTTAATCACATCTGCAAAGTCTCTTTTGCCATGTAAGGTAATATAAAGGCATGTATACAGGTTTTGGAGATTAGGACATGGATATCCTTGGGAGGCCGTTATTCTGTCTACTCCCCCTTCCGCAAACACATAAGAACCAGATGCTGGTCTGTCCAAATCCCCGACAAGCCACGCTGGACTTTACATCAATGACCCTTAACTTCAAGCGAGGGATGTTCCCATAGCCGACGTTCCTGAATTCATATTCCATGTATTGCCTAATTTTTCTGTCTACATTCCAAAGTCTGCAGCCATTTTATTGCTTGATTGATTTTGTATGTGGCTGTTATATACAAATCTCTTTCTGCTTTGATCCAAAGACTTTTGAACTTGACAAGTATTCTGCATTCTTACACATACTTCCTGGGACATAGAACTCTTATAGTGCTAGGTGATGGTACACTGAATTCTGGATGTCTCTCATGACTTTGTCAAGGCTCATAAGACCTCTCTTATGACACACTTTTAGTACATTAGTCATTATTAGGTACAGAAACTTCCATGGGCATACTTGGTAGCAGTGCTGTCTTCATCTTTCTTAGTGAGCCAGGATATTTCTTCAGTGCTTATTGCTCAGCTTCACAATTCCACAGAATGGATGCACCTCTGAGAGCCTTCTGAGCCCCGGCATGACCAGGGCAAAAGCAGGAGACTTAGTGGGATCCCAGGTGGATCCTGGACATACCCCAGCCTTACTCAATCAGTCTCTCTAGGGGTGGGACCTGAGAATCCACGTTTTTAGCAGGCTCTCCAAAAGAACTTTATGCACACTAGAGAGACTCACCTTTACAGTGTCCTTGCCACACAGCAGTGGAGTCTCTAGGCAGTGGCAAGTTCCCTCATCCCATTGCTTTAGCACTCCAATTTTTTGCATGCTGGACGTGTGGTCAGGACCTACAGGCTCTAGAATAGGACACAGTGGCTTATTTGGGTCCCCCTGCTCCCTAGTTGTATGACTTTGGACAAGATCCCTACACTCCCTGGACTCACCTTCCTCATCAGTGAGATGGAACATATTGGCACCGACACCCGCATCATATGGTTGCTGTGAAGCTCATTGTGTTAATTAAAACATTCAGAACACTGGCTGGTATATAGTAAGTACTCAATATCTCTTAGCTATTTGAAGTTTATGTAATACATAAATGCTACATATAATCTGTGTTTTAGTTTGGGAAAGGTTATTATGGAGAAGGTGTTGGCCCAACTTTCATCTCAACTCCATGACCAAGTGTTGAGAAAACTGGATTTTCCCGTTTATATCCTTCTCAGATTCCATTTGCTTGCACAATACTGCAGTTCTTTCTGTTTCCTTTCCCTAAATGCAGATGCATGTTGTTCAACAGAAGATATCAAGACTAAAAGGGGCCTAAAAGGGCGTATAGATAGATCAGCAACAACAGAAATAATAACTATATCATAAGAAGAATATTAACTACATTTATTGACCATGACTTAGTCTGTTCAGGCTACTATAACAAGATAGGGTGGCTTATAAACAATAGGAATTGGCCAGGTGCTGTGGCTCACACCTGTAATCCCAGCACTTTGAGAAGCTGAGATGGGTGGATCACGAGGTCAGGAGTTCAAGACCAGCCTGACCAACATGGTGAAACCCTGTCTCTACTAAAAATACAAAAATCATCCGGGCTTGGTGGCGGGCACCTGTAATCCCAGCTACTCAGGAGGCTGAGGCAGGAGAATCACTTGAACCCAGGAGGCAGAGGTTGCAATGGGCCGAGATCGCACTGCTGCGCTCCAGCCTGGGCTCTGTCTCAAAAAAAAAAAAAAAAACTAAACTAAAAAAACACACAAAATAGGAATTTACTTCTCACAGCTCTGGAGGCTGGAAAGTCCAAGATCAATGTGTCGCAAACTCAATGTCAGGTGAGGGCCCATTTTCTCATAGACAGCCGTCTTCTCATTCTAACCTCACATGGCAGGAATGAGAGGTCTCTTTCAAGCATCATTCATAAGGTCATTAATCCCATTCATGAGGGCTCTACCCCTATGACTTAATCACCTTCCAAAAACCCCATCTTCTAATCTCATCACCTCAGGGAGTAAGTATTTCAACATACAAATTCTGGGGGGACATGAACATTTAGACCATAGAAGACCACTTACTATGTGTAATGGTTAATTTTATGTGTCAACTTGAATAGGCCATAGTATCCAGTTTTGGGTCAAACACCAGTCTAGATGTTTCTGTGAAGGCATTTTTTAGATGGGATTAACATTTGAATCAGTACTCTTTGAGGAAAGCATATTACCCTCCATCATGTCGGTGGGCCTCGTCCTATCAACTGAAGGTCTTAAGAGAAAAAGATGGATGTCCCCAAAGAAAGAAGGAGTTCTGTCTTCAGGGGCTTTTAGACTGTAGCTGAAATGCCAATTCTTCCCTGGGGTGCCAGCCTGCTCATCTGCCATGCAGATTTTGGACTTGTCAGCCCCCACAGTCACATGAGCCAATTCTTTAAAGTCTCTCTTTTTCTCTCTCTCTCTCCATAGATATAATAGATAGACAGAGATATAGATAGATTAGATAGATAGATATATAGATAGATAGATTGATAGATCAACCTAGAGATAGATCTATCTCCATTTCTATCTATTCTGTCAGTTCTGTTTCTCTGGAGAACCCTGACCTAGACCAATGCAGTATGTGACAGGCCAGAACTGATCCTCTGCACAACTCTGGAGGGCACCATTCACCCTGAGCTGAAACATGCCAGGAGCTTTGTAAATGCTTTGCACATGGCCTCTCGTGGAACCCTCATGATAGCTCTTTGAGGGAGCTGCTATTTTTATTCCCATTTTAAAGATGAGGGAATCAAAGAGTAAGAGAGTCAGCTCTCAAAACCAGGGTCTTAACAGCTCAGTGTAGGTGTGATTCAAAGCAGCTGTGTCCAGGACATTAAAGTAGTTAAAGCACAGTGCCAAGACTAGAGCCAACACCTCCTCATTCTTGCCACACTGCCTTTTCACACCAGCAAGCTTCCTCACAGAAGAGAAAATTTATAACCTTGCTTCACAAGAGCAAGCAGAGAAAGAAAGAAAATTAGTCCCGACTGGAACATTTCCGGTGAGCGCTCAACTATATTTCTTATTAGCTGCCACTGGTTAAGAGCCATAGGCCCCTGAGAACTCCAGATAAAGCAATTTTCCAGTTAGTGACTTCGACTTGCCTCCTATTCTCTTGCTCTTTGTATCTCAGCTTTCAATATGACTTCAAGGCACCTAGAAATGCCTGCCTGGGTGTCCTTCTGGGCTTTCTGCAGGAGCTCTTTTTTTTTTTTTTTTTTTTTTTTTAATCATTATACTTTAAGTTCTAGGGTACATGTGCACAACGTGCAGGTTTGTTACATATGTATATATGTGCCATGTTGGTGTGCTGCACCCATTAACTCGTCATTTACATTAGGTATTTCTCCCAATGCTATCCCTCCCCCATCCCCTCGCCCCACGACAGGCCCCGGTGGGTGATGTTCCCCTTCCTGTGTCCAGGTGTTCTCATTGTTCAATTCCCACCTATGAGTGAGGGCATGTGGTGTCTGGTTTTTTGTCCTTGTGATAGTTTGCTGAGAATGATGCAGGAGCTTTTCAACAAGGAAAGGTCAGGCAAGAAGTGCTGGGCTTATTTGCATCCCCTCAATCTTGAGACTGAAATGAAAACTCTTTGTCCAAGGAAAGAGCGTAGCTCTTCTCTCAATGGTTGTCTGAGGCAGAGAGACCTGCAGCTTTTAAGGAGCTCTAAGTTGTCTTTCTGAAGTGAGGTTTGTTTTCTATCTCCCCACCAGGTATTAGTCCATTTAGGAAATAGTGTTAAAAGCAATTGCTTGACCAGTTCGGGCTAACCCAGGGGTTGCCAAATGCATGCTTCTTGCGCAATTTACAAAATATTTTCTTTGTAGTTGTCCTTGAAGCCCAAGAGGAACTAATGGCTTTAACTACCAGCCTACATGTTTCAAAGTGATTTCCACATCAGGAAGCCATTGTCAGCTTCCCCAAACACTTAATTGGTATAGGATGTGAGCAATTCTGAAAGGCCACGCTTCTTGTTCCAGCCCCAATTCATCGCTCAGATAAGAGCTGGTTTTCAGCAACGATTTCCATTTCTGCCTCCTTGTGTGTGCTAAATCATTTATGGCTCCATTTTTCTATGGAATAAAAGACTTCTTTGGTCATGAAAAAGCATTATAATTACCCCTGGCACCCAAGAAATGGAGTTGGCTTTGCGGTCACAAAGACCAAAGTGCTCTGTGTTGGCATAAAATCCACGAGGAACAGCATCAAAAACAGCCTTTGCAAGTGCATGATGGTAAAGAGCACAGCCTCTAAAATCTAGACAAGTTAACTTACTTCTCTCTAGACCTCAGTTTCCTCGTTTGTCAGTTGGGGTTATAATGGTACTTCCCTTACAGGGTAATTCAGGGATTAAGTGAAATATGCACAAAGTTCATAGAACAGTAACCGGCACATAATATATTATATAAAGCAAGTATTTATCGTCCTCCTCCTCTCTTCCTCCCTCTGGCAACACCATCATCATTCTCATTGGCAGCATCTTTGAGTAAGAACATCTTTTTAGAAATTATGCAAAACTCAGAAGTTATAAGGAAGAAAAGATAAAAGTTTAACCATATAAAAATAAAATATCTATATATATGAAAAAATAAATCCATAAACAAAGTCCAAAGATAAATTCTAAACTGGGAGAAAAATGTTCTCCACACATTTGCCAGATTAAGGCATTATTTCCATTTACAAAGATAAATAACTTGCTTTTAAAAAAAATGTTTGCTGAAGAAAAATAAAAGAACAGTCAGAATAAAGAAGAAAGAAAGAGAATGAGAATAAAAGGAAAAAGAAAGAAATATGGTGAAAAGACACAGGCAGTTTCTAGAAAACTTAAACGAAATGACAAGCAAATGAATTACACCCAGTTTATTTCATAATCAATGAAATATACATTAAAAGATCAATGGGAATTTTTTTCATCTATCGAGTGATGAAAAAATTGGTAGTACTCAGTATTTGCAAAAGTGTTCTCCACCTCTGGGGCCACGTGTAGTGGCTCATACCTGTAATCACTTTGGGAGGCCAAGGCAGGCATATCACTTGAGGTCAGGAGTTCAAGACCAGCCTGGCCAATGTGGCGAAACCCCGTCTCTACTAAAAATACAAAAATTAGCTGGGTGTGGTGGTGCATGCCTGTAATCCCAGCTACTCGGGAGGCTGACACAGAAGAATGACTTGAATCTGGGAGGTGAAGGTTGCGGTGAGCCAAGATAGCACCACTGCACTCCAGCCTGGGTGATAGAGCGAGACTCCATCTCAAAAAAAAAAAAAGTGGTCTCCATCTCGGCAATGGGCAATTTGTTAATTCTTAAAATCATAGATTTTTAAGTGTAACTTAAAAATAATTTCCTTAAAATATAGTAGGACTAATAGAAGTGTATTGTAGCATTCTTTTCAATAGCAAAGTCTTAGAAATAACCCAATGCCCCTTAATAGTAGATTAGTTAAATGAGCTACCTATATAATGGTGTATTAGTTATGTATTGCTGCATAGCAAATCACCCTGAAACTTAGCAGCTTACAACAACACACATTTACTGTCTCATCGTATCTGTGGATCAGGAATCCAGGTATAGTTTAGAGACCCTGAAGGTCACAGACTATGTAGACTACAATCAGATGTTGGCCAGCATTGTAGTCATTTCTAGGCTGACTGGAGAGGGATCTGCTTCCAAGCTCACCCTGTGGTCGTTGGCAGAATTCGGGGCTGTTGGCCAGGAAGCTGCCCTCGGTCCCTTGGATCTCTACATAGGGCAGTTCATGACATGGCAACTTGCTTCCTCAGAGTAAGCAAGTGGAAAGAGCCTGAAAGAAAATGACAGCAAGATGGAAGTGACACCCTTTTATAACCTAATCTCAGAGGTGACTGTGTTAGTCTGTTCTCACACTGTTAATAAAGACATACCTGAGACTGGGTAATTTATAAATGAAAGAGGTTTAATTGACTCACAGTTCCATATGGATGGGGAGGCCTCATAACCTCATAATCATGGCAGAAGGCAAATGAGGAGCAAAGTCAAGTCTTACATGGTGGCAGGCAAGAGGGCTTGTGCAGGGGAACTCCCATTTATAAACCATCAAATCTTGTGAGGCTTATTCACTACCACAAGAACAATATGGAAGAAACCATCCCCATGATTCAATTATCTTCACCTGCCTTCATCCTTGACATGTAGGGATTATTACAATTCAAGGTGAGATTGGGGGAGCGACGCAGCCAAACCATAACAGTGACATTCCACCCCTTTTGCTATATTCTATTCATTAGAAGCAAATCATTAAGAAATTCAAACATCATGAGTTTTCACTCCTAACTTCTTCAATATTCATCTTTAAAAAATAAGAACATTCTTCTCCTTAACCACAATGCCATTATGACATCTGACATAATTGAAATAATTCCTAAGGCCTTGTTTCCATCCTAAAGTATTTCCAGTTGTCCCAAAATGTCTCTTACAGATGGTGTATTGGAACCATGAGCCAATTAAGATCCACATGTTGCATACATTTGATCGTTATATCTCTTAACTCTCTTCTAATCTTAAGCATCTCCTTTGTTTTCATGCTACGAATTTGGTGAAAAGGAGGCCAGTGATCCCATCTTCTGGATTTATCAGTGTACTTTGTCGTGACGTACTTAAACTTGTTCCGCTAACTCCTGTGTTTCTTATAAACTAGATGCTAGATCTAAAGCCTTAATTACATTCAGCAAGACTGTTTCATAAGTGACACCGTGTCCTCCAAATTCTAGGAGGCACAAAATGGCTGGTTGTGCCACTACTGATGATATTTAAATTGATCAGAATAATCTTTCTAACTATTCATATCACTCTCCTGCTTAAAACCCTGTAACTCCATCACAAATAGAATAAAACCCTAGTTGCTTACCATAGTCTTGCCCTTGTCTACTTCTTTCCCCATTGGTCACTACACATCAACCACACTGTTGCCATCTCTCAAATGGACACTCTCCCCCTAGAACTTTTCGTGGCTGGCTACTTCTCAGCCCTTTCCAAAAGCCCTTCTTCCCAAGCCACTCGCTGACTCATAGCCCTGTTTTATTTTCTTTGGCATTTATCACAACCTGAAGCAATTTCAGCCTTTTTTTTTTGGCTTGTGTATGTCTTTAAGTGTTTATGAGTCTGTCTTCCCACACTGGAATATAAACTCCTTAAGGGCAGGCTGCTCACTACTGTACCCTAAAAATTTGAAACAAGCCCTGGCACTTAGTAGATTCTCAATAAATATTTGTTGAGCAAATAAATAAATCTTACCAGCATTTTTTCAATGTGGTTTATATTAAGATACGGTTTCTAAGACACCTAACTTGATGAGAATAAAAACAAAGCACTGGCCACTATCTGTATTTTGGGGAGGGGATTGTTTGTTTGTATTTCTGTCTTCACTGCTCTTTTTGGAGGGATGTATAATGCTTTCATACCAGAAAATGTTGCTGTTCAAAGTGTGGTCCACAGACCAGCATCATCAACATCACCTGGGAGCTTGTTAGAAATGCAAAATGTCAGACCCCCAGCACAGACCTATGAATCAGAAGCTGTACTTAACAAGATCCCCAGCTGATTTTAATACATTTTAAAACTTAAGAAGTACTGATCTAAAATCCTGGTCTATTCCACTTCTCCTTCCCACCCTGCTCTCCAACTGCACCCAGCCTCTCCATTGTTAAGCCTTACTGGCCCATCCCAGGAAGCAGCTTCTGGTGCCTCTGGAACTATTTACCTAAAGGCTTATCTTCTCAGGCTTCTTCCCTCCGGATTTTGTTCTGTTTATAAATACTGAGGCTGAAATGTAAACCATACTGAAGCTCTTCTCTAAAAGGCCTGCGTGTCCTGGTAAGCCTTCACATCTGCAGGTATCTATTGACATATCTTAAGCAAACAATTTTAAATGATTCCACTGGTGCCCTGAGTTTAGCTTTTCCCTTTATCTTGCCTGGTAAGCAGATTGAGGTTAATGTTTATTTTTAAAGTATGCAATACTCACAATATTTTTTAAACATGGGTTGAAGTCACATACCACCAGCCTCGGAACTGGGGTTTGAGCTTATTCCGTCTGATTCTAAAGCCTGGGCCGTTAATCTCTATGGAGCAATAAGCACAAAAGTATGCTTTACGAAAGCACCATTTGTTTGTCTATTAGTTCATTCACTCATTCAAAAGGCATGTGAGAGAGTTGGGTGATAAAGAAATGTAGAACTCTTCAGCCCACCAGGAGAGGAGACGAAACAAGTACAAAAGTAACCTTACAATGTTGAGTCATGTTACATGTACCCAGTGTAACATACTCTGGGTACAGTGCAGGACTTCATGGAGGAGGTAGCAGGCATAGGTGCCTTTGAGGAACAGAAGGCCCAGGAAATCAACGTCCTAAGACTGTCCCCAAACCCTTGGATCTAACTTGATTCAGGATCTTGGGTGTCTTCTAGGCAATCACTGGGCTTTAGTCTCTTTAGGATGCACCCAGCAATCCTGTAGGACTCAGGGCAAAGGGTGTTTGCCTTTATGCAACAAAATTTTCCTAAGCACCTACTACATGCCAGGCACAGCCCTAAGAACTGGGAGTCCAGTGATAAATTAGGCAAAATACTCATTCTTGTGGGGCTTATTTTCTAATGAGGCATAAAAGAGATAAATAAATAATGTTTGAAATCCTCGATGGTTTTGGTGCACAGAAAAGACCATTTCAAAGTGTATCTTGGTTTTAGAAATTAATGATTATTTATTTACTTATTTATTTATTTATTTGAGACAGAGTCTCACTCTGTCGCCCAGGCTAGAGTGCAGTGGCACCATCTCGGCTCACTGCAAGCTCCACCTCCCGGGTTCACGCCATCCTCCTGCCTCAGCCTCCAAAGTAGCTGGGACTACAGGCGCACACCATGATGCCCGGCTAATTTTTTATATTTTTAGTAGAGACGGGGTTTCACCGTGTTTGCCAGGATGGTCTCGATCTCCTGACCTTGTGATCTGCCCGCCTCAGCCTCCCGAAGTGCTGGGATTACAGGCATGAGCCACCGCGCCTGGCCATGATTAATTTATTAAAGGCACATGTTTTTAAAAAGCAAGTGTTTAAGCTCAGCTTATACATCTACTTGAAGTCTCAAAAAATGTGAGCCATCATTTTTAAAGATCATTTGAATGTTTGAGTCCATTTGTGAACTCAATTAATTCCAACACTATCAAACATTGTAAGGTACATTTATAAATTCTTTGTATTCAGTTTCACTTTTTAGTAAGCTCATTTGTGTTATTGATAAATCTTCCTAGGTGCCTAAGTAATTTATATAAATTTATTAAATTAAGAGAATAAATGTAATTTTTAAAGTGTCTTAAATATTCTAACAATATATATAATCTTAATAAGGTCTCAAATTAAAATTCTAAGCCAAGATCAATTATTACTCAATTACATATTTGAAATGAGTATTACTAGGCTGATCTGTTCATTCTAATAGACCAAATTCTTGTAAATATAATAAGCACATAAAGTATACATTTTAACATGAAATACTTATACACTTATTAATATTATGACTTCATTATCGTAAATATTTTAAAAATCATGAATTTCCCCAGGGTCGAAATATGCTTAATCTTAAAGGAAGCAGTGATATCGGCACTTTCAGGTTTGGGGTTTGCTGAGTTTAATAACTAAGGTATGGCTAGATCTTGGGATGTCTAATGGGCCAGCTGAATTACTTCTCAAGAGAAGCCTAAAGAAGAAGTGATGGCTTCACCTACATTCTTTATATTCATGTAACTCATGACTTCTCACCCATACACTGTTGGTTTTTGCATTTCTTTCACTCTGTAGATAAAGGTGTGTGATAGTTAATATTGAGTGTCAACTTGATTGGATTCAAGGATACAAAGTATTGTTCCCGGGTGTGTCTGTGAGGGTGTTGCCAAAGGAGATTAACACTGGAGTCAGTGGACTAGAAGAGGCAGACCCTCCCTCAGTCTGAGTGGGCACCATCTAATCAGCTGCCAGTGTGGCTAGGATCAAAGCAGGCAGAGAGACATGGAAAAACTGTACTGTCTAAATCTCCTGGCCTCCATTTTTCTCCTGTGCTGAATGCTTCCTGCTCTCGAACATCCGACTCTTAAGTTCTTCAGCTTTTGTTCTGTTAGACTTTCACGAGTGGTTTGCCAGGGGCTCTCAGGCCTTCGGCCACAGACTGAAGGCTGCACTGTCACCTTCCCTACTTTTGAGATTTTGGGACTCAGACTGGCTTCCTTGCTCCTCAGCTTGCAGACGGCCTATTGTGGGACTTCACCTTGTGATCGTGTGAGTCAATAGTCCTTAATAAACTCCCTTTCATATGTACATCTATCCTATTAGTCCTGTCCCTCTAGAGAACCCTGACTAATATAGAACACATGAACTTGACCAGAGTTTGGCTTTTTCTCCCCGTTCAGAATCTGAAGGCCACACAACTCTTAGAGATTTCAGATTAAATTGTGGATATCTCTCAGGAAGGTGTGGAATTTTTAAGCCTAATGTCCAAGGTCATTCTGTGGACAAGCCATGCAATATGAAAAGAAGGAAACTAAAGCAGAGGGATCAGAGAGTGACAGGAGAGGCACTGTTATAGAGGGTACTCAAAGGTGGCCATGGGGTTAGATCCTGAATGATGGAAGTGATGGGCCTATGCTGGTGTCTGGGGTAATAGTGTTCTAGGTAGAGGGAACAGGAGATGCAAAGGCCCTGTGGAAGGAGTATGCTTGGCTTTTTTTTTTTTTTTTAATACAGAGTCTTGCTGTGTTGCCCAGGCTGGAGTGCAGTGGTGTGATCTTGCCTCACTGCAATGTCCACCTCCTGGGCTCAAGCGATCCTCCTGCCTCAGCCTCCCAGGAAGCTGGGATCACAGGTGCCAGCCAGCATGCCCAGCTAATTTTTGTATTTTTAGTAGAGACAGAGTTTTGCCATATTGGCCAGGCTGGTCTCAAACTACTGACCTCAAGTGATTTACTTGCCTTGGCCTCCCAAACTGCTGGGATTACAGGCATGAGCCATCTTGCCAGCCCCACAGTTGGCATTTGAAAGGAGCAGCAAGGAGGCCAGGGGACTTGAGTTATGAGTGAGGGGAGAGTAGTAAAAGATGAAAGCAGAGGAGAATGGGGCAGGATATTGGGATGGGGGCAGATGACACGTTTCCTTAGGAACCAGGATCAGAAGCCTGAATTCCTTTCTGAATGAGGTAGGAAGCCATTTGACTTGACTTGGGTTTTAAAAAGCTTTCAAGCTTTCTCTGGCTGCCTATCGGTGAATAGAATGTCATCAGGCTGGAAGAAAAGCAGAAAAACTAGTTAGGAAAAAGCTCTTAAAATAGACCAGTCCAAGCCGGGTGCGGTGGCTCACACCTGTAATCCCAGCACTTTGGGAGGCCAAGGCAGGTGGATAATCTGAGGCCAGGAGTTCGCGACCAGCCTGGCCAACACGGTAAACCTCATCTCTACTAAAAATACAAAAATTAGCCAGGCGTGGTGGCACATGCCTATAATCTCAGCTACTCGGGAGGCTGAGGCATGAAAATTGCTTGAACCTGGGAGGTGGAGGTTGCAGTGAGCCGAGATGACACCAGTGCACTTCAGCCTGAGTGACAGAGCAAGACTCTGTCAAATAAAAATAAAAATAAAAAAGGGAGGCGGGAGGTCCAGAAGTCACAGTGATCTGCAGTACCAGTGGAAATTGTGCCAAGTGACTTTATTCTAGATGTCTTCTTAAGGTAGTACCACCATGATTGGCTGAGGGATGTGAGACCAACAGAGGAATCCAAGAGAACAGTGTAACTTGAAGAACAAAGTGACTTGTTTCTGAGATGGAAGACACTGGCGAAGTAACAAATGGGGTCGGGGATCAGGGGTTCAGTCAGACCCCTGATCCCCCTGACCCCATTTGTTACACATGCCAGGTGGGAGACATCCGAGGGGAGAGTCAAGGAGCAACTGGACACATGCACCTGGAACTCAGGCTGGAGGTGGGAGCCACGCTGTGGGCTGACTCTGATCCACCCTGAGCCCTAGATTGAATTGCCAGCTGCTCTTTGGTGCCTCCATCAGGATGTCTACATGGCATCTCTGATGCTCAGCAAGAAGCAGTTACTATCTATTAGCACTGTCTTCCATGGGTGGCTGGTCTGGGTCAGGCTAGAGGAAGTACCTGGTGTATCCTCCCAGGAAAATAAGTAGCGTCATCTGAGTGGCTTATCAGAATTTCTGGCTCCTTTTACAATGGAATTTCCAAGGTTAATGTACTGTACCCCAAATTTCTAGGTCATAGTTGAGCCAGCTTTGATAACATGCTTTGGGTGTACAGTAGAGTTTAAGGATTTGATATCAAAACATGAGTCCAAATTCCTTCACTTGACACTTCCAGTGTTTCAGCATTAAGTTCCAGTGTTAAGCATGAGTGCCTCCTACGTGCTGGTGTATTCATTTACTACGGCTGCCGCAAAAAATGGCCACAAACCGGGTGGCTTAAAACAACAGAAATGTATTCTCTCACAGTGGTGGAGGCCAGAAGTTGGAGCAGAAGTCAGACCAACTGTGCAGGGCCATGCTGCCTCTGGCGGCCTTAAAGGGGAATCTCTCCTTTTGCTCTTCCAGACTCTGGTGGCTCCAGGTGTTCTTGTGGGTACATCACTCCAATCTCTGCCTCCATCTTTGCATGGCCTTCTCCTCTGTGTCTGTGTCTTTGCCTGTGTGTCTCATAAGGACCCACTGGGTTTGGGTCCCACCCAGATAATCCAGGAGATCCTTACATTAATTACATCTACAAAGACCCTTTTTCCAAATAAGGGTCACATTCATAGGTTCTAGGGGTTAGGATGTGGATGTATTTGGGGGTGGAGCAGGGACTATTCATCCCACTACTGCTGGTTAGTGCCAGATAAAGGAAAGACGTAACCCTTTCCCACACTCCTCTGTTAATTCAATAAACATTTATTGAGTACATACTTTATATAAGACCTCATATTTGGCATTGCAGACACCAAGATGAAGATAATAGGCAAAGGCCTTACAAAGACCCCACAGTTTTATTGGGAGAATGGGATCAAAAAGGCTCAGCTTACCTAAGTATGCTGAGTCTTTCTGATCCCATTCCGCTAATAAAATGTATTAAAAATAGTATGGTATTCTTATATTATTTAATCCCCCCAATTCTGGAAGGTAGCTATTAGTGTTCTCATTTATGGCAGCATATGCTGTGCTTCAGAGAAGTGAAGTGACTTGTACAGGGTGATGATTAGTAGGTGGTACAGCCAAGATTTAACTTGGGTCTGCCCAAATGCAGCATACCCTGTTCTGTGCACTTCAGTGTCAACTCCCCAATTATACTCACTGGGATATCACACGTGCACATAATTAAATGCTGACTTCTGTGACACAGAGTTCAAAATGGGTGTAAATGGATTTTTAAAATTGATTCTCATTTAAATATGCAAGGGAAATATTCTTGGAATCTTTTGGTCATCCCTTTCTGGGAAGCACTCACTTTTTTATTCTGCAAATCTACACGTGCCGGTCTTAGGTTTGCTTAAAATATGGTAGTCTCAGAGGCCTCGATCCTATTAAAGAACAAAAGAATGATAAAACTTGTCTTTGCCTGAGCTTTGGCAACCCAGGCTCTGTATTTTGTCTGAGAGAGATACTCTCAAATATGTTGTATCAAAAAAACTATTAATTATAATCAATATTGTTTTATAATTGATTATAATTTGATTGGACACAGACTCACCAACCAGTACCCTGGAAAAGTACCCCTTGTATAAAGACCAAGTAATCAGAAACACGGGTTTCATGTACAATACTTACCTGGTAAAGAAGTGAGGTTTCATTTTCTTTTCTTTTTCTAGTGTGGCCTAGCAAACAGGAGACCTGGGTATACTCTTAGCAATGACCTGAACCCAGTGATGCAGGGCACATCGCTTTCAACCTCTAAGCCTCAAGCTTCTCATTACTAAGGTGAATGTTTGTACTAGGTGATCTTTGAGGTCCCTTTTGGCTCAGAAGTATATTAACTGCGAGGCTAAATGTTTAATGCTAATTATATTTGCTGGGATATGTGTTCTTTATGGCTAGGCTTAGTTTACATTTTTTATGAGACAGATGAATGAGGTTAATAAGAATAGTTAATTTAAAAAGATATTGCATTCCCAGAAGGTATTTTATTATGAATTTAATTATGAAAAGTACTAATTGCTTCACTCCAAGACTTGAAATTTGTCCAATTGCTCAGTGTACAAAGTAAGGGACAGTTTTAACTCAAGCCTGCCTCAGCTCTATACTAATACCAGTGATACAAGAACATCTCGCTTTAAAAAGCATTTTTTTTAGAGATGGAGACTCACCATATTGCCCAGGCTGGACTCGCACTCCTGGGCACAAGTGATGCTCCTGCCTCAGCCTCCTGACTAGCTGGGATTACAAGTGCCAACCACTGCACCCAGCTTCACTTTCTAAGTATAGAAAGAAAGAGTGCAGGAGAGCTAGTCAGTTTGCATAATGGGTCTCTTCTCTTATCTTCAGTGTCTTTACAGGAGACAAGAAATGTACATGTTAAAATGTAGCTCCATTACTATCAACCTACTGTGTGTTCTGACTATAGGGTTGCCACTAGCTTGTGTGGCACCTTCATTGCAAATTAGCAAAAATAACCCTCTTTCAAAGAGCACAGCTCTGCACAAAAACAGCTTGGGAAGCAGATGGCTTTGCACCAGGGTGTGGTTTGACAAGCGGAGCTTGGGATGAGTTGCAGTCCCTACTTGTTTCCTTAGCTGAGCATGTCTGTGCAGTGCATACACTACCCCAGTGGACAAGGCGGTCCTGCCTGGCTCAATCACTTACGTTCTTTCTGCTTTTCCAGGGAAGTGGTTGGTCTTTACTTTGAAAAAAGCCCTTGATCACTACTTTGAAAATAGCCTTGTCTGAGGTTGCAAGCAAAGGGTTT
This sequence comes from Pongo pygmaeus, assembly GCF_028885625.2. Taxonomy (NCBI): domain Eukaryota; kingdom Metazoa; phylum Chordata; class Mammalia; order Primates; family Hominidae; genus Pongo; species Pongo pygmaeus. The sequence continues at coordinate 88,996,185 of NC_085930.1, forward strand.
GGAACACTTAAGGGCCTTGAAATTAGGAGGGGGAATTTTATCTTTGAGAAATGGAGAGAAAACATTGTGGCTGAAATTAGCAAACAAGATGAAGTTAGGAGACAGGCTGTAGAGATGGACCAGGGTCATGTTTGTTTAATCTCTAGCCCATTGGTGAAGGGCATTTTCCTAAGAACAATGGGACTTGGTAGACTGGTTTTCAGCATGGAAGGGTTTAAATAGATCAAACTGGCTTCTCCGTTGAGTGAGAATTGCAGAAAGCCTTATTCAGAGGTAAGAGATGCCAGTGGTTTGGGCAAGGGTGATGTTGGAGAAAGGTGGGTGGATTTTAGAGTAAAATTATCTCATGAATTAAAATTATCTAGAAATAATGATGGATTTGGTTAAGGAATGAGGGGAAGGTAAGGAGTAATTTCAAAAGTAATAATAATAGCTAATATGGTGCCAGGCATCATTCTAAGTCTTTACATATATTAGCTTTACATATATTAGCTCATTTAATCCATGAAGTAGAAACTATGATTTTCCTCACTTTATAAGGGAGTAACTTGAGGCACAAAAAGTTTAAATACCTTGTCCAAGGTTCCATAGCACACAGTCTGAGTTGAGATGTGAACACAGAGTCTGAGGTTCAAGTCCTTTTTCTAAACCAGTGATTCTCAAAGGAGACATTTTTGGTTGTCACAGCTGGGGCTGCAGTGCTACTGATATCTAGGGATAGAGGACAGAGATGCTGCTAAATATCCTACAATGCACAAGATAGTCCCCACGACAAGAAATTACCCAGCCCAAAATGTCAGTAGTGCCCAGGTTGAGAAACCCTGTTGCAAATTGCTACATTATATTAATACTACCTACTGAGGGTAGCCAGTAGGCTTCTTAGACAATTGGTTTACCAATACTGGGGGAAGACCAGTTTGAGGGAGACTGAGTTGCTTTCTGAACACATCCAGTTGAGGTTCTTTAAGACACTCAGGAAGATAGGGCAAGTAAACTGCTGGATGCTCGCTTGGCTTTGTAATTCAGAGACGTCTGGCACTGCTTGGGGTAGGTTTCTATTCCTGGCAACTAGATACACCAAAATAGCTCCTCTATTTTTATCGTGTATTTGTTTGTTTGTTTATACCCCCACCCTCTTCCAGAAAGGATGCAAAGCTGCTTAGGAGGGTAAGGAACACACAAGAGTCTGATGTAAGTTAAAAGTAGGACAAAGGAACACATTCACATAAGGGTGGAGACATAGGATGGAGCCAGCAATGAGGCTAAAAGGAACCCTAATCCCATTCCTGACAGCTGCAGGGCTCTTCTCACAATCTTACTGGACTCCTTTATCCCAGTCTCTGCTGAGATCTCTGCCTCCTCTCCAGGAGATGAACCCCAATCCTCACCTCTTGGCTGCCCTGCGGCTGAGATGAAAACTGAATGTGCTTACTGTCTTTTAGGTTCCTGGCACCTAGTGGGAGAACAATACATAGTTGGAGAGAGAAACTCCAGGGATGGGGTTGTGAACAAGACACAAAGCCTCCCCCATAGAACTTCCTTTTGAATGGGGGAGACAAACCAAAAAGGGGAGCAACCATGGATGCAAGCATTCGTGCTTTGTTTTGCTTATCAGATAATTTAATAGCTAGTTCCAAGGCGTCTTTCATGCTATAAAGAAACAAAAAAGGACCCAAGAAAAAATTATGAGGAGAAGTATGGTGGTTGGGGAAGCCTCTGTGAGAAGGTGATATGCAAGCTGAGACCTAGAAGAGGAGAAGGGACAGACTTTCATAGAGTCGGGTGAAGGCATTCCAACCAGGAAACAGCGTGGATAGCCCTGGACGGGAAACAACTATGGTCTTTGAGAAACCGGGAAGTGGCCAGCAGGCCTGAAGCAGGATGAGCGAAGAGAGAGGGTGGGAAAACAGCCAGGACCTTGCAGGCATAGGAAAGAGTTTGGGTTTTATTTCAAGTGCAGTAGGGAGCTATGGAAGGACTACGTGGCAGAGATCAACAATTGTCCACAAGTATCCATTCTCCCCTTTGTCCTCATTCATAAAATCCACAAAGTTGAACTGGGCATGTGGCTGCCTGGAATAAGAACAACTTTTCCCAGCCTCTTTTGCAGATGTGGTCATGTGACTTAAGCTCCGGCTGCTAGAATCCAAGCTGGGGTGGTGTATGCAACTTCTGGGTAGTATCTTTGAAAGGGGGATGTGTGTCCCCACTCCTCCTTGCTGCTATATGGGGTATAGATTAAATGGCTGGAACCCCAGCACCATCTCAGACTCTGAAGTGACCTTGGAAATGAAAGCCAGGATTGGAGGTGCCACAGTGTAGACAGAGCCTGGATTCCTAACTCCGCTGAACTGCCATAGTCTCAGGTAGCCAACTGCCAGATGCTTCTGGGAGGGAGACAAAAGCATCTATCTTGCTGAAGCCACTGTTAGTGTGCATTTTCTGTCACAGCTAAACCTAATTCTAACTGATAAAGGCTTTCAGGAGGAATGACATGGTTCTGTTTATCACATCAGAAGCTCTCTTAGGCCCTTGTGAGGAGCAGAAGATTGAAAGGGAGTGAGTACAGAGCAGGGAGATGGGGGCAGAGGCTGCTGCAACCATCCAGGCAAATGAATGAACGAATGAATGAATGAATTGTAACCGGACCCAGGTTCAGCTGCTCTCTGCTGGAAAGCCAAAACTCAAGAAATGAGACTTGGTGGGAGGAAAAAGAGGTTTTTCGGAAAGCCAGCAAACGGAGAAAATGGTAGACTACCATCCTAAAATGCCATCTTAAGTCAGCACGAATTTCAGGCTCTTTTTTACGTTAAAGGCGGGGGAAGAAGAGGGAGTTGGGATCAAGATGTAACTGATGACTGCAGACATCTGGGTGCCAGTGAGGGCCTGAGGAGTTTGGGAACTTCTTTGTCCTTGGTCAGGTCACAATGCTCCTATAAATCTTTAACAAAACACAGTTGTTTACATACTTTCCCTTTAACCCCAGAGTTATTTTTAAAACTACCTGATTGCTGTTTTTGTGTATTATCTATATGGATCTTCAACAAAACATCATTGTTTACATACTTTTCCTATAACCCCAGAGTTAGCTTTTAAAACTACATGATTGCTGTTTTTGTATATTATCTCAGTGCTCTAAAATTATCCTAGCCTACATGCAGGGATGGGTTAAAGCCCCTTACACAAAAACGGTGAGTGTTACATTCTTTTGCTGTTTCACTGTTGCTGAATGAATGAGTGAATGAAAGCATCTCCCAAGGCTGCCTGCTTGCTTACCTTCTCACGCGATGCTTCTTTGCCTCTCTGTTCCTTAAGGAGCTTTCCCTCCCTTCTTTCTTGCCCCACAGTCCCCAAGCTTACCAGTGTGGGCAGAAGGAGAAAAGGAATGTTCCATCCAGCTCCATACCCCAGCATCTGCTGGGCAACTTTGTCTTTCCTTCTGCAAAAGAAAAGAAGTCCCCTCAAACACAGGAGGGGACAGGAAAAGGCATCTCTCTAAATAGTAACCCTGGCAGGGACCTTCAGGATTCCCAAATTCCCAATTTATAGACAGGGAAACTGATCCCCAGAGAAGGGAAGGGACTTGCTCATGTCCACACAGCATGTTAGTGAGACACATCATGAAACATAAAAGCAGGAAGAGGGTCTAGAAACCATCTAGCCCTACCGCCTCATTTAGAGAAAGGAAAACCGAGGCCCGAAGAGGGAGAGTTAGTGACAGAGCCACGACAAAAACTCAGAACAGGGTTGGCTGGTGTGCAACCAGCTCAGTGACACAAAAGCCTGTGCTAGGGATTTAATGTTCTACTGTCGTGTCTTGAAATTCTTCATAATCTTATCTGTAAATGTGTAGTTTGTCAATGAAGTCTGTGGGATAACACAGCAGGCACCCAGGCTAAGAGCCTCAGTTCAAGTGCAGTCCAGCCCCTCCCTCACCAGGTGGGTTCTCAGTGCCAGCTTCCCCAACCCCCTGCTATCCCCTCCTCACATCCCTTCTCTCTCTTCCCCCCAACAGCTGCCAGTCTGCTGTCTGCAGGGCACTGGCGCGGGAGGCTGAGCATGCACATCTCACAGCATTTGGGTAGGACATGACTGCCGTCATGCCTGCCCTAGTGTTTGATGACATCGTGGTGCCTTCAGGGGGCAACTGGCAGGGCAAGCCTTTCTCCTATGCTAGAGCCTCTGACATGGAGGTTGCAAGATGTGGGGGTACCTGTCCACCATGGATTGGGGTGAAGGGCCCGTGGGAAAGGAGGATGCCTGGCTTCCCTTCCCCGGGTCCTCTTGCCTCAGTGTAGGGGACCTGGCAGCAGATGGGCACTGGTGGGCCACACTGCAGGGGAAGGCTCCTGGGTGCCTGTGAGGGCCTGCATGCTCCTCTCCAGTAGCTCCATGCCCAAGGGAGCACAGCATTAAATAGCAAATACACAGCACAGGATGGGCCACAGAAGCGGAGTGGGGCTTTATGTTTGGGTACCTCTCTCCCGCCCGCGGAACAACAGGCATGTGTTTGCATTGTGCCCAGGGTTGTCACATTAGGTAGCCGTACTGACTCAGGACTTCTGTTGCCTGGCCTCTAGCCCCCAGCCCCGCTGGGCAATACCAGTGTATTCACGTTCAGTCTAGTGCGTTCCCGGCCCTGTGCTGGGCCTCTTTTCTCTGTTTTCTTGTTTGCAGCCTTGTCATAACTGAGTGAGGTGTGCACTATTATTAGACTCATTTTACAGGTGAGGAAAGACAGGTGCCCATAGGCTGAGTTAACTTGTCCACATCCTCCACCCTGGAAGCAAGAGAGCCAGGCTCCCCACCCAGGTGGCCCGGTGCTCCTGTCTTGGCCCGACATGGGGGCTGTCGGGCCGTCGGGGAAGGAAAGCGCAGTGTAGAGGAGCTGCTTCTCACCGCCTCTCCTCCCCTCCCCACCTTTCCCGGGAACTCATGCCCCGCCCCTGCACTCCTACTCCTTGCGGGCTCGCCCTGGGCCGCTCCAAAGGGAGGAGACCACGTGACCCAGGTCACTGGTAACCAGGCAACCGTTCCAAGACGCTGCTTTTCATCCACTCTGGCTTCTGCCTTATTCAATATCTGCCAGGCGGGCAAGGCTCCTGGGAGCATCCCTGAAGTAATACTAAGAAATAAAGCTTGCTGGGGAGGCCTGCGGGGACATCTAATATTCTCTCTCTCTCTGAACTCTGTGCCCCAAAGTCGTGAACCTGCCTGTTGGGGATTCTGAGTGAATGCTGGAAATCCAGATTCGTTGGGGCCAGAGTTTGCCCTTCGCATGAGGGAGAGGGTGTGGGGTATGGGCAGAGGTGGCAAGGGAGGCTTTGTGAAACGTTACACTCTGCATCCTCAACTGCAGGCCATTTCTCTGGGCCAGGAGCCAGCTGTTCCCAAAATGGCCACGATGCCTCAGGATGGAGGTTGACACTCTGTGCTCTCAGAAGCAGCTCAGAGCTCACAGGCAGACTTCTATTCGTGCAATTCTGCCTTCTGTGCATGCAATGGATTGCTGCCATCTCCAATCAGGTGGGGACATTAAGGGGGTGACCAAGGTTTATTAAGCCTCTATTATCTTCCCTGTGCCAGACACTAGGGAGAGAAAAATTAGCAAATCCGACCTAATTCCAATTTCATAAATGGGCAAATGGAGGCTCAGTTAGGCAGAAAGGGTTTCCCTGAATCTGGCTTATGAAAATATCAGCCCTTTCCATTTGCCATGCTGCTTTTACAGAGGGAGAAAGGAACTTCAAGTGCGTCTAGGCCAGCTTCCTTACTTTGCAGAAGAGGAAACTGAAGAATAGGGAGACAAAGTATCTCCTCCTCCAGGGTCATACAGCTTGCTTGGCTTCAGAGTCACTTTTAAAATTACACAGGGGACTCTTAACCCCAATTACGACCTGTTCTTGGATACGGTAACTGTTTTTTGTTTTGTTTGAGACAGGGTTTTGCTCTGTTGCCCAGGCTGGACTGCAGTGGCACAATCATAGCTTATTGCAGCCTTGCACTCCTGGGCTCAAGGGATCCCCCCTCCTCAGCCACACAAGTAGCTAGGACTACATGCATGTGCCACCATGCCTGGCTAATTAAAAAAAAATTTTGTAAAGATAGGGTTTCACTATGTTGCCCAGGCTGGTCTTGAACTCCTGGCCTCAATCAGTCCTCCCACCTCGGCTTCTCAAAGTGTTGAGATTATAGGCGTGAGCCACTTCGCCCAGCCCAGTAACTGTTTAGAACTCTAAACCTCCTTCTATTTTCGAAAGCCAATTGAATTATGCCTGTCTCTATGTGCAGATAGCACTGTAATTTCATAATACAGGCAGTGTCATGTAGTTAAAAATCATTCTTTTCTCTTCTTGGGAGCAATTGAGATTTTGGACAACTATTTCAAGTTTTTAGGTTTGTTTCCTCTTCTGTAAATTGGAGGTAATAATAGTATTTACCTCACAGAATTATTGGGAAGATTCAATGAGATAATTTATATCAAGTGTTGAATACAGTCCTGGATATTATTATAATTGTGTCAAATTTTTTTTACTAGTGTCTTCAAAATCTCAACCAGATAAAGAATAGAGCTGACCTCACCTCATATTCATTCATTCCTTTATTTGATATCCCAAAGGAATATCCCTAGGACTATGTCTGCAAACCTTTGGAGGCTCGATAAATGTTTGCTTAATTGATGAAATTCTAAAATATCTAGAATTGGCTTCAAGGTAGACTTTGTTAACAACACCAAAATGGTGGACAGAGACATCTTCCTTTCTTAGCCAGGCCTGGACTTGAGTAAATTGTACATTTAACCTCTTCTTCTTTCCCCTGCCGTTCCCTAAATCTTCAGCCTCCTATGCAGGAACATTGGAGACCCGTCATTACCTCTGTATGATCTGAATTTAAGATCAAGGTGGCCCTTCTCCTGGTTGCATTTGAAATCTTCTCTATAATTATGATAATTCTTTTATCGGTGAGAGGAGATGTCCGGGGGCAGTAGGGAAGGGGTGGGGGGGTGGGGGGACGCAGAAACTCATCAGACTCTCAGGAAATGAGACTAGTTGGCTGTGAGATAGCTTTGGCCACTAGGCTCTATTCCCAAGGTTTTTTTTTTTTTTTTTTTTTTTTTTTGCAGTTAAGTATGACCATGTCGCTGAGTTTTGGCCAGTGCATGTGGGTGGAAATGACATGCACCACTTCCAGGCCTGGCCCATCTCATGCTCCTCCTTCCCCTTCCCTAGCCACAATGGGAAGCCACCTGCTAGACATGGAAGAGCCACCGGGTGGAAGAAGCCTGGGTCTCTGAAATACTGCTTGGAGGAGACTACTCTGCCTGCAAACTAGGAGCACTGATTTTGGACTGTTTGGGAGATGAAAGAGAAATTTTTATTACTTGAAGCCATTGAGTTTGGGGAGGAGACTGGTTATCTGCTACAGCATCTAGAATGTTACCTTAACCAGCACAGTAAGGAGGCGGGCCACTGCAAAAGAACGTTGAATGAGATACTCTCTGTGCTGTGTGCGAAAGCTTGGGCAGGCAGTGCAGGAAGTTGGGCTGGGTTCAGATCCTGCCTTGCCGTTTCCTGCCTGTGCTATTCTTCCAAAGGCTCTGAGCCAGCTATTTTAAAAGTCTTAAAAGTTGAGACACCCATCATTGCCTGATCACTCTCTTCTGAAGAGGTTCTGGGAGAATCAGACCTAGAAAGTAGGGCAAGGGTTCTTTGATTTCAGCTCTGTTTTAATATTTTTACCTTGGCTACGAGTTTAGAGCAAAATAAAAAAATGCCCTGCAGGAACAGCTTTTCCAGTTCTCCTTTTGCTGCCTCTTTTTTCCTTCCTTCCATATCTTAGCATGAAAATGGATACAGGCAGCCTGAATTCATGGCCGGCTCTGCCATTTTTAGCTGTGTGACCTCAGCCAAGTGTCCCTGCCTTTCTAGGTCTCAATTTCCACATGTGTAAATTGAAGAGAATATGACCTTACCTTGCCTGGTTATGTGAATTAAAGATGTAATATTAAAAGATGAGCACACAGGAATCCCTCAGGGGATATAACAGAAGCAGGACAGGGCTCCCACTTCTGTTAGTACTATTACTTCTTACCTTTACACTCCCTGATTCGTGCTTCTCTTCAACCCTTCATTCAGTAACCATTTATTGGGTACCTACTGTGTCCCAGGGAGTGAACAAGAAGGCAAAGTTTCTGCCCTCTTAAAGTCTGCATTCTGGCAGAGAGGTAAATGTATTTCAAGTGAACAGAAATAACATAATTGCAAATTGTAATAGATGCTATAAAGGAAATAAGCAGTTTGCTGAGATAGAGAACAAGGGGTGAGGGGAAGGTGAGGCACATGTTGAATGTGACATTCAGGGAAGGTCTCCCTGAGGCGGTAACATTTCTATGAGCTCTGAAGACTGAGAGACAATCAGACAACAGAAGAGCTAAAGGGGGCACCATCTGAGCAGAGAGAGAGGCTCTTGCAAAGGTCTTCAGGTGACCACCTGCGGTGGTCTAGAGGCAGATAGGAGGCCAGTGAGTGGTTAGCAGAGGGTGTGAGAGGCCAGAAACTAGGAACCCAACAGGACTTCTAGATTGATAGGTCTCACCCTGCCTGACAGGCCATGGGACAGAAGGTGAATTTTTAAAATATACGTATATAAGTGTAATAAGTCATTTAAACAGGAGTTTCATGGTCCACCTTATATTTTTACAACAGTAGTTCTCAAAGTGTGATCCTCAGCCCAGGAGCATCACCTGGGAATTTGTGAGGCATAGAAATTCGCAGGTCCACTTCTGGCCTAATGAATCACAGGCTCTGGGAGTGGAACTCAGTGGTCTGTATTTTAACAAGCCCTCCAGGAGATGCTGCTACTGCTGGTCTGAACTGGAAGCTCAGTGATTCTCAATCCTGGATGCACAAAAGAATCATCTAACTTTGGGAGGCTAAAGCAGGTAGATCGCTTGAGGTCAGGAGTTTGAGACCAGCCTGAGCAACATGGTGAAACCCCATCTCTACTAAAAATACAAAAAATTAGCTGGGTGTGGTGGCACACACATAGTCCCAGCTACTTGGGAGGCTGAGGCCAGAGAATCGCTAGAACCTGGGAGGCTGAGGTTGCAGTGAGCCGAGATGGCACCACTACACTCCAGCCTGGGTGACAGAGCGAGACTCTGTCTGAAAAAATAAAAATAAAAATAATCATCCAGGAGCTTTCATGAGCTACGAATGTTGAGAGGCCTTCTACCCACTACCCCTAGATTCTGATTTAATTAGTCAGGGTTTGGCCCCTGGGTGTTGGTAGGTCTTGAATGTTCCTCAAGGCATTCCATAGCTACCGCAGGTGGGACTACAGCTCTAGCTGCTGCATGAAGAATAGACAACAGGGGGAAGGGAGGAGATGCAAGAAGATCAGGAGGGTAATGCAGTGGTCCAGGTGAGGGATGATGGTGGCAGAGAATACGAAGGGGCTTAGACAGATTTTAAATATATTTCACAGAGAAAAACCCAACAGGACTTTTAGATTGATAGGATGTGGGGTGGAGAGGTGGGACTTATATTCAGCATCAGATCAAAGGGAATGCTAGCCATAATAGTAAAGACCTTGTGCTTGTAGATAGCCTGCAGCTAGAAGACCGTGGCAACATAGTCTAATGTTGAGCACAGGGCCCCAAAGAAGTCCGTCTTCTCTATCTGCCTGGCAACAGAGAAGATTTCAGCAAACTTAGCAAGATCTAAGCTTATCCTAAGTTCTCAGAGGAGCCAGAATGTGAAAGGGACTTTACAAAAAAATATCTGAATACTCAGATAGGATGTTCCTGTTTTACAGCCCAGTCTCCTGGGAACACTCTGGGCGCTGGCCCTTCTGGGGAGACCAGGGGGCTGGATGATATATCCAGGAGTGACCAGCAGGTGGCATGCCAGACTCAGAAATGCGTATTGCAGGCAGCAAGGCAACTCTTGCTGTTTGCTGCTTAAACAGAAGAAAAGGATTCGCTCCGGAAGTAATACTCACGTGTGCCATGTACTAAATGGCTACTGTGTGCCAGATACTGTGCCAAGTGCTTATGTGTATATTCTCATTTAATCCTCATAGCTCCACCACTGTACATATATTCAGAGATCTAAGTGACTTGGGCAATGTCACTGACATGGTCATTGGCAGAACCAGCCTTGGTCCTCTAGCCTGTCTGACCCCATGGCCACTTTTCCTGTCAAAAGGGCCAGGATCCCCAGCAGCTCTTTCTTGTCCACAGTGGTGCATTCACTCACGCTTGGGGGCAACGCCCTTAGAAGGTGGGGCCATCAGAATTAGCAAAGCCTTTAAAGTCAAACCCCCTGGGCTTTGCCGCTCACTTACCGTGTGATGGTAAGAAAGCTACTTGGCCTCTCTATCCTCAGGTTTCCTCATCTCTAAAATGGGGTGAGGCTAGGCCCAGTGGCTCACTCTTGTAATCCCAGCACTTTGGGAGGCTGAGACAGAAGGACTCCTCGAAGCCAGGAGTTCGAGACTAGCCTGGGCAACAAAGTGAGACCACGGCGCTACAAAAAAAAAAAAAAAAAAAATTAAAATGGGTTGAGACATGAGGCAGTGAGCTGTGGTGAGATGATCTTATGTAACTGACCCAGAATCTTGCTTGCTTGGCCCAGAGGAGTGCTCAATGAATGGCAGCTTTTCTGCTTAAAATGACTTCACAGGAGGTAGAGACAACTCTGAAAGGTCTAAAACTGTGCTATCCAATGGTGCTTTCTGCAGTGATAGAAATGCTCTATATCTGTGCTGTCCAGCACCATAGTCGTAACCACATGTGGCTATTGAGTGCTTGATACATAGCTAGTGCAACTGAGAGATTGAATTTTAAATTTTACTTAATTACAATAAATTTAAATTTCAATAACCATATGTGGCCAATGGCTACAGTACTGGACAGTGCAAGTCTAAAATGTGTCTGCGGTCACAGTCTGTGTGTCCTTTACAGCCCCTTGGGTATGAAACAAAATAAGTTATGTTCAACATTTGGAGCCTGGCATATAGCAGGCACCCAGTAAATTTGAGTTTGTCAGAAATGGGAGAGAAAGGAAAATCAGTAAGAGAAGCCAAAGCAATGTTTTACGTTTAACAAATTGTGTAAAATTGTAGAACTGGACTCTCAGACTTCTCCAACAAAATCTTCCAGAGTTCGATACCCATGGGGGACTGACTGGGGCAGGTTGTTAGTTTTTTACCCTTTCAAGGCAGAATTCTCTAAATATTTCTTCAACCTGTATTCGATGGGGACAGAGAACAAATGTGTTCAAGTTAATAATGTGTGTGTTCAAAACAAATTCCTTTCATCTATTCGCTGACTAAAGAACACTTCCTCCTTTTCTGTGCCCCTCTCTTCAAATTTTTTTTTGCAATTTCACAAATCAGACAACTGCTTAGAAAGTTTATTCTCTCTCTCTGTCTTTTTGTTTTGTTTTGTTTTGAGACGGGGTCTCACTCTGTTGCCTAGGCTGGAGTGCAATGGTGAGATCTCAGCTCACTGCAGCCTCAACCTTCTGGAGTTCAGATGATCCTCCACCTCATCCTCCCAAGTAGCTGGGACTATAGGCATGTACCACCACGTCCAGCCTGTTTTTGTGTCTTTTCTGTAGAGACAAGGTTTCACATGTTGCCCAGGTGGGTCTCAAGCTTCTGGGACCAAGTTACCTGCTTGTCTTGGCCTCCCAGAGTGTTGGGATTACAGACATGAGCCACCATGCCGCGCCAAAAGATTTTAAAGTTTCAAAGTATAAATAACAAAACAACTGGCCCCCAGGAAGCAGCACTATATCATGCATTTCTCACTTCCAAAATTTTATCTATCCAGATTTTGTTTTTAAGTGATGGTCAGTTGGCAATTCTTGCATGTTCCATAGTTGAATCTTGCAGTTTATAAAAGCTAGTGGCAAAAATTTTCTCCAGAGGTAGGTCTGCATTGGCTGATACTGTCATTTGCTTCTATCTGAAGATAATTTCTATGCTGTCAATATTGGGACCAATTTGCATCTCACCTGTGTTTTAAGAAAAATCTGAGTTAATAGGCATCTTATTTCCAAAGTATCCCAGTGATGTGTAGTGGTCCTTGTGGACTGGCCCCCTGGGCTGCTGGTCCATTTCCTCACCTGGCTCTTACTCAATTAAGACCAAGCCCCTCTCATCCAGAGCATCCTGTTCTGGCCACTGGGCGGACATTCTTACCTATACCAGGCAGAACCTTTCTTACCTGTACCAGGCAGAGCCATTCTTTGCTCCTCACCATTCTGAAGACTTGTAGTCTCTCTGGGTGCCCTAGCTGCCAACGTGAAGTAGCGGTGATCACAGCTCCTTGAACAAGACCTGTGGCTCTGACAACAAACAGCCCCATGAAAGGAGCTGCTTTTGCTTTTTGTATTTTTAACTTTTCCCTTCACTATACCTCAAAGCCCTCTAGGAACATAGAAAATCCTCTGCCAGAATAACATGTTCTTCTGTCTTTTATGGCTCTTTGATTTTTTTTTAATATTATTATACTTTAAGTTTTAGGGTACATGTGCACAACGTGCAGGTTTGTTACATATGAATACATGTGCCATGTTGGTGTGCTGCACCCATTAACTCGTCATTTAGCATTAGATATATCCCCTAATGCTATCCCACCCCCTCCCCCCACCCCACAACAGTCCCCGGTGTGTGATGTTCCCCTTCCTGTGTCCATGTGTTCTCATTGTTCAATTCCCACCTATGAGTGAGAACATGTGGTGTTTGGTTTTTTGTCCTTGCGATAGTTTGCTGAGAATGATGGTTTCCAGTTTCATCCATGTCCCTACAAAGGACATGAAGTCATCATTTTTTATGGCTGCATAGTATTCCATGGTGTATATGTGCCACATTTTCTTAATCCGGTCTATCGTTGGACATTTAGGTTGGTTCCAAGTCTTTGCTATTGTGAATAGTGCCGCTATAAACATAAGTGTGCATGTGTCTTTATAGCAGCATGATTTATAGTCCTTTGGGTATATACCCAGTAATGGGATGGCTGGGTCAAATGGTATTTCTAGTTCTAGATCCCTAAGGAATCGCCACAATGACTTCCACAATGCTTGAACTAGTTTACAGTCCCACCAACAGTGTAAAAGTGTTCCTATTTCTCCACATCCTCTCCAGCACCTGTTGTTTCCTGACTTTTTAATGATCGCCATTCTAACTGGTGTGAGATGGTATCTCATTGTGGTTTTGATTTGCATTTCTCTGATGGCCAATGATGATGAGCATTTTTTCATGTGTGTTTTGGCTGCATAAATGTCTTCTTTTGAGAAGTGTCTGTTCGTATCCTTTGCCCACTTTTTGATGGGGTTGTTTGTTTTTTTCTTGTAAATTTGTTTGAGTTCATTGTAGATTCTGGATATTAGCCCTTTGTCAGATGAGTAGGTTGCAACAATTTTCTCCCATTCTGTAGGTTGCCTGTTCACTCTGATGGTAGTTTCTTTTGCTGTGCAGAAGGTCTTTAGTTTAATTAGATCCCATTTGTCAATTTTGGCTTTTGTTGCCATTGCTTTTGGTGTTTTAGACATGAAGTCCTTGCCCATGCCTATGTCCTGAATGGTATTGCCTAGGTTTTCTTCTAGGGTTTTTATGGTTTTAGGTCTAACATTTAAGTCTTTAATCCATCTTGAATTAATTTTTGTATAATGTGTAAGGAAGGGATCCAGTTTCAGCTTTCTACATATGGCTAGCCAGTTTTCCCAGCACCATTTATTAAATAGGGAATCCTTTCCCCATTTCTTGTTTTTGTCAGGTTTGTCAAAGATCAGATGGTTGTAGATATGCGGCATTATTTCTGAGGGCTCTGTTCTGTTCCATTGGTCTATCTCTCTGTTTTGGTACCAGTACCGTGCTGTTTTGGTTATTGTAGCCTTGTGGTATAGTTTGAATTCAGGTAGTGTGATGCCTCCAGCTTTGTTCTTTTGGCTTAGGATTGACTTGGTGATGCGGGCTCTTTTTTGGTTCCATATGAACTTTAAAGTAGTTTTTTCCAATTCTGTGAAGAAAGTCATTGGTAGCTTGATGGGGATGGCATTGAATCTATAAATTACCTTGGGCAGTATGGCCATTTTCATGATATTGATTCTTCCTACCCATGAGCATGGAATGTTCTTCCATTTGTTTGTATCCTCTTTTATTTCCTTGAGCAGTGGTTTGTAGTTCTCCTTGAAGAGGTCCTTCACGTCCCTTGTAAGTTAGATTCCTAAGTAGTTTATTCTCTTTGAAGCAATTGTGAATGGGAGTTCACTCATCATTTGGCTCTCTGTTTGTCTGTTATTGGTGTATAAGGATGCTTGTGATTTTTGCTCATTGATTTTGTATCCTGAGACTTTGCTGAAGTTGCTTATCAGCTTAAGGAGATTTTGGGCTGAGACGATGGGGTTTTCTAGATATACTATCATGTCATCTGCAAACAGGGACAATTTGACTTCCTCTTTTCCTAATTGAATACCCTTCATTTCCTTGTCCCGCCTGATTGCCCTGGCCAGAACTTCCAACACTACGTTGAATAGGAGTGGTGAGAGAGGGCATCCCTGTCTTGTGCCAGTTTTCAAAGGGAATGCTTCCAGTTTTTGCCCATTCAGTATGATATTGGCTGTGGGTTTGTCATAGATAGCTCTATTAAGATTATTTTGAGATACGTCCCATCAATACCTGATTTATTGAGAGATTTTAGCATGAAGCGTTGTTGAATTTTCTCAAAGGCCTTTTCTGCATCTATTGAGATAATCATGTGGTTTTTGTCTTTGGTTCAGTTTATATATTGGATTATATTTATTGATTTGCATATGTTGAAGCAGCCTTGTATCCCAGGGATGAAGTCCACTTGATCATGGTGGATAAGCTTTTTGATGTGGTGCTGGATTCGGTTTGCCAGTATTTTATTGAGGATTTTTGCATCGATGTTCTTCATGGATATGGGTCTAAAATTCTCTTTTTTTGTTGTGTCTCTGCCAGGCTTTGGTATCAGGATGATGCTGGTCTCATAAAATGAGTTAGGGAGGATTCCCTCTTTTTCTATTGATTGGAATAGTTTCAGAAGGAATGGTACCAGCTCCTCTTTGTACCTCTGGTAGAATTAGGCTGTGAATCCATCTGGTCCTGGACTTTTTTTGGTTGGTAAGCTATTGATTACTGCCTCAATTTCAGAGCCTGTTATTGGTCTATTCAGAGATTCAACTTCTTCCTGGTTTAGTCTTGGGAGGATGTATGTGTTGAGGAATTTATCCATTTCTTCTAGATTTTCTAGTTTATTTGCATAGAGTTGTTTATAGTATTCTCTGATGGTAGTTTGTATTTCTGTGGGATCAGTGGTGATATCCCATTTATCATTTTTTATTGTGTCTGTTTGATTCTTCTCTCTTTTCTTCTTTATTAGTCTTGCTAGTGGTCTATCAATTTTGTTGATCTTTTCAAAAAACCAGCTCCTGGATTCATTGATTTTTGAAGGGTTTTTTGTGTCTCTACTTCCTTCAGTTCTGCTCTGATCTTAGTTATTGCTTGTCTTCTGCTAGCTTTTGAATGTGTTTGCTCTTGCTTCTCTAGTTCTTTTAATTGTGATGTTAGGGTGTCAATTTTAGATCTTTCCTGCTTTCTCTTGTGGGCATTTAGTGCTATAAATTTCCCTCTACACACTGCTTTGAATGTGTCCCAGAGATTCTGGTATGTTGTGTCTTTGTTCTCGTTGGTTTCAAAGAACATCTTTATTTCTGCCTTCATTTCATTATTTACCCAGTAGTCATTCAGGAGCAGGTTGTTCAGTTTCCACGTAGTTGAGTGGTTTTGAGTGAGTTTCTTAACCCTGAGTTCTAGTTTGATTGCACTGTGGTCTGAGAGACAGTTTTTTATGATTTCTGTTCTTTTACATTTGCTGAGGAGTTCTTTACTTTCAACAGTGTGGTCAATTTTGGAATACGTGTGGTATGGTGCTTAAAAGAATGTATATTCTGTTGATTTGGGGTGGAGAGTTCTGTAGATGTCTATTAGGTTTGCTTGGTGCAGAGCTGAGTTCAATTCCTGGATATCCTTGTTAACTTTCTGTCTCGTTGATCTGTCTAATGTTGACAGTGGGGTGTTAAAGTCTCCCATAATTATTGTGTGGGAGTCTAAGTCTCTTTGTAGGTCACTCAGGACTTGCTTTATGAATCTGGGTGCTCCTGTATTGGGTGCATATATATTTAGGATAGTTAGCTCTTCTTGTTGAATTGATCCCTTTACCATTATGTAATGACCTTCTTTGTCTCTTTTGATCTTTGTTGGTTTAAAGTCTGTTTTATCAGAGACTGGGATTGCAACCCCTACCTTTTTTTGTTTTCCATTTGCTTGGTAGATCTTCCTCCATCCCTTTATTTTGAGCCTATGTGTATCTCTGCACGTGAGATGGGTTTCCTGAATACAGCACACTGAAGGGTCTTGACTGTTTATCCAATTTGCCAGTCTGTGTCTTTTAATTGGAGCATTTAGCCCATTTACATTTAAAGTTAATACTGTTATGTGTGAATTTGATCCTGTCATTATGATGTTAGCTGGTTATTTTGCTCGTTAGTTGATGCAGTTTCTTCCCAGCTTTGATGGTCTTTACAATTTGGCATGTTTTTTTCAGTGGCTGGTACTGGTTGTTCCTTTCCATGTTTAGTGCTTCCTTCAGGAGCTCTTTTAGGGCAGGCCTGGTGGTGACAAAATCTCTCAGCATTTGCTTGTCTGTAAAGTATTTTATTTCTCCTTCACTTATGAAGCTTAGTTTGGCTGGATATGAAATTCTGGGTTGAAAATTCTTTTCTTTTTTATTTATTTATTTATTTATTTATTTA
The DNA here is from genome assembly GCF_028885625.2 of Pongo pygmaeus. Classification (NCBI taxonomy): domain Eukaryota; kingdom Metazoa; phylum Chordata; class Mammalia; order Primates; family Hominidae; genus Pongo; species Pongo pygmaeus. The sequence continues at coordinate 89,013,029 of NC_085930.1, forward strand.
TTATTTAATTATTATTATCATTATTATTATTATTATTATTATTATACTTTAGGCTCTATGGTACATGTGCGCAACGTGCAGGTAAGTTACATATGTATACATGTGCCATGCTGGTGCGCTGCACCCACCAACTCGTCATCTAGCATTAGGTATATCTCCCAATGCTATCCCTCCCCCCTCCCCCCACCCCACAACAGTCCCCGAAGTGTGATGTTCCCCTTCCTGTGTCCATGTGTTCTCATTGTTCAATTCCCACCTATGAGTGAGAATATGCGGTGTTTGGTTTTTTGTTCTTGCGATAGTTTACTGAGAATGATGATTTCCAATTTCATCCATGTCCCTACAAAGGACGTGAACTCATCATTTTTTATGGCTGCATAGTATTCCATGGTGTATATGTGCCACATTTTCTTAATTCAGTCTATCATTGTTGGACATTTGGGTTGGTTCCAAGTCTTTGCTATTGTGAATAATGCCGCAATAAACATACGTGTGCATGTGTCTTTATAGCAGCATAATTTATAGTCCTTTGGGTATATACCCAGTAATGGGATGGCTGGGTCAAATGGAATTTCTAGTTCTAGATCCCTGAGGAATCGCCACACTGACTTCCACAAGGGTTGAACTAGTTTACAGTCCCACCAACAGTGTAAAAGTGTTCCTATTTCTCCACATCCTCTCCAGCACCTGTTGTTTCCTGACTTTTTAATGATTGCCATTGTAACTGGTGTGAGATGGTATCTCATTGTGGTTTTGATTTGCATTTCTCTGATGGCCAGTGATGGTGAGCATTTTTTTAATGTGTTTTTTGGCTGCATAAATGTCTTCTTTTGAGAAGTGTCTGTTCATGTCCTTTGCCCACTTTTTGATGGGGTTGTTTGTTTTTTTCTTCTAAATTTGTTTGAGTTCATTGTAGATTCTGGATATTAGCCCTTTGTCAGATGAGTAGGTTGCGAAAATTTTCTCCCATTTTGTAGGTTGCCTTTTCACTCTGATGGTAGTTTCCTTTGCTGTGCAGAAGCTCTTTAGTTTAATTAGATCCCATTTGTCAATTTTGGCTTTTGTTGCCATTGCTTTTGGTGTTTTAGACATGAAGTCCTTGCCCATGCCTATGTCCTGAATGGTATTGCCTAGGTTTTCTTCTAGGGTTTTTATGGTTTTAGGTCTAACATTTAAGTCTTTAATCCATCTTGAATTAATTTTTGTATAAGGTGTAAGGAAGGGATCCAGTTTCAGCTTTCTACATATGGCTAGCCAGTTTTCCCAGCACCATTTATTAAATAGGGAATCCTTTCCCCATTTCTTGTTTTTGTCAGGTTTGTCAAAGATCAGATAGTTGTAGATATGTGGCGTTATTTCTGAGGGCTCTGTTCTGTTCCATTGATCTATATCTCTGTTTTGGTACCAGTACCATGCTGTTTTGGTTACTGTAGCCTTGTAGTATAGTTTGAAGTCAGGTAGCGTGATGCCTCCAGCTTTGTTCTTTTGGCTTAGGATTGACTTGGTGATGCGGGCTCTTTTTTGGTTCCATATGAACTTTAAAGTAGTTTTTTCCAATTCTGTGAAGAAAGTCATTGGTAACTTGATGGGGATGGCATTGAATCTGTAAATTACCTTGGGAAGGATGGCCATTTTCATGATATTGATTCTTCCTACCCATGAGCATGGAATGTTCTTCCATTTGTTTGTATCCTCTTTTATTTCCTTGAGCAGTGGTTTGTAGTTCTCCTTGAAGAGGTCCTTCACATCCCTTGTAAGTTGGATTCCTAGGTATTTTATTCTCTTTGAAGCAATTGTGAATGGGAGTTCACTCATGATTTGGCTCTCTGTTTGTCTGTTATTGATGTATAAGAATGCTTGTGATTTTTGTACATTGATTTTGTATCCTGAGACTTTGCTGAAGTTGCTTATCAGCTTAAGGAGATTTTGGGCTGAGACAATGGGGTTTTCTAGATATACTATCATGTCATCTGCAAACAGGGACAATTTGACTTCCTCTTTTCCTAATTGAATACCCTTGATTTCCTTCTCTTGCCTAATTGCCCTGGCCAGAACTTCCAACACTATGTTGAATAGAAGTGGTGAGAGAGGGCATCCCTGTCTTGTGCCAGTTTTCAAAGGGAATGCTTCCAGTTTTTGCCCATTCAGTATGATATTGGCTGTGGGTTTGTCATAAATAGCTCTTATTATTTTGAGATACGTCCCATCAATACCTAATTTATTGAGAGTTTTTAGCATGAAGGGTTGTTGAATTTTCTCAAAGGCCTTTTCTGCATCTATTGAGATAATCATGTGGTTTTTGACTTTGGTTCTGTTTATATGCTGGATTACATTTATTGATTTGCGTATATTGAACCAGCCTTGCATCCCAGGGATGAAGCCCACTTGATCATGGTGGATAAGCTTTTTGATGTGCTGCTGGATTCTGTTTGCCAGTATTTTATTGAGGATTTTTGCATCAATGTTCATCAAGGATATTGGTCTAAAATTCTCTTTTTTTGTTGTGTCTCTGCCAGGCTTTGGTATCAGGATGATGCTGGCCTCATAAAATGAGTTAGGGAGGATTCCCTCTTTTTCTATTGATTGGAATAGTTTCAGAAGGAATGGTACCAGCTCCTCCTTGTACCTCTGGTAGAATTCGGCTGTGAACCCATCTGGTCCTGGACTTTTTTTGGTTGGTAAGCTATTGATTATTGCCACAATTTCAGATCCTGTTATTGGTCTATTCAGAGATTCAACTTCTTCCTGGTTTAGTCTTGGGAGGGTGTATGTGTTGAGGAATTTATCCATTTCTTCTAGATTTTCTAGTTTATTTGCGTAGAGGTGTTTGTAATATTCTCTGATGGTAGTTTGTATTTCTGTGGGATCAGTAGTGATATCCCCTTTACCATTTTTTATTGCATCTATTTGATTCTTCTCTCTTTTTTTCTTTATTAATCTTGCTAGTGGTCTATCAATTTTGTTGATCCTCTCAAAAAACCAGCTCCTGGATTCATTTATTTTTTGAAGGGTTTTTTGTGTCTCTATTTCCTTCAGTTCTGCTCTGATCTTAGTTATTTCTTGCCTTCTGCTAGCTTTTGAATGTGTTTGCTCTTGCTTTTCTAGTTCTTTTAATTGTGATGTTAGGGTGTCAATTTTGGATCTTTCCTGCTTTCTCTTGTGGGCATTTAGTGCTATAAATTTCCCTCTACACACTGCTTTGAATGCATCCCAGAGATTCTGGTATGTTGTGTCTTGGTTCTCGTTGGTTTCAAAGAACATCTTTATTTCTGCCTTCATTTCGTTATGTACCCAGTAGTCATTCAGGAGCAGGTTGTTCAGTTTCCACGTAGTTGAGTGGTTTTGAGTGAGATTCTTAATCCTGAGTTCTAGCTTGATTGCACTGTGATCTGAGAGATAGTTTGTTATAATTTCTGTTCTTTTACATTTATTGAGGAGAGCTTTACTTCCAAGTATATGGTCAATTTTGGAATAGGTGTGGTGTGGTGCTGAAAAAAATGTATATTCTGTTGATTTGGGGTGGAGAGTTCTGTAGATGTCTATTAGGTCTGCTTGGTGCAGAGCTGAGTTCAATTCCTGGGTATCCTTGTTGATTTTCTGTCTCGTTGATCTGTCTAATGTTGACAGTGGGGTGTTAAAGTCTCCCATTATTAATGTGTGGGAGTCTAAGTCTCTTTGTAGGTCACTCAGGACTTGCTTTATGAATCTGGGTGCTCCTGTATTGGGTGCATATATATTTAGGATAGTTAGCTCTTCTTGTTGAATTAATCCCTTTACCATTATGTAATGGCCTTCTTTGTCTCTTTTGATCTTTGTTGGTTTAAAGTCTGTTTTATCAGAGACTAGGATTGCAACTCCTGCCTTTTTTTGTTTTCCATTTGCTTGGTAGATCTTCCTCCATCCTTTTATTTTGAGCCTATGTGTGTCTCTGCATGTGAGATGGGTTTCCTGAATACAGCACACTGATGGGTCTTGAGTCTTTATCCAATTTGCCAGTCTGTGTCTTTTAATTGGAGCATTTAGTCCATTTACATTTAAAGTTAATATTGTTATGTGTGAATCTGATCCTGTCATTATGATGTTAGCTGGTTATTTTGCTCGTTAGTTGATGCAGTCCCTTCCTAGTCTCGATGGTCTTTACAATTCGGTATGATTTTGCAGTGGCTGGTACCGGTTGTGCCTTTCCATGTTTAGCGCTTCCTTCAGGAGCTCTTTTAGGGCAGGCCTGGTGGTGACAAAATCTCTTAGCATTTGCTTGTCTGTAAAGTATTTTATTTCTCCTTCACTTATGAAGCTTAGTTTGGCAGGATATGAAATTCTGGGTTGAAAATTCTTTTCTTTAAGAATGTTGAATATTGGCCCCCACTCTCTTCTGGCTTGTAGGGTTTCTGCCGAGAGATCCGCTGTTAGTCTGATGGGCTTCCCTTTGATGGTAACCCGACCTTTCTCTCTGGCTGCCCTTAACATTTTTTCCTTCATTTCAACTTTGGTGAATCTGACAATTATGTGTCTTGGAGTTGCTCTTCTCGAGGAGTATCTCTGTGGCGTTCTCTGTATTTCCTGAATCTGAATGTTGGCCTGTCTTGCTAGATTGGGGAAGTTCTCCTGGATAATATCCTGCAGAGTGTTTTTCAACTTGTTTCCATTCTCCCCGCCACTTTCAGGTACACCAATCAGACGTAGATTTGGTCTTTTCACATAGTCCCACATTTCTTGGAGGCTTTGCTCATTTCTTTTTATTCTTTTTTCTCTAAACTTCCCTTCTCGCTTCATTTCATTCATTTCATCTTCCAGGGCTGATACCCTTTCTTCCATTTGATCGCATCGGCTCCTGAGGCTTCTGCATTCTTCACGTAGTTCTCGAGCCTTGGTTTTCAGCTCCATCAGCTCCTTTAAGCACTTCTCTGCATTGGTTATTCTAGTTATACATTCTTCTAAATTTTTTTCAAAGTTTTCAACTTCTTTGCCTTTGGTTTGAATATCCTCCCGTAGCTCGGAGTAATTTGATCGTCTGAAGCCTTCTTCTCTCAGCTCGTCAAAGTCATTCTCCGTCCAGCTTTGTTCCGTTGCTGGTGAGGAACTGCGTTCCTTTGGAGGAGGAGAGGTGCTCTGCATTTTAGAGTTTCCAGTTTTTCTGCTCTGTTTTTTCCCCATCTTTGTGGTTTTATCTACTTTTGGTCTTTGATGATGGTGATGTACAGATGGGTTTTTGGTGTGGATGTCCTTTCTGCTAGTTTTCCTTCTAACAGACAGGACCCTCAGCTGCAGGTCTGTTGGAGTACCTGGCCGGCCGTGTGAGGTGTCAGTCTGCCCCTGCTGGGGGGTGCCTCCCAGTTAGGCTGCTCGGGGGTCAGGGGTCAGGGACCCACTTGAGGAGGCAGTCAGCCCGTTCTCAGATCTCCAGCTGCGTGCTGGGAGAACCACTGCTCTCCTCAAAGCTGTCAGACAGGGACATTTAAGTCTGCAGAGGTTACTGCTGTCTTTTTGTTTGTCTGTGCCCTGCCCCCAGAGGTGGAGCCTACAGAGGCAGGCAGGCCTCCTTGAGCTGTGGTGGGCTCCACCCAGTTCAAGCTTCCAGGCTGCTTTGTTTACCTAAGGGAGCCTGGGCAATGGCGGGCGCCCCTCCCCCAGCCTCGCTGCCGACTTGCTGTTTGATCTCAGACTGCTGTGCTAGCAATCAGCGAGACTCCGTGGGCGTAGGACCCTCTGAGCCAGGTGCAGGCTATACTCTCCTGGGGCACCGTTTCCTAAGCCCGTCGGAAAAACACAGTATTCGGGTGGGAGTGGCCCGACTTTCCAGGTGCTGTCTGTCACCCCTGGAAAGGGAACTCCCTGACCCCTTGCGCTTCCCGAGTGAGGCAATGCCTCGCCCCTGCTTCGGCTGGCGCACGGTGCGGTCACCCACTGACCTGTGCCCACTGTCTGGCACTCCCTAGTGAGATGAACACGGTACCTCAGATGGAAATGCAGAAATCACCCGTCTTCTGCATCGCTGGCACTGGGAGCTGTAGACCGGAGCTGTTCCTATTCGGCCATCTTGGCTCCTCCTCGAAAATTCTTTTCTTTAAGAATGTTGAATATTGGTCCCCACTCTCTTCTGGCTTGTAGAGTTTCTCCGAGAGATCCGCTGTTAGTCTGATGGGGTTCCCTTTGTGGGTAACCCGACATTTCTCTCTGGCTGCCCTTAACATTTTTTCCTTCATTTCAACTTTGGTGAATCTGTCAATTATGTGTCTTGGAGTTGCTCTTCTCGAGGAGTATCTTTGTGGCATTCTCTGTATTTCCTGAATTTGAATGTTGGCCTGCCTTGCTAGATTGGGGAAGTTCTCCTGGATAATATCCTGCAGAGTGTTTTCCAACTTGGTTCCATTCTCCCTGTCACTTTCAGGTACACCAATCAGACGTATATTTGGTCTTGTCACATAGTCCCATATTTCTTGGAGGCTTTATTCATTTCTTTTTATTCTTTTTTCTCTAAACTTCTCTTCTCACTTCATTTCATTCATTTGGTCTTCCATCGCTGATATCCCTTCTTCCAGTTGATCACATCGGCTACTGAGGCTTCTGCATTTGTTACGTAGCTCTCGTGCCTTGGTTTTCAGCTCCATCAGGTCCTTTAAGGACTTCTCTGCATTGGTTATTCTAGTTATCCATTAATCTAATTTTTTTCAAAGCTTTTAACTTCTTTGCTATTGGTTCGAATTTCCTCCTGTAGCTCGGAGTAGTTTGATCGTCTGAAGCCTTCTTCTCTCAACTCGTCAGAGTCATTCTCTGTCCAGCTTTGTTCTGTTGCTGGCGAGGAGCTGTGTTCCTTTGGAGGAGGGGAGGCCCTCTGAGTTTTAGTTTCCAGTTTTTCTGCTCTGTTTTTTTCCCATCTTTGTGGTTTTATCTACCTTTGGTCTTTGATGATGTTGACGTACAGATGGGTTTTTGGTGTGGATGTCCTTTCTGTTTGTTAGTTTTCCTTCTAACAGACAGGACCCTCAGCTGCAGGTCTGTTGGAGTTTGCTAGAGGTCCACTCCAGACACTGTTTGCCTGGGTATCAGCAGCCGTGGCTGCAGAATAGTGGATTTTGGTGAACCGCAAATGCTGCTGCCTGATCGTTCCTCTGGAAGTTTTGTCTCAGAGGAGTACCCAGCCGTGTAAGGTGTCAGTCCGCCCCTACTGGGGGGTGCCTCCCAGTTAGGCTACTCGGGGGTCAGGGACCCACTTGAGGAGGCAGTCTAACCATTCTCAGATCTCCAGCTGCGTGCTGGGAGAACCACTACTCTCTTCAAAGCTGTCAGAGAGGGACGTTTAAGTCTGCAGAGGTTACTGCTGTCTTTTTGTTTGTCTGTGCCCTGCCCCCAGAGGTGGAGCTTATAGAGGCAGGCAGGCCTCCCTGAGCTGTGGTGGGCTCCACCCAGTTCGAGCTTCCGGGCTGCTTTGTTTACCTAATCAAACAACTAACTAGGCAATGGGGCGCCCCTCCCCCAGCCTCGCTGCTGCCTTGCAGTTTGATCTCAGACTGCTGTGCTAGCAATGAGCGAGACTCCGTGGGCGTAGGACCCTCCGAGCCAGGTGCGGGATATAATCTCCTGGTGCGCCGTTTTTTAAGCCCGTTGGAAAAGCGCAGTATTAGGGTGGGAGTGACCCGATTTTCCAGGTGCCGTCTGTCACCCCTTTTTTTGACTAGGAAAGGGAATTCCCTGACCCCTTGCACTTCCCGGGTGAGGTGATGCCTCGCCCTGCTTGGGCTCACGCACAATGCGCTGTACCCACCGTCCTGCGCCTACTGTCTGGCACTCCCTACTGAGATGAACCCTGGTACCTCAGTTGGAAATGCAGAAATCTCCGGTCTTCTGCGTCGCTCATGCTGGGAACTGTAGACCGGAGCTGTTCCTATTCGGCCATCTTGGCTCCTCCCCGGCTCTTTGTTTCTTAACATAGCTCATTCCCAACTCTGTCAACAAGGGCCCTTGGGAATAGGGTCCAGATATGAATAAAGAGGCTCCCTCCATGATTCTGCCTTTGAGTGACGAGTAAAGGGACCATTGGGTCTGATGCCTTATCCATCACTCCTCTCACCTCTATATATCCTTCCAGCTCCCCAAATAGTTGGGCGTCCTTTTCCCACATAGTCATTTTCCAGTATTAGCAACCCAGGTAACTGTTAATACACTCCCATAAGGCAGTGTGTTACATGGTATCAACTAGGTGAACATCTGCACAACTCGAAGAAGCTTCACCCAGGTGATAGCTAACCCACTATTAAAACAGCACTTCCCACCCAGTGGCTGAATGTGTTTTCACATTACGTTATCACTTGTTAATATCAGAGACAAAGGGCAACCTCAGCTCTCTCCTTCCCCTCCTTCAGATTTATCTACTCAATCCACTTCACACCTGTCTCCAGGTACCAGCTCTGCCCTCATCTTCTGGGCTGGGTATCTTGGGATTCCCCTCCAGATCCCCTCTGCTGCCCCTAGTGGCCGACCATCTAGCCTAGGGAACCGTTGCTCTTTGGCACTTAGCTGGGTTCAGCTAATGCAGAACCCCCGCAGGAGATTGCAAGGCGGGAGAAGAAAGGATGGGTGCCCTTCCTTCCAAGGTCTCAGCCAGCCTGTGTGTCCCCAGACTAAGGTCTCTGTTCCTCTCAAGCTCCACAACTCCCTAAGGTTCTGCTAACAGCTTCCTTCCCTCATCCCTTAGACCTGAAGATGGTGAGCCCTTGCAAGGTTAGTTCGCTTGCCTTCCTGTTCTCCTGCACATGCACCGCTCTAAATGTCCCCTTTCTAAATAAATCTTCCTCCATTTCTCCTAACTCAAGTGTGACAGCCGTTTCTATTGGGTCCCTGATTGACATACTTTCCTTTGGCGTCCGGATGCATTCTGGTTTTGCTGTATTTCTATTCCTGGTTGCTCTGTGAACCTCATGACTAAGATTTACCTCCCCTTCCAAACATCACTTGGATTCAAGGTATGTATTTGCGGTTCTTAAAACTGAATTTCTCAATTTCACTCTCTTTGAACTAAACATCCACCTGTTCTTTTTCTTTCCTTCTCTCTTTGTCTTCTTGCCTCCTTCCCTCCCTGCTGGGTAGTGATGCATGAGAGCACTAGCGTTAGTCTGCTTGAGTTAAATTCTCAGCTCCTTATGTGACCTCACCCCCTTAAGCTTAAGTTTTCTCATCTGGCAAATGGGGACAATGATTGCATTGTCATGAATATTAAACAAGATCTTAAGATGGTGTTTGGGGCTGTAATGGTGGCTCACACCTGTAATCCCAGCACTTTGGCAGGCTGAGGAAGGCAGATCGCTTGAGGTCAAGAGTTTGAGACCAGCCTGGCCAACATGGTGAAACCCCGTCTCTACTAAAAATACAAAAATTAGACTGACATGGTGGTGGGGGCCTGTAATCCCAACTACTCTCGAGGCTGAGGCAGGAGAATCACTGGAACCTGGGAGGCGGAGGTTGCAGTGAGCCGAGATCGTACCACTGCACTCCAGCCTGGGCAACGGAGTGAGACACTGTCTCAAAAAAAAAAAAAAAAAAAATTGTGTCTGCGCAGTCTGAGGTTCCTCTACATTTGTGAAATGATTATTTCTGTGTGTCAAGCTACTCTCTAATCTCCAATATCATAATCTAGATTTCCAAAGATTCTCTTTCTTGTGCCTCTAGCTGGTGGATGGCTTCTTCCCGCAATACTTCTCATGGTCCTGAAGTGACCTTTTGAACCCTGGATTTTAAAAGCATCCTTAATTTCCATGGGCCCAGTACAATCAGAGAGCAAACTCTTAACCTAATTCTTATATTTTAGGTTGCTTCCCCCGGCCCCCACAGTTACTGGTAAAGAAAAAGAAAAGGAGCTTTAAATTGTCTTACTATTTTTAGTATCTCCTACGAAGTACTAGATATTCAGAATGCCATAGAGAAAGGCACAAAGAGGAATTGTTTTTCTTACGGAGATGATGGGCATAGCAGGAGGGAGAATTTGACACCAGTTCTAACAGACACAGGGGAAAGAAAAGTACAGAATGCTTTGCACATGGAGACTATGGAAGTATTTGTGGTTTTACAGTGGATTTGATCAAGATTATAGAGGAAGTAGTTGAGACCAAAGGTTAGCTTGAAGATTTAGGAAGATCTGTGCCTATAAATTCTCCATTACGTGTCTGTTCCATTAATCATTCAAAAAAGTGTTGATTATATGATTTTTCACTTCTAAACTCCTGAGAATTGTAGGAAAGGGATTAGGAAGGAGGTGTGTATGTGTGTGTGTGCAACTCACAGAGAAAGAGTTAACGATGCAGTTACATCCACTGCTGAACGAATTTGCTTGATACTCCGTTTATTTCATATTTTTATTTTCTCAAGAGTCCCCCAAAATAGCAATTTATATACATTTGTCTTCCCACCTAATTTTGCTTTAACAATAGTTAGGAAAACACAACCAGATGCTTTTTTTTATAAAAAGGCATCTACATGTTGACATCAACGTCAAAATTAGCCCTCAGTCTCCAGAAAGTCACTTTTTTCTGTTCAATTAATAATTAAGTTGGAAAACTCACCTCTTAAGTTCTGGGGCAACATAGCGGGGGTCGGAACACTGACCTGTCCTCAGGGAAATCAACCAGCTAAACTTCTTTTTCTTACAGTTCCCTGGGCAACCATTCCCTAAACAAGGTTCCCCATTTAACAATTAAATTTTAATTACCTAAGCAAGGGATAAATACATTCTCTTTTTTAAAACTTCATGTATCACAGATGAAGCTAAAGTGCCCTTGGACCACTATTTCTAATCATGATCTTTACTGAAGGTTACAGGTTTGGGGTGTATCTTTATAGAACTTTTACTTTGCATTTTCCTAAATCTATATACGTGTCCACAAAGCAAGTGAGTAGCATTACTGTGTGCCCATTTTTTCACTTGGTTTCTTACAATCCATGGTAGTTTTTCCCGGACCCCTCATCTTGAAGAGCACCAAAGACCAAACTGCAAAACCCAATGGCTGATTGCATCTCATTCTTCCCTTGGGAGTAGGGAGTTGACTTAATTAAGCCCATTGTCTTTGTATGATAAATAATTGATAATAACTTAATATGTGGTTGGGGATACTTTATTTTCATTTCTATTTTATAATTTGTTGATCATTAGGAGAAAATTAGGGGAAAATCCCTTTAAAACCATATTCATAGAATTTGTGTGCTGGAAAGTTCTTAGACAGTATCTATTTAACACATCAAAAAATGGGTTCCAGAGGGGAAATGGAGCATTTGCAAACGTAGCAGGCCTGGGTCCTCTCTATTTAAATAAGCAGCAACAGGAGGAGGAGGTCAGACTCTGCTCTATATTCACCTTCAGATTGTAATGAAACATTATTTTCCATGTGTGTCCTTTCTCCTTACCGCATTCCACTCCTCCTAGCCAGTCTTTCTTAGCCACATTCTCCTTTGTAAATCCATCTCAGCTATTTAGTGACTTTCTGCTTCAGACTTCTTAATAGCAAAAGCTGACTGCTAATGTTGACTGTCCTTATTCTGCAAAGGATTGCACTGTGTCCTTTTGATACATTTTCCACTTTATCCTCACAGAGCACTATTTGAGGTTGGCACTCTTATTATCCTCGCATGAGAAAACTGAGGCTCAGAGAGGATAGGAAACTTGGCCAATGTCTCTAAGCAGGAAGTGACAACACGAAGGTCAAACTCTACAGGCTTCTTGACTCTGCAGCTTGCACTCTTGATTCCGCCCTATACTGCCACATGTTTAGTTGTATTTTACAACAAACAAGAGGAAATATTCAGAGTAGAATGGGGAGAAGCAGGCTAGAGACTCCCAGTAGGTTTTAGCAATATATGTGCAAATACCACAGAAGGCAAGACATTTCTTGTCCAGAGTCACAGATCACAGGAGTCAATGGTACTACTGAGATAATTTTAAAAGACCTTTCTGAAATATCACCTCCAAGCAGTTGGAGGATTTGGGTTTGCTAACAAAACCATCTGGGACATTTTAGCAATTAGAACAATCACAGCCAGGACTCATGTGAGAGAAGGTTTCAAACTCTTCCTTATTATTGAAGTTTGGAATTTTGGAATTTGGGACCAACTCTTTCACCCCATTGTATTTTCTTTTGCCATCTTTCTTACTGACCAAACCTATCATCATTTCTTCCTTTCCAGGGACTTCTATGCCCTCTGCAGTTTGCCCCTTCCTCTGCTATTTTTTCATGTATGTGTATGTTTTTTGCCTGTATTTGAAATGCCAGCCATCATTTGCCATGTCTTCTAGGGGCAACGTGCATTTAGCCCAGGTAAGTAGGCAGCAAATCACATGATCCACCCCTATACCTTCCCCAGCCATGGTAAATCCGTTATGGTGAGCACTTGATCTTTGAGGTCATGGTGTAGTATTAGGACTGGCCGCCATCTTGGGTCAAGTGCAAGGTGAGAAAGTGGACAGACAAGCCTGAGTGACACAATGAAGTGGCCTCTACTTTTGGTTTTCTAGTTCTAGTGCCTATGTTTTCTATTTCTTGGATTCCACATCCCTTTTCTTTGTTTGTTTTCCTTACTTGAGTTAAATTGAGTGAGCTTCTGTTACATGGATCCAGAGGGGCTTTCACTAGATGCTTCCTAACCAGGCAATTAAACTCTTTGAGGACATAGTCCCTGTGTGCCTCTCAATGTGTAATATACTGCCTGGTACATTGTAGGTATTCAATAAATATTTCTTGTTAATGCATATTTTATGGAGTGAGAATTATCTTGATCTGTGAATTTTGATTATAGTTTGTTTTTGTGACAGAGGCTATATACCAATAATAATAATCATTCATTCGTTTATGCAAAGGCATGTATTCTGGATAAAATTGAAAGGTAAAATAAGGCCCAGTTTCTTACGTTAGGTTCCCTCTCTAGCAGGGGAGATAGTAATGTACAACAGATAAATTACCACTTGATTGACAAGCGTAACCCAAACAAAGTGTTCTCTCCCTAGATTTGCTGTGATTGTTCCTTTTCACAAACCACAATGACTCTGGAAAACCTGGCTGTAAACACCAGCACTGCCACCAGCTAAGGATCTGTGATCAGGAGTGCCATCTCATGGTGACAGGGTAAGTGTCCCTTCCCCCATTTAATTCTAACTGGAATTCCTTCCATTCTGTATTACTGTTGTTCACTTCAAACTAATCACCAACATGTCTCATTCATTCTCGGCTGTTGGTGGTGTCTGAAGTTCAGTAGTCGATATTTGCATGTGCAGGATTTTTAATAAAACGCCGGTATATCTTTCAGTCACCTTTCCAGACTTCACAATGAGTTGGACTATGTTCAGAGTCAAAGGATTTTTCCTTCCTTTTGTTTCCCCTTATAGGGTGAACCAGGTGACATCCTTGATGCCATCCCTTCTATACCCCAATTCAAATACTCATCTCCAGTGGGGAAGATTTGGTCCAAGCCTCTATCACTGATGAATGCTTTCACTTAATTATTATGAATGACTGAATGATGGATTCATACAGATAATATATTTTTTGAGTATTAACCATGTGGTATTCATCAGGCTAGGTCCTGGGGACAGTGGAAAATAAAGTAGATCCAGTCAGTACCTGCCATCCTGGAGCTTGGAGTCCAGTGGGAGACAATGGATGTTCCACAAACAGTTCACACAGAACAATAAGACTGCAAATGTGATACACATTTGTGAAGAAAAATTGCCAAGTGATATGAGTGCATGTAACAGAAGGGTTGATGGATGTGGAGTGTGTGAAAAGTTATCATAAAGTCGTATTGGAGCTCAGCACTCTGCAGGGGTGAACCAGGTGAAGAAAAGAGGGGAGAATGTTTGGGTTCAAGGAAGAACATTTCCAAAGGCCCCAAGCAGAGAGGAATAGCTAGAATAACTCAGGAATAACACCTTGAAGCTTTGGGAAACGGGGAGAATAAACTACTCATCAAATTGCTGCCTTTCAGAAAATACATGCTTTTCTGTTTTAACCAAAATAACTGGCTGGTGGGTGAGAAACCCATGATCAAAACAAGTGCCCCAGTTGTCCCTGAATTGGAAACTGTTTTTATTGACATCAAGATGTTTAAAAATATGCATGGCTTTTTTTTTTTTTTTTTTTTTTTTTTTTTTTTTTTTTTTTTTTTTTTTTTTGAGATAGAGTCTCACTTTGTTGCCAGGCTGGAGTACAGTGGTGCGATCTCGGCTCACGCCCAGGTTCAAGGGATTCTCCTGCCTTAGCCTCCCAAGTAGCTGGGACTACAGGCATGCGCCATCACACCCAGCTAATTTTTGTATTTTTAGTAGAGACAGAGTTTCACCATGTTGGCCAGGATGGTCTTGATCTCTTGACCTCGTGATCCGCCGACCTTGGCCTCCCAAAGTGCTGGGATTACGGGCATGAGCCACTGTGCCCGGCTATGTGTGGCAATTCTAACATCATCCCTTCTTTCTTCCCTCCCATCTTCCTCTTCCCCAGTCATCAGAACACTAGACAACCCAGGGATCCCGGAGCATCTTTGCAGGAGGAATAATAGAGCCACTGAGGCGTGGAGTTTCCTGCTTTACCTTTGTGAACTTTTGGCTTCCCTGTCTTGGAGGAGACAATAACAACAAAAAAACCTGAAGGGCAAGATTTGAGAGGAAACAAGCAGATTTGACAATCAAGTCCAAAATCCACTGCTGAAAGCCTCTGGCTGCTCTTTCTGTTCCCTTTGGTTTGTGCTTCGGCTTCTTAGCAGTCATGGTCATTGCCATCCTAGTAGTAGCACTAGCAATTAATATTTACTGGTCATTACCTCGTGGCCAGGCATTATGATCAGAACTGCCTGTGTATCATCTTATTTAATGCTGACAAAATTATGTACAGTGGGCCCTGTTGGGGTGATGTGAAATTGTCAATATTCAACAACTTTTTTGATCTATAAAAATGTCCATTTTATAAGACTGAAGCTGATATTATTATTTCCCAGGGACCCAGGGGTTTACAAAAATTGTCCATCTGTCCATGTTTTTATAATTGGGGATTGGCTGAGCTGAGCTTCGTGCCCAGGTGTGTATAGTACCACAGTGGCTGTGTTCTTTTGCATGATGCATGAAAGGGAGAGAAAGAGGAAGAAAATTACACCATAAAGGTTTGTCCTTTTCTCTTCCCATGTCCTAGTTTACTACTTATGTGTCTCATGGGTTAGAAGAGGAGAGAAAAGCCAGAAGATGCTGCAGTCTGAAGCTATTCAAACAATTCTCACTTGTTTTACTCTGCTGCCCCGCCCCTGTCCCGACCCCATTTAAAACTGATCTTTGGCCGAGCATGGTGGCTCACGCCTATAATCCCAGGACTTTGGGAGGCCAAGGCAGGCAGATCAGGAGGTCAGGGATTCAACACCAGCCTGGCCAGCATAGTGAAATCCCGTCTCTACTAAAAATACAAAAAAAAAAAAAAAAAAAAAGTAGCCAGGAGTGGTGGCAGGCACCTGTAATCCCAGCTACTGGGAGGCTGAGGCAAGGAGAATTGCTTGAACCTGGGAGGCAAAGGTTGCAGTGAGTCGAGTTCACACCACCGCACTCCAGCCCAGCCGACAGTGCGAGACTCCGTCTCAAAAACAAAAACAAAAACAAAACCCTGATCTTCCCACAAAAGGGAATGACTGGTGCATGCTACTGGAAAGCCCAGGGGAGTGGTGACCATAGGCACAGCCAGGCCCAGGCCTTCACACAATGCTGAGAAAAATCTGTCTCTGGACTCATCAGATCTTCCTTCTACTAAGAGGTCTAACCCCATATCCCACAGCACACCACCCCCACCAGAGAGAGGAAGAGAGAGAACCACTTTCTCAGTAGTCCCAACAAAATCCTAGCAAAGATTCCCATTGGACTGGCACGCCACATGCCCACGTGAGGAGACTGAGGCACCGAAATAAGGTGAGCCCCTGAGGACACATGGCCCCACCCCACCACACTGTGCCTGTCTGAGGTAATGGACTGCACTAATCAGCAACTATGGCCCAGATGCCTACCCCTGGGGTGAGAAGCAGGGGTATAGAATCAGCTCTGCAGGTTCAGCCCCACATCTGTCACCTAGACTGAAGGTTGGGGGAAGTGATTTTTCAAAGGAAACCTGGCTGCTCTTACCGGAAGAAGGGAGACTGGGTGCCAGGCAGGGGAAGCCACAACTGCTCTCTACAATGAGACTGTAGAAAAGTTTTTGACAGAGAGGATATTTTTCTCTCCAGTCTGATACTGGGCCCAAATTTCAAAGAACAGAAGGCTATTAAAAGGGCAAAGGAAGGAAGTACTAATTAAAAGGTCCCTGCCAAGCTCTAGGGTCAGACAGAACAAAGAATCATCCATTAGGGAGGCTCCTAGCCTGGTGTTCACTGTAAGGGCTTTGCGGCAGGGCAGAGGTTCAGCTCAGGGCCCTTAGATGTCTGAAACCTCATGGACTTCATTTTTCTCATTTGTAAAATGGACATAAAATACCTACCTCTATGGTTTATTGGCAGGATTGGATGCTTTAATATATGACAAATCCTTAGGCTGGTGCTTGGCACATGGCTTTTCTCAATACATGGTAATGGCTGTAGTGAATGTTGTTGCTAAGGCTACTCAAACGTTTGAGTCCTAAAGATTCTTCCTCTTAGGCCAAAAGCCTCCTCGGCTCCCCTGAAATCTTTGGTTCTTTATTTTTATTTATTTATTTAGAGACAAGGTCTCATTCTAGGGTACAGTGATACGATCATATCTTACTGCAGACTCCAACTCATAGCTCAAGCGATTCTCACAACTCAGGCTCCTGAGTAGCTAGGACTACAGGTGCACAGAACCATGCCAAGCTTCATTTTTTTAATATGTAATTTTGTAGAGATGGGGTCTCACTATGTTCCCAGGCTGTTCTCAAACTCCTGAGCTCAAGTTATCCTCCTGCCTTGGCCTCCCAAAATGCTGTTTTTACAGGAATAAGCCAACCACACCCAACTCTAGTTCTTTTCTTTTTGAGACAGAATCTTGCTCTGTCACCCAGCCTGAAGCGCAGTGGCACAGAGCTGCCTCACTGCAACCTCCACTGCCCTGGTTCAAGTAATTCTCCTGCCTCAGCCTCCTGCGTAGCTGGGACTACAGGCATGTGCCACCTTGCCAGGCTAATTTTTTTTTTATTTTCATTTTTAGTAGAGACAGTGTTTCTCCACGTTGGCCAGGGTCGTCTCAAACTCCTGACCTCTAGTAATCCACCCATCTCAGCCTCCCAAAGTGCTGGGGTTATAGGCGTGAGCCACTGTGCCCAGCCTCTGGTTCTTTTTTAATAATCCCAAGATCAACGACTTATCCTAGTACTTATGTTCCTAGAAGTCCTTTGACACTTTTCCAGAACTTATGCTCTGACTTTGGGGTTATGCAATATGGGCCACGTCAGTATGGACTACACTGGTGTTGTTTGTATCTATTAGATGCTGGAGAAACAAGAGCCCCTATATTCCTTTGATCCGGAGTGTTCAAATGATGCAGTGTCTTTTCCATATTTCCTTCATGTCGGCTGGCTTTCCAAGGGCACCCTGCACAGCTACATTCCATATAACCCACATCCAGTTGCCTCTGGCTGCCTTTCTAGGCTCTTCCTGCAGGACCCGCTTCTCTATCTTGCCTTCCCTTCAAATCCTGCCACAGCTCTCAGACTTGACACTCTAGACCTTCCTTGTTGGCTGACTGATACAGTTGGGTGAGGTGTCTTTTTGTAGCAAATCACAGACACCAGTTGAAACAGACTTAATTATTTAACTGAAAAGTCAGAACATAGCGGGATTCAAGGACTTGAACAATATTATCAAGTCTCAGTCTCCATCTCTTGCCTCTGCTTTCCTTCCTGTTGGCTTCATTCAGGGAGACTTTTCCCATCCCATAGCAAAATGGCTACCAGCAAAGGCAGCTTACACTGTGGGGGTGAATGCATGATTTTTCCCAACTCCTCACCCATCCTGCATGCCTGCCTTTTGCCAGTGACTTTGTAGTCTCTTCCACCAGTAGAGTGCATTTGCCATCTCACTGATGTTGGGTGTAGCCATGTACTCTATTTTGGCCAAAGAAATGTGGTTGTAAATGACAGCGTGCCAGTTCTGAGCCTAGGTGTTAAGAGGAACGGCCTGTTTCCATATGCTTTCTCTTGTGCTTCTAGAATTACCATGAGGATATGCTGCAGGTAGCCTCTTTAAAAAAAAAAAAAAAGACATTTAGAGAGAAGCTGCTTCAGTTGAACGCAGGCTTGCAGCTGGAAGCAGAGGCATGCCAGCTAATCTGAGGAATTGTTAGCATGATAATAAACACTTTCTGATATGTGGGGCTGAGCTATATGAGGGCTCTTTATATAGCATTGTTGTGGCCATAGTTGAGTAATGCATAAACTATTTCCATTGCCACCAAAAGAGATTTATTTTCTTCCTGACAGTTTCAATAAAAATCCTAAAATCCATTTCAATGCACCACACTTAGTTATAGGGCTGAAAGTGAAGAAGAGATGGCTCCCCACAGGAATTTGTGGTGCTCTTACCGGAAGATGGAATAAAGAATGTTGAGAAGTCAAAATGACAGGTTCTCATTGCATCATCCTTGAAGGGGCTACGGGTACCTGTGTCCGGTATTAAGCCAGGAACCAGCCTTTTCACATCTATACCCAACCGTATAGGGCAGAGCTCAACCACATCTAAGAACCAGTTACCAGCTGGCCAGCTAGGGATGCCCAATACATAGCCATTGGTGTTCCACCAAAATAAAAAAGACCTAACCTCTAACTTCTCTCCCTTTCCAGGCCAGAATAGGTAAGGTGGGCTTGTTCGGCTGGCAAGCTCCTATTTGGTAACTCACTGCCCTCCTCTGCAAGGCCAGTTCAACTCAGAAAAGTTGTGGGCAGAATGGTTGCTGGGTCCTGATTTAGAGCAGTCCTTTCTTTGCCAGCTCTGGTCTTCAGCTGTACTCTGGAGCTTTAATCTCTAGTGGGGTGGGTGCCCCACCAAGTCTCTGTTCTTGAGAAAGAACAGACCTGAATTGAAAGCATGATGTATAATAAATGGAACCCCTTTGCCCTGCTTTATAGGTTCTATTAAGTCTATTAATCTTCCTGGTGAATATCATTGAAAATTAAGCTGATTTTTAAAATTGCAGTGGCTCTATTTTGCTTTCTTCGCCCAAATCCCACCTTTCTACCTTGGCCTTTTTCCTGCTGTTTGGCAGCTGCTGTCTTTAAGGAATGCCACTTGGCTCCAAGATATTCATGGGGCATTTTTGATGGGCATTGCTTTGGGAAAGGGCAAGATTCTGCGTCTTTCTGACAGTATCATCTTCCAAAGCTGCATGGCAACTCATCCTTCAGCAGGGCATCCATCGTGTAGAAGCTCTTGGAGCTTTGAAGAGAAGATTGTTTCCTCTACTCCCCAGGGGTTGCCCATCACTCTTGCGGTATTACACACCCTCCCCATCCTTTGAATGCCAAACCTCTTCATCAAGCTGGGAGAAAATGTTGGGAGAAGGCTGGGGAGGGGGAAAGCAAACACTGGTTAGTGTGTTCGCTCTGATTACACCATTGTGGGTGAGACAATAGCTACTGTGAATACAAGCGGGCAGGGTTCAATGCCGCTTTCTTCCCCTCCTCAATGCAATTTTGATCCAGCCAGGGCTACCCTGCAATTTTGATCCAGCTCAGTCTAACTGGGGCAGCCCAACCTGGAAACCAAGCCTCTCTCTGTGGGGGAGGTGGCTCCTCTCATCATTTGGGAGGTTATTGGGACCATGCTTGGAACGTCCCATGAACGTGGGCCACTCCAAACCCACCAGAGCCTCTTTGAACCAGCCTAATTGTTATTAAAACACATCTTTGATATAGACATGAGTGCAAGTACCAATTACTAAGCTGTTGTCCCTCACCCCAAGCCCACCAACCACTGTTTTGTGATGCAGTGGTTGGGGCTGCCCTTTCTCCTGACCAGCTGGTGCCACATTTGGTTCTGCCACTAGGAGGCACCAGAGGGAGATGGCAAAGTTGGAGGATTTAAGAGGGCCTCTCACCTTCTAGTTTCCATCAGCTTCACCCTGGCAATAGCAGTTTGTTTCAGTCTCTAGCTTTCTCAACACACTCAGTACCAGTCTCTTAATCATTACTCTGCTCCATAATTTACAAAATGTTCCTACTTAACAACGCCAGCCAGATGCAATGGCTCAGTGTGTAATCCCAACACTTTGGGAGGCAGAAACAACAGGATTGCTTGAGGCTAGGAGTTTAAGACCAGCCTGGGCAGTATAGCGAGACTCCATCCCTGCAAAAAGTTTGAAAGTTAGCCGGGTGTGGTGGTACACACCTCTAGTTCCAGCTGTTCAGGAAGCTGAGGTGGGAGGATCACTTGAGCCCAGGAGTATGAGGCTGCAGTGAGCTATAATTATGCCACTGCACACCAGCCTGGGCAACAGAGTGAGAACTTGCCTCAAAACAACAACAACAAAAACCACCTCTGGTGTTTGTGTGTGTGTGTGTGTGTGTGTGTGTGTTTTAAATCTCAGCTCTGTGTGTACAGTTTCACTCACAACAAAGAAGAGAAGCATCAACAGCTGGTACAATAGGGAGCGTGGTCCCCTCCTTCCTAAAGATCCAATTTCATCCCGGGTGGTGGATAAGGCTAAGAAGATAAAAAATGACCTTTCACCTACGGGGACAGTAATGTAAAATTAATTTGAGGCTTTGAACCTAATGAGCTGGCCCATCCTGGTGCGTACCCCATGAATAACACAGTATGTGCACAGCCAGCAGCCCAGCGATCTTTCTTCCTCAGATGGGGCTTGGGATGAGAGGGGGGATGAGAAAGAAACTCATTTTGAAAAATAATCCTCAGAGGAGAGAGGTCTGCTAGGTCTTCATAAACCCAGTATTAGAGGGAGGAAGGGGGGGACGGGAGGGAGAGAGAGAGAGAGAGGGAAAGAGAGAGAATTATGTGCTTTTAATCTGCTTAGCTTTTCACTGCTGAATAGCTAAAGGGCTCAGACAGGCAAGAGTATTGTGAGGTGGTTAAGTCCATGAACTTGGAGTTAGACCCCTTGGGGTCTAGGCTTGATTTGTGACTTTTTAGCTGTGTGATCTCCAGCATGTTTTTAAACTTGTGTTTTTGGGATGTTTGGATTAGATAGTACATGGAAAGTGCTTGTGTTTAGGCTAAGAATCTGGTTATTTTTGCATTTTTTGACGGTGATTGAGGAAGGGGGGAGCAATTCAAGGGTGATTTATCCACAGAATATGAAGTCTGAGGTTTCTGCTCTGACAAGAGGAAATGTCTAACAGCAGAAGACAAAAGTGAAACCGGGCTGATGTGAATCACTGGGAAACTAGCTTTGGCTTGGTACCTCCAGAGAATGAACTGTTTCGTAGCCTAGATGACCAGCCATGAAAATGGCTGCCTGGAGAAGCAGTGATCAGCCCGTCCCTGCAGGTATGCAAACAGAAGCTCTCTCCACTGTATGAAAGGATGTGTTCACTTCTTTCTTTCTTTTTTTTTTTTTTGAGACAAAGTCTTGCTCTGTCACCAGGCTGAAGTGCAGTGGTGCCATCTCGGCTCACTGCAACCTCCACTTCCCGGGTTCAAGTGATTCTCCTGCCTCAGCCTCCTGAGTAGCTGGGATTACAGGCACATGCCACCACACCCAGCTAATTTTTTTTTTTTTTTTGTATTTTTAGTAGAGACAGGGTTTCACCATGTTGGTCAGGATGGTTTTGATCTCTTGACCTCGCGATCCGCCTGCCTCGGCCTCCCAAAGTGCTGGGAGTACAGGCGTGAGCCATCGCGCCCAGCCTGTGTTCACTTATTTCTAAGGATCTTCCTCCCATTCAAATGCTGGCTATTCCACTTGCTAATTGTGTTGCCTGGGTCACTGAATTTCTTGGAGGCTGGGCTGCTTTATCTGTGGAATCAGGCCAATGGTGCTATTGGCCTCCCTCTTATGATCTCCCTCCCTTTCCCTTTTACTCCCTCCCTGCCACAAACTAATGCTCATGATGTGCTGGGCACTGTGCTAGGCTTGGGAGATACTCAGAGGAAGAAGATGGTATAAGCACTCCCTGGGAAAATCCTCAAACATTTAGTTTTAGGTTTAGAAGAAGACAGACAGAAGAACAGATAATTATAAAGCAATTCCATAGATGCACTGATGAGATATGCATTGAGTATTCTGGAAGCACAGGGGAGTGCATCTAACTCTCCAGGTGTGAGGCAGAGATGGGGTCAGAGAATACTTTGGTATTGGGCATTGGTGTAATAATTAGATGGTGGGGTATCTCTGGCAGAGAAAGCCATATGAACAAAGACCCAGGGACAAGAAGACAGCATGATATGCAGGGAACTATATAAAAGGCAGCACAGCTGGGGTGCAAAATGTGAGGGAAGAGTGACGGGAGATGAGGCTGAAGAGGTAGACAGGGGCTAGATCACAGAGGCCCTTCTCTTCCATGTTACAAATGTGAACCATGAAACATCAGGCTGATTTTAAGTAGGATACTGGCATGTTTGAGTTTCCATTTGGAACGACCTCTCTAGAGACTATACAGAGGACGAGTTAGGAGGAGGCAAGGCCAGACCACCAGCTAGCAGTGTTGAAGTCAGGAAGTCATCTAAGCTAGAATGACGATGCCACGAAACATGCTTCTTATGGGGTTGTGGTGAGAATCTGTTGATGGAATGCCCCGGGAAGCTTGAAGTAAGACATGAACTGCTTCCCACAAGCCAAGGGTCATTATAATTATGATCACTCTATAAAACATTGGTTTGGGTGCCCATCATATAAACTGGGTCCCCCCATCACTTACCCAAACAGTGGCAACAAAATCCATATAGTTGGTCAAAACCAGTATAAATGGTTGTTGGGCTTAACAAGAACCCTTTAAAAAGTAATGAAACCACTGGGTTGAGAAATAATTTTGCAGATGCTTCTGGGATACAAAGGACTAAATTTTGGTGCTGCTGGAAAGAATGGGGGAGAGAAGCACAATATTAAATTTTGGGCAAACTTGAAATGCACAATTAAATGCAGGCAAACTGGGAGGGCAGATGATACTCTTTGAATAAAACTTATAATAGATTTGGCACAAGAGGGTACTGGAGATGGGCCCAAATGTCTCAAATTTGCTGAACTGTTTTTGCAGACAGCTGGGAATTTACCAGCATTTCCTTTTTTTTTTTTTTAACCAGAATATTTTGGATTTTGTAGACATGCCCTGGAATGCCCCATCTCAGGGAAGGCTAGAGTAATGTCTCAGTGCAAGTGTGGTGTCTGCTTCTACCGATGTTTATGGCAGAGCTGAAAATTGTCTTTAAAATTAACAATAGATGTGCATAAATCTTCCTCAGTTACCTAGCAACTGATACAAGACAACGCTGAGGTTCACAGGGCTGGGTAAACCTGTTTTAGGAAATACCTGGGAGCATTTTAATAATGCCTGGAGATTGCTTGGAGGGAAAGGAAAACAAATTAACATGACTAATTAAATGTTTGAATTCCTTTGTTTTTTGTTTTCGGTCCTGGGTTTTTTTGTTTGTTTGTTTTTTGTTTTTGTAAAAATCAAATCAAATAACAAAAAGCTTTCCTAAATCTCTGAGGTTTCTAGCAACAACGAGGGTTTTACAAAGACTAGCTAATTTCTGAAGCCCCTTTCAAGGCTAAAATTTTTAGCCACATATTAGCCGTATTGCCTCATGAGAGGTTAAACTAGGGGAATTGTAGTTTCATCCACATTTCTAGGGTGTATGGTGCAATAGGGCTTTTAGACCAGTTTTGTTGAATCAGACACCAAAGGCATGAATCTGGAATCAAAGTGAATTTTTTTAAAAAGGAAAGATGTTGAAATAATGAAGCAAAGAGACATGGGACTTAAGGAATACATACACACACACACACACACACACACACACACACACACACATTTATTCTCCGTTTGTATGCATGTATGTATTTTTATTTATAAAAATCAGTTTATACATTAGGGTCTAGGTTACAGATTCAATGCTACATGGCCCAGCAGGTGACACAGCTACGTCCCTTGCCCAGGAACCACAGAGAGCCAGAGAATGGCGGCCTAGGGCTTCCAGATCTGTTGATTTTTGAAATAGCCAGAAATCCAGAATTTGTGTAGAATCTCCTGTTGTTAAAATATTGACAACTAATTTGAAGTGTTTTTAAGAAGCACTGTCTGGGCTAAACAAAGTGAATCTGCCTTAAAGCAAAAGTTCCAAATGTGTAATTATCTTTTTACATATTATATGGTTAATTAAGACTCACTTTATTTGACAAGGTGAAGATAAGCTTGTGCAGGCCACTGGCTAACACAGTTCATCCCATGCCTCCTACATACCAAGTACTGTGCCAGGCGCTTTTCACGTCTGGCATCCTCAGAATCCTCCAAAAGGTAGGTGATATGGTTTGGCTGTGTCCCCACCCAAATCTCATCTTGAATTGTAGCTCCCATAATCCCCACATGTTGTGGGAGGGACTTGGTGGGAGATAATTGAATCATGGGGGCAGTTTCTCACATATTATTCTCATGATAGTGAATAAGTCTCATGAGATCTGATGTTTTTGTAAGGGGTTTCTGCTGTGGCTTGGCTCTCATTGTCTCTTGGAACGTCATGTACAAAGTACCTTTGGCCTTCTGCCATGATTGTGAGGCCTCCCTAGATATGTGGAACTGTGAGTCCATTAAACCTCTTTTTCTTCCCAGTCTCAGGTATCTCTTTATCAGCAGCTTGAAAATGGACTAATACAATGGGTGTTATTTATCACAAGAGTTTGGTCTCTAGTATAAAGATGAGGATGCTGAGGCTGGGATGCTAAAATTTTTGGCCACGTATTAGCTGTATTGCCTATGTAGCCAATATGTAATATGTAGCCAAAAATTTCAGCATGCAGGTGCATGCCGAAGATCAGGTAGCTCCTGATTCCTAGACCCTCCATTTCAAGTCCCATCTCTCTGACTCTAACTCTCCAGCTGCCTGCTCTTAGGACTCTGACTCACCTGAAACATTTCTCTGAAGATGTGTTAGGAAGCTGTCTTAGTTTGCGAGGGCTGTCATAACCAAGTACCACAGACTGGGTGGTTTAAAAAACGGACATTTATTTTCTCCTAATTCTGCAGGCTGGAAGTCCAAGATCAAGGCTGGTTTCTTCTGAGGCCTCTCCCCTTGGTTTGCAGATGGCTGTCTTCTCCCTGTGTCTTCATATGGTCTTCCCTGTGTGTCTGTGTGTGTGTGTGTGTGTGTGTATGTGTGTGTGTGTCTGTGTCCTGATCTTTTCTTATAAGGACACCAGTTATATTAGGTAAGGAGCCACCTGAATGACCTATGTTTATCTTACTTACCCCTTTAAAGATTCTATTTCCAGATACAGTCACATTCTGAGATATCAGGGATTAGGACTTGAACATATGAATTTGGGGGGTGGGGTGGCAAAATTCAACCTGAAACAGAAGCCATCAAATTTTTTCCCTCGAATATTATTATTGGAAGGACAGAGAGAGATTTCCTGAGCCCAGGGAGTTGGAGCACCTGAGGGGAGGTGCTTATCTCCTGACCCCCACCCTCCTAGGCGACCTGGCTGGCCGCAGCTCAGCCCCAGAAGAAGTGGTATATTTGCACACTGGAGCCACAGTTAACCAGTTCCCAAACCACAGCTTCAATATTTTAGAATGCATAAAACATGAGATCACATTTAGCAATGGCACTGTTTTATTTGGCATCACTGGGTATATCTGCGTGTCTTCATCTAAAATAATGCTGATGCAGATGAGAAGCATTATTTATCATGTCAAAAATTAGAAACAACCTCAATGTCCAACAATGGGGTTTAATAGGATAGAATTTTATGCAGCCTTTGGAAACTGCTGTGGAAAACTATTTGTGGTGTGAGAAAATAATCATGACAGATGAAGTGGGGGGGAAAAGCAGGTTGCAAAGAAATAGGTATAGTTGGATCCCAATTTTTTGAAAAAGGTTTTATGTATCTTTGTGTGTATATATGTGTTCATCTGGAAGGCTATACTCCAAAATATTTAAAATTGTTTTCTTGCAGTGATGGAATTATGTGTACTTTAAGTTTTTTTCTTCTGTTTTTCTAAGTGTGTGTCCCATATTTTCTAAAATAGACACATTACTTTTGCAATTCAGGGGAAAACCTTAAAGATAAAAATCTTGATACCCACTCGGTTTATAGAAAGTTTCCTCTAACTTAGCCTTTTTCATAAGGAGCTGCCTCACAGCTTTCCACGTAGGGCTGCATTTACAAAAATGTAATTTACTCACCATTTTCCAGATACACCTCTCAGCCACAATTACCTGGATTCTAGAATAATTTTTGTGACTGGCCTGAGAACCTCTTCTCTATTTTTGTTTTTCCACCTGGCACTATTTTCTCATTAAAGGAGTTTAAGGAGTGAATGCAGAGAAAGGGTGGAGCCCCAAAGACCTGGAAAAAAAAGCCCTTAAAATAAATAAATCAGTGCACTACTTTAATGTGTCTAAAATATCATCCAAGGAGACCCAAAAAGAAGCAGGATGTAACTTCACAGTGACTTTGTTCCTTCTATTTCTCTTTCCTTATTTGAGAGATCCTTTAAGCACACTTCCCTTTTAACAGAATGTGCTTTGGCTAAATACTCCTATGATGTTATGCTTTTACAAAGGAGAGGTTCGTGGAGGATAATGCTGTCAGGCTTGGAAGCAGCAGTAGAAATCACGTTGCCCAGCTCTTGGCATCATTGGTTCCCAAAGCTCTGAATCCCCTGGAGAGCTTTTGTAAAAGGTCAGCGCTCCACAACATGACAGAAATAGAAGGGGCCTGGGGCTGTGGGTTGTGAAAGCTGTGATTCTTTTGATGCTCAGCCAGGTTGAGGAACCCACTTCCCTACAGCTCCTGCATTCCCTCCTCAATGTCACAATAGGTGATTACCTGAACGCTTGTAGAGATGGAAAATTTTCTATCTCGAGAGCTAGCCTTTTCCATTCTTGGACTGCTGTGCCTATTGTAATTTTTTTTTTTTCATATAATCTGGATTCCTCCAATTCAGGAAGCAAAAAATGGAGACATTTTGCTAGTGTAACCCAAATAAATCCCAAGGCCCCACGTAGTCCAATCTCTGCGTAGAGTCACATCTTCCAAAGCGAAAATAATTACAATGGAAACTTTACCTGAAATACCCAGAGAATGTTATAAGGGGCCCAACTGATAACCCATGGTAGCATTTCTCAAAATCCTTTTCTCTTTCTTTCTTGACTTGCTCAGTTATACCAGAGCTTCTCATTCACCACCCCAAACCCTAACATCTCCAAGAGCAGCCCACTTGCCCTTTCATGCTCTCTGTCTTTGACCTCTGTTCTCTCTCAGCAATACAGTATTTAGGTTGATTTTGCCTCTCTGACTGCCTTCATCCCTCTCTCTGCCTTGCCCATTACCCCGACTTTTCACAACAAACGAGAGCCCATGAAATGTCTAATAAACAAAAATCATTCCTCCTTTCTTCTGTTCTACCTGGGCCTGTTTCTTTTTGCCCAACATCCTGATTTTGCATTTTTCTAAGCCAGAAACTGGGGAAAGGAGAAGCAGATATCAAAGACAAAATTCCCTTTATTGAAAATGACAGGAAAGGGTTAAAACTGGGCACTGTTGTACATTAATAAGCCTTGTGTTCATCACAATAATGACTTCCCCATCTGCCATTGCAAGACCACAGACCCCTACATGGTTTACACATTTGCTCCTCATTCTTCTTGCCATCTTGCCACCCCTAACAGGTGTCATAGGTGTTCACAAACAAATCCCATCAACTACCAACTCAGGTATGTATTTTTTTTCCCCATGCCCTGCTCTAGTTCCCTCCCTCTGATAATGTCTATGGCTAAGTTTTTCCCTGATTACCATGTGGGGGATATTAAACAATACTGCTTCATGCACCAGTGACTTACAGTGAATTATGTCGTCACACTTAGAATCTTAGTCTCTTCATGAGCTAAACCTGATGACTTAATTTCTCTGTGTGTCAGCTTCCTCATCAGTAAATGGGCAACCATAAAAATCTTACTCAAGGGGTTGTGAGAATTAAATTAACTTGAGTAAAGTGCTTAGCACTGCAAAATGTTGGCTCTCTACATATACCAACATTTCCATTTTTCTTTTTACCATTCTTTTTTGGAGGAGACGGGAAGAAGAGAAAGGTGAGTCTGCTATGAAGTGAAGAGGACCTGTTGAAGACTTAGAGCAGGAGCCAGCAAACAATGCTAGACCAAGCTGGACCTACCGCCTGCTTTTGTAAATAAAGCTTTATTGAAACACTGTCACTCTCCTTCATCTATGGCACTTTCGTACTACAATTGCAGAGTTGAGTTGTTGCGATAAAGACTGTATGATCCACAAAGCCTTAAATATTTCCTATCTGACCCTGTACAGAAAAATTTGCCAACTCCTGATTTAGAATATAAAAACAGAATCACTTTTTCATACACTTTGCCATTGATGAGATGAATGTCATATGAGGCTTTCTCTTTCAAGTGAAGTAGTTAACTATATTGTCTGAGTTTCTGCATCTGAGTCAACCCTTACTGACAGCAAGAGTTAACATCTCTGAGGCCTAATCCAAAATAAGGTTATGTTCTTTAGAAGCCTGGCCAGTTCTCCTAGGAATACAAGGAATGCAGTGTGAGATATAGTATTGCAATTCTGATAAGGCCACTGGGACAGGGATGCCCAAGGGCTCATGCCTATCCGTGCTTCTCCTCTTCTTAGACACAAAGCTGGATGATGCTTCCCAGTTCTCTTGCAGTAAAGGAGGCCATGTCTCAAGCTTGTGCCAATGAAATTTGGGGAAAATATGTCCATCACTCTCACTGACTCTTCACCTTCTCTTTTCTTGTCTGCAGGTCAGATTCAGACAATCCAGTGGAGCACTCTGAAATTTAGAGGAAGCGGTCAAATAGAATTTTCTGGAATTATGGAAATCTTCTATTTTGTGCATCTAGTATAGTAGAATCTAGTCACCTGGCTTTTGAGAACTGGAAATATGGCTAATGCAACTGAGAAAGTGAATTTTTACTTTTGATTCATTTAAATGTAAATGGTCACATATGACATCACTGCCATATTGGACATTGCAGTTCTGGAAGATAGCAGATGTGCCCTTAGAAGAATTATTGGCCTGAATGTCTGGGCAGAGCAGAGCACTACCTTCCCACTTGCTCTTCCCCTCCTCTCACCCCCTCCCCTGCCTCACTTGCATCAGACTATGATGTGAGCAAAAGCATGAAACAGCTCTTTTGATAGGCCTGTGAGACTTGCCGTTCATTGGACTAGCTAGGCTGCTCTGACTCATACAGACCCAAATCCTGGCAACCACTTTTGTGAAGAAATGACAATTCAGTCTACTACTTGTCCATTTTACATGCCCAAGGAATGCGAGGGGCCTCTGCTTGGATCTAGTTTTCAACCTAGTCTATGGCATTGATTATCCTGTTTAAAAGACAAAAGAGGTGACTTCCCGGGCACTTAACATCTTGGCCATACTGACCCCAGTTGCACGCTACGTAGGAAGTTTTAGTCCATTTAAACTGAAGTTCCAATTGTTTTTTTTTTTTTAACAACCATTTAAAATTGTACATGTCCCATACATGACAGAGAAACGGTTGTCTGGTTGGATGATTTTTGGCTTGCAAAAAGAGAACACAAAAGAAAAGCATACGTTTTAATACTCAAGAGACCAAATTCTCTGCTGAAGAGGAAATGAACTACATATCCAGAAGGGTCCTGCCAAGAGGCCAAACAGACTGTGCTCTCTTGGGGGAGTTCTCAGTGGTGATGAGAACACCACTTTTTTTTTTTTTTTTAGTCATTTCCAAGGTGAGATATTGATTTGCTGCTGGAGCAGGACAACTGGTCTCTCTTTCATTGCTAGCAGCAGAGTAAGGGTCTTGCAAGTTTCAGGCAGCAGCAGAGAGAGGGTCTTGCAAGTTTCAGTCCAAAGCAAGAAGAGCTAGGATTGCACCAGCTGTCTCACCTACTCTGTGCCCACCTGTTTCTACATGAAGCATGGTGACATCTGTTTTATTGTAAAGAGAACCAACTTTGGAATCAAATGGAACCTGTATTAATATCCTGAATCCGTCACTAGCTTAGACAAGTCACTTCACTTCTCTGAACCTTGTTTTATCCCAGTTAGGAATAATAGTAAGCCAGTCCCACAGAGCTGTAGCAAGGTTAAAATGAATGGTGGTCTGTAGAAGCATTTAAAATAGGGCTTCATACAAAGCCAATACCTGGGGAGACTGAGGGTTTGAACCACATAGTTCCACTCTGGCAAATCACAGAGGGGCTGTAGGATGGTCCTTTAAGGAGGATGTGTTATGGGTTAATTGGAACGGTGCTTCTTAAACTCCAGTGTGCATTCATATTGCTTAGGGGTTTTGTTTAAATGCAGATTCTGAGTTACTAGGATTATGCAATTTGAATGAGCTTGCGGATAATTTCATGGCTGCTGGTCTCTGACATCACCTTTGAGAAGCAAAGAATTGAAGGTCTCGTCTTGATCTGTCTCCTTCTCCTGTTATCTATGCAAAAGAGATATACTGTCTACTTTGCATAGTGAGATGGCAGGTACGAAGGTAGGATGAGGATAATGTAGCATGAGCACAGAGAAGGAAAATCTAGGAGGATGAGTGAAGAAATCATGGGAAAAGAGATGGATTCAAGGCTTTCAATCCTGACTAGACTTTAAATTCACCTGGAGAGCTTTAAAAAAACTAGCCATTGTCTGGTCTCAGGAATACTGATTTAATTGATTAGGATGGGGCCAGACATGACATATTAAAGAAAATAACTCCCCAGATTATTCTAGTGTGTAGCCAGGGTTAAGAACTGCTGGGCTAGACAAATGAGACAACTTTCCCAGATGGAAAGAATCAGGAACGGGCCTTATCAAGATATTATGTCAGGTTTGGTTTTCAGGGGGCTGATAGGAAAGAAAAAGAAAAACTTCATGGAAATTGCAGGTAAGACAGGCCAATTGGTTGAAACCTTGAAAAATCAGACCATTTGATCAAATTGTTCCCAAAACATGAAAACTCTGCCTCAACCGAAATAATCACTCAGCTCTGGGCCTTTAACGCAACCTGTTTGTCTGTTGGGAAGCTAGGGTAAATGTGAGAAGTGAAATTCATGCTATTTTTTGGAACTGGAGACTTTTTAATAATTTCATTAACATTGTCAGTTTGGTTGTCCTCTGTGATCAGAAGCTGTCGAATGATGTTCATTTGAGTACAGAAGCCAGCCTTTTCTGTAGCATTAACCAGGCCTCAGTCCAGTGGATCTCTACAGGGTGCCATGAGCCCAGCACAAGTGCTCCAACACATTCTGACCAATGAGCTTAATTAATTTGTTGTAATTGACTTTACACTCTTGAAGCCCAGGTGTAGACTTCCTTCTTATTACCAGAAGCCAGCTCAGACATGGCCCTTTGCCAGCCTCAACACAAAGCTCAGCCCTCTTCCAGGATTCCCTAAGATCTAGGCACGTCAAGCATCTGAAAATAATATGGTTTTACAGAAGATTCCTTACATCCTGCGGTGGGGCTACCTCAGGCACTGAATAACATTTTGTTTGAGCAGTCCCCATTGGACACATCTCTCCCCCGAATCCGTGTCTGCACAGCCAATAAGGTGATTCTCCTCTGTCACCCTCCTTAGCCCTCACCCATTCTTTTATTCCTTTACAAGACAGCTGGGTTTAGCCCTGTCCTAAGTGCTCCACACTCGGCTGCCTGCACCCAGGCATAGCAAACACAAAGCCCTGCAGAACCCCAGGCCTACCCTCTTCAGATATATGTTATAAACTGTTACTGTTGATGAGGTCATTCCAGTGGGTGTCAAGCTGGACACAGCTTCTGGTAAGAAGAAGAAAGCATAGCAGATTCAAATCTCAGCCAAAGAACCTGGCCATGAAAAACCTTTGCCTAAAAGGTCATGCAGTCCACAGTTCTGCCACACAACTGCAGCCTGGAATCACATGGGGAGTTCTTAAAATGCTGATGGCTGGGCTGTACCCCTGAGATTCTGATTTAATTGGCCTGGGGTGTGGCCTGGGCATTAGAATTTTCTTAAAGTTCCCAAGTCATTCCTGCTATGCAGCCAAATTTGAGAGACATTGTTATAAAGAGGCTTAGCGATAAAGGCCGAGTGAAAAGGACAACCAGTCCTACATTACAGTTGCAATTGCTTTGTCCTAATTACTGACCTGTTTGGTCTTGTTTTGAGTCTTTTAATCCCTTCAACTGAACTCTCCAAAATTCTACTATTGGACAGTATAGCACAGAAAGTTTGGGAACCACTCAGTAATTCTGAATCTCAGTGAGACAGAGGCCATTAAATGTCTCTCTCTCTCTCTTTCTCATTCTCTCTCTCTCTTTCTGTCTGTGTGTGTGTGTGTATGTGTGTGTGTGTATGTCAGAGAGAGAGAGAGAGAGAATTTATTTTTGAGTTAGAATTGAGGAGAAAAATGAGCTCTGTGTGGCATACCAATAACATTGGTTTCTCGATGACACTCAAGCATAGATTAGTGAAACAGGGGAAATAGTGTGTGTGGAAACTGCCTCTCCTCCCGTTTTCATGGTTCTATTCAATTGACGGAAGCTACGACAAACTCAGCCAATGCAAAATAATGATACAAAGGCTGGAGGAAAGCTCAGGGAAAGGGGCAGCTTTGCCAGGTGAACTGGAGAGAGTGGTTGGGGATTATGGGGAAACAAATGCAGTCAAGGGGAAAACAGCGAGAGAAAGTCCACTCGACTCCCCCAAAATATGCTGTTACCTCAGACCCATGCTGGTCCTTCAAATGCATTTTTGTGTGAAGGGGCACTGGGTGCACCCAGAAGGCGCACAGCAGGGCAGTCTTGTGTGTGTTTGCATGTGTGTCTGTGTGAGAGAGAGAGAACATCTTAATCGAAAGCTATCCCCAAAGACGGGAAGGGATCATGAAAACTTGGGACAACAAACCTAGGCTTCATTCCTCCTGAAACCCCCTTCTCTTACCAGCATACCTGTCGGGGAAGTCACACAGCTTCAGCGAGTGTTTGTTTCCTTTTCTGACCTCACTGTGAGTCTTGGAGTCCCAATATAATACTTTTGAATGTATTCTGCAAACAGTAGACTGGAACACAAGTGAAAGGGATTATCAAAAAGTCAACTTTGCATATTTGTGCTTGTTTAGGAGTATTGGGAAAACAGGGAGCACAGTACTCAAAAGTCCTCAAATCCCTGGTTAAAGGCAGTGACAGAAGAGCTGCACCAAAAATATACTTTTTTTTTTATTATTACAAAAGACACATATGTTCATGGGGAAAACAACTCTACAAAATTGTGAAGAAATAAAATTTGAAATTTTTTCTTTCTAAAGAAAACTAGTATTTGTTGTATACAATAATTATGAATATTTGAAACCCACTTATATTTCCAGTTTCAAAGTGTTTTTTAATTCAAAACAATACTTGCTTCCTGTAGAAATTAAAAATATATAGATAAGAGAAAGTAACAAAAGCCCCCTATATTTTATCATCTATAGATAACTCTTAGTCTTCAAGAACTTCAAAAAGTCAAGTAATTATTTTATACTTTCACTTTTAATTATTATAAAAGGAAAACACATTCCATTTTTAAAAATTAGATAAGCAAAAGAGAAACTATTAAATCACTTGAAATTCAATCCCTAAAACAATCCTAACCAGTAACATTTTTTGTTATAGTCGCTGGACTTCTTTTTTCCAAATATGTGTGTATCTTTGAAAGTATAAGAGGTACCCTAAATCTTTTGCAAATGTAAATTCATATTGTTATTTTGTAGCCTGGTTGTAAAGTGGAACATTATTCACACAAATTTTCTCATATCCTACATCATTTTTAACATCTGGGCAGAATGCCATTGGAAGGATGTACTATTATTTATTTTTACTTAATGGATCCTTTAATGTTAGGTATTTACATGTGACTTTTCTTTTCGTCTTAGAAACAACACTGTCGTGACTGTCCCTCAAACTACAGTTTTCCTTTTTTTTTGTAATTTGCTTTTCAGGATAAGCTGAGCCCATGGCACCATACAATTCCAAGGCTTTTCAAAGAGAAATATATATGCTGTTTAGTGTAGTACTTTATATCTTTTCAGATATTTTTGCTTTAAATATATTAGGATATACTTATACATTTAAGATTATTTAAATCCTGTGAAATATCCCACCTGCACTGCTCTCTTTATTCCAGTTATCTCCTGATTTAATTCTTTCTGATGACATATGTCTGATTCATGCCTAGACAAGAAAATGTATAGACTACAGAAGAGTGCTCATTGGGAAGGAGAAGGAAAGCCCCTCTATAAACCCACCATTAAGAAAAAAACCATCTTTCCAGTCATCCTGAACTCCCCCACCATTATGGCTTTAAATACTCTTTTTAAAATCACCATTTGTAGACTTCTGACTCAGAGGACACTTTGATAGAGCTGCTAAGTGTTGGCTACTATTCAGGGAGATTTTACCCCTTTTGCCACATTCAGAGTTGTTTCTGGTAGGTCACGGAAATAAGTGTGCACATGTGTGAAGCTGCTCTGAGCTACTGTGTTCTTTCCTAGTTTAGAAAGTACTTTTTGGACACATTGCTGAGGTTTCCCGCAGGTATCTGAGAACAGTGGGTCCGAAGCTTTGCCTGGCTTAAAAGTCACAGATTTATACAAAAAAACAAAAAAATAGAAAAGCCAAACTACACAAGACAGGAACCTATATATAAGTCAAGAGAAGGGGAGACACAGAGCTTCTCGCTGCAGCTGATCCAGATTTGATGTAAGAAGACCTCAGGCAACAAGGGCACAATTCTCAATTTAGACAAATACTTTTACATTTCTGGTTATGAAATGAACAGAGGTTCATTATAAGAAATAGATTTAGGGGGCAGAAAGGAAACAAAACCTTATAATTTCACGATCAATACATTTTATCGTGTTGTGTATTTCTTTCCAGTTTCTTGATGCATATTTTAGGAGCAATTACAGGCAGTCTATTCGGGTTTTGTTTTTCCACCTTACATTATAGCAAAGGCGTCTTCCCATGTTGACAATTGTGTATGAGGATCTCTTCAAGTTCCTTTAGTAACTGTATTGCCTTGAGAGATGAAGAAAGAACATACATCAAAGATGTCTATGAAGAGCAAATGCAGTGATAAAGCAAAAGAAAATTGTCTACTATTCACCTGCAGCTGACAGCAAGAATGTTTTTTTCCTTCCTGGGTTACTAAACTTTGTCTTTCTAAGCAAGATAAAGTGGTTTTTGAATAGATAAGGAAGACACTACCTCTCATACATGAACCTCAGGGGTAAATAAGCCCATAGAATACTGGCTCAAACTCACAGGAAATAGAGCAGTGGAGACTGGGCTTAGGAGGGGGTTCTTTTTATGGCAAGCATCAGGAGAAACCCTTGGAGCACTGTTTGTGGGTTGGGATTGGGCCAGATGCACCTGGCTTATTCATACAACATTTAAAGTCCACTCACATCTTCTTGGCATCTCCTCTTTGACCACACAACAAAAGTTAAAGGCCAGAAACACTCCACACATGCTCCCAATGATGTTGTTATCATTGCACCCTCCACCAGCCACATCTGAGGCAAGACACCTGCTCCCAGCTCTTGTAGCTCCTTTGAGGGAATTTGAATAAGGCAACACTTCCTCAAGATATTCACCCTCCATCTGTTGGAAACTTGTAATGCACTAATTTTGTTATTGACCTTTGCTAAGAATTTTCATAATTAAAATACTAATAGGCGATATCCACAATCACAATATGAGCACTTCCCTAACCTCCTGGCATTTTCCTCCAGATACAAGGCCACCTGCAGTACAGAGCTGGGTGTGTGGTGCCCTGCTGAGAAAGCCAGGTGAGCATCCAGCCCTGGTACTGACTATAACCTGGGGCTGTGATTGCTAACATCCCCTCCCCCTCCCCCTGCCTAATCTGCTGCCTTAGATTTAGTTATTTAACAAATGTTTGTTGAGCATTTGAAATGAGCCAGACGCTGTGCTAAGCCTGGGCTAATGAAGAGATAGAAAAGCCGGGGCATTTACCCTCTGGTGGGTATATCATCTAATGGTGATAGTTGGTGGTGAGTAACTTAGATAAAGCAATATAAGGAAGTCTATCCTTAATGTCCCTGAGTTTTGGAACATTTTTACCAGGGCCAGGATTAAGGTAAGGTGAGTGAGGCAGGGTTATATAAGTATAGGGTAGAATCCTGTCTTTGTTTAAAATGATATTCTGTTCGTCATGGAGTTTTTTTGGTGTTAACTTTGATTCTTTAGAATATTGAATAAAAACATGGTTTATCTTGGTTACTGAGTTTCTTAGCATCCCAGTACATTTTGCTCCCAAAGTAAAGGCCTTCTTTGCCTCACCCTAATTCCAGCCCAGAAACCAAACCGAACTTTACTGTCTAGGCATGAGGACAATCAGCTGACACTGATACACTGGGTGTGTCTGAGTTGTGGCCCCTATTATTTTGAATTTGGGGTGTAGGTGGTTTGGCCTTGCCACTCATTTGCTGTGCCACTCCAGGCAAACACCTTTTCTTCATCAAAGTTCAGTGTCTCATCTGTAAAACACTAAGTTTGGACAGTTATCTTTTTTGACAACGAGAAGAATGTCTTCTTTCAAGAAATATTTATACAGAACCTACTAGAGGCAAGCATTGCTACAGGCTCTAGGGCAACTGAGGCAAAGAAGACAATGTCCTTTCTGTTGTGCAACTTGAGTTTGGGTAAGGACAAATAAATAAGCAAACAAGATCACTTCAATGTATGCTACACATATTAGTGTGTGCGAGATCATATTAGTACGAGAGATGTTACAGCGGGGGCGAGGAAAGTTCTCTCAGGGAAGGTGATATTTGAGTAGAAACATCAATAATAAGCAGGCATGTGGCCTGAACCTCTCAGACTTACTAGGTTTTTCCCTCTTTCACAGCTAATCTTTATTTTTATTTATTTTATAAGGACAGGGTCTTGCTCTAACACCCAGGCTGGAGTGCAGTGGGGCCATCATAGCTCACTGTAACTTCAAACTCCGGAGCTCCAGTGATCCTCCTGCCTCAGCTTACAAAGCAGCTAGGACTACAGTGCACACCACCATGACTGGCTAATTTTTTACTTTTTATAGAGATGGTTCTAGTCAGATTGCCGAAGCTGGTCTGGAGCTCCTGGCCTCAAGAGATTGTCCTGCCTCCCCCTCTGAAAGTGTTGGGATTACAGGTGTGAGCCATGCCAGGCCATGACGGCTAATCTTTAATGAGCCTGAGTTTGTGCCTGTTATAATAACTATACATGCCCCAACTCAGCTCTCTCAACAATGGTGTGAGATAAGGACTCTTGTTACATCATTTTAAAAAATTATTATTGATAAGGAGACAGAGGTACAAAGAGGAGATCACCAACTAGTAAGTGACGGAAAAGGTAATGGGATTAAAAAGGCACTAAAGGCGCAATGGCTTCAAAGCTTGAATGCAATGAATCAACACTTACTTAATGAGCATCTACTATATTCCAGGCATTGTACAGTTAGACAGGGGCATAATTCCTCCTCCTCCTCCACTTCCTCTTCCTCTCCCTCTCCCAACACCTAATGAACACTAGATTCTAGGCATGGTACAAACTTTTAAAATAATCCATTTTCGGGGGTGAGAGGGCTGTTCTATAGCTTGATTGTGGTGGTGGTTACAGGTCTGTACGAATTTGTCAAAACTGGCAGAACTGTGCACTAAAAAAGGGTGAATTTACTGTATGTGGATTATACCTTAAACAAACTCAACCCTCATCCTTCCATCTCCACTCGCCTACCCCAGCTACAGTGGCAGGGGGGTGTGAAACGGTCCCTGCCCCTAGGCTGGGGACAAGGGTGAGGGACGAGCCTTCGGGGGCGGGACCAGGTGAGCGCCGGGAGTTGTGCCCAGTGGGCCTAGAAGCCAGGGAAAGGGAGAAAGTGGCCCCAGCCGGGTGCGGGGGAGGGATGGGAAGAGCCGGTGGACCGCGGGGCGAACCCAGGAGGGCGGGGGGATGCCGGGAGAGAGGGAGGGACCTGCGGGCGGGGAGGGAGAGGAAGAGGGAAGGGAGGAGGGCGTGCGCTCCGGAGCGAGCCGGGGGCTGCAAGGCGGAGACAGCCAGGCCAGCGGCCGCCGAGGGTGCCCGCCCAGGCGACCCGCTCTCCCGGCCGCGGCGCGGACGGACCGACGGACGGCGCTGCGAGCAGGAGGCGTCCGGCCATGTTCAGCCGGAGCTCCCGGAAAAGACTCTCCAGCCGCTCGGTGAGTGTCCCCCGCTCGAGCGGGGCCGATCGCCAGGCACCTCCAGCCGGCCGCGAGCGCCCGCGCGCAGCCCCACTGCGCCCCGCGGCTGCGCACCTGTGGCCCCAGGTAAGCCGGCCCCGCGGGCGGGGCGCGTCCAGGGCGCGAGAGAGCGCTCCAAGGCGCGGGAGGGGTTAAGTTCCGACCCCCCGGCTGGGCGACAGTGAGACCCGAACCGTGGCCCTCAGGGTCACAGTCTGGGGGATCCCTGGAAAGCCCCCTCCCTCCAGGCAAATCGGAATCCCAGCACCAAAGCTCCAGCGTCCAGCCACTTGGAGCTCTAGCGGGGACTTGGACTTTAGGGCTGTCTTTTGGGGTGTCCTCTGCTGCCCCCTTTCCGGGAGCACCAGCCCGGTCTAGGGCGGGGGCGCGATGCTCGCTTCTTGCGGACTCCAGGGAACTGAATGGTCTTGCTTTTGTTTCTTAGAAACCCGTGACCAAGGTGTCAGGGGGAGACAAAGCCCCAGCCGTGGCCATTTCTTGGTGGTGTGGTGCCCATGCCCGAGGCAGCCTGCCTGGGTCCGCGCACCCTTCCCCAAACATGCGGGAGACCACCCCTGGGGCACTGGCAGCGCCCCGCCCCGTGTCCCCCATACAGAAGAAGAGCAGTTGACTCAAATCACAGGAGGTGGGGTGGGAGGGGCAGGCCATCCTGCCAGGGACACGAGTGGGGCTGTGGAGGCGGACCCTGTGGTGGAGACATGCGTGTGTTGTCTTTTTGTTTTGAAGTTGACCGGACTGGGGCGGATAGAGCGAGGCCAGCCATGTAACGCCTGTGGTGACCAGTGCCCTGGGTTCGCCTTGCATAAATGGAGGTAGGAAGCCTTAAATGCACAACACTACAGCAAGAAAAAATATGCAATATGTAATATACATACATATATATATATATATATATTCCCCCCGCCTTAAATCTCACTTGTAAGTCACATGGAAAGAATGCAAAGGCTGTTTCTTTAAGAGCGGAGCTACATCTGCTACAAATATTGGAGGTGGAAGTGGTGGCCAGACACTGGGAGATGCAGGAGAGCCGGGCTCAAGGCTGCGTTTCCCTGATGTGAGAGAGAACTGTGGATCCCTAGCACGGGCACTATGTGTCTAGGTAACTCACTCCAAAACAATTCACCCTGGGCATGGCAGTGTTGCCAAGTGCCACAGTGCTGTCTGTGTAGGATTCCCTGGACTAGCTGGTGTTTTCCAATTGTGTTTTTAATTCAGCGCCTGTAACTCTGGGTCCCAACCGCAAATCCATTGCTGCCCGCCTGCGCCGTGTCAACCCTCTTCGGTGGCCAGATGTTTCTTATTAAATGTGCCTTGAGTGTTGACTTCCAGGAAGCCCCAGCTTGGATTGGAATGATTACGTTTGGGAGACAAGGGAGCTGGGTGCCCTCCCAATGCATCTGGCTGCTGGGGCTCTGGTTGGGAAAAGTTGGGGTGCAGGCTTACAAGCTGTCAGTTTGCTGATTTCAAGCAAGAGGTGAATCCTCCCTGGCGTCTTCATAAAAAGGAAAAACTGGTGACAGGAGAAAATTGTGCAATATCATAACACATTCTCTCTTGGATTAGCGCATCTTTCCCCCTTTCTCCACCACTCAAGCTGCTTATGAAGAGGGCTTTTTCTGGATGCTAGGCAGAAAAGCCTGCTTTGATTCCACACCCCGCCCCCCCCCACCCCCACCGCATTAGTGCATCTCTACTTTTCCCCATTTGTAATGTGTGCTGGGCACCCAGTTATAAGAAAACTCCCAACCAGCTCCTTCAGAAATTAAATGCTTTTGTTCCTGCTTCGGATGGGTCTGGCAGCCTCTTTGCCTTTGTTTCAGGGCACTGAGCACAACCCTTATGGCTCCCGAGCATTTAATAACTTCTGTGTCAGAGTCAAGGCAGGCGACCTTATAAATGTGTAATTGGCAGACATAGACATTCATCAGTGGTACCGATGTGGTAGCCCAAATAGGTGTGCTGTAGCCCAGCCCCTCGTTTGTCCCAAATATGAACATGGGTGAAAAAATGAGAATAGGTGTAGAAGCCTTATTTTGTAAACCAAATCCAGCATGACAAAACTACTGAGTGCTTCCTTTTTGATGCATCTTGTGCTCTAGTGGGGGTGGGAGAGGCAGAGTAATGAACAGCAGAGTAAGTGATTTCCAACTTTCCTTCCTTCCCCTACTCTGCAGCCCTTAGGTCAACTTCTGAACAGGGGCTTTGTGGGGCAGTGGCACAGGGTGGGTGTGTAGCCTGACTTCTCTCCTTCACTGTGTGATCCCTGATCACCTGTCTGTCACTACTTTCCCTAGTTCCCAGTTTACCTACTGTTAAGTGGGCATAATAATGGCATTTAATGCAGAGCATGATTGTCGGGATTAAATGAGATCTTGAAAAACACATGCTTTGTCCAGTCCCAGGCATATAATAAATATTTTCTAATTTTGTTAATGATTTTTAGCATCCCCTCAACCACTGCTCAGGAGGAGACGTAACTAGTGTATCTGGGGATCCTAGGGGTCCAGGGCCACTCTAGACCTTCATGATCACAGCCTTTTGAAGAATTTTAAGCTGTTTTAATCTAGCTGATTTTGCAAAGGGAAAACAAGTGTTTTATTTTCAGCCCGTTATGGAACTATTCTTTTGGAAAGAGACCCTTTCAACAGGCTTTACAGATTTTCATGCTGAAGTAATTGCCCTACCCCAGCAGAAAGACCACTTTGGCTCCATGAATAGGGTTTTTATGATACTTCCACCCATTGCTGGAAAGGCAGCAGCTCCTTGCTCTTATCCCCTCTTTTTCCCCATGGGCATACTTTTGGGTGATCTTTTGGAGAAGAGAGATAACTATTTCTGGGTTACACAGCACGGTCTTCTTTTTGGCAGTGTGAAACCCACTTTACACCCCTCTCACTGGGGCAAGCATGAGCCCCTGGGAGACAGAGTTGGGCCTGGGTAGGAAGAAAAGGCAGGCCTTACACAGAGGCCGAACGCTGCCTTTGGTCTGACCCAGGGAGAATGGAACTGTTCTCACCCCAAATACCAAGGAACCCAAAGATGATCACTTGTTGCCCTTGTTCACCACATTGTCCCCTTCACTGGCCTCTCTGGTCCCCTTCCAGTACTTTGTCCACACAGCAGGCATCTCTTAAAAACAGGATAGAATTGTGTTACTGCCTCTCGGCATGACGGCACTAAAGTTCTAGGGAGGAAGTATGTTGTAAACAAACTTTGCTTCCCTCTGACATGGTGGGGCTTTGAAGTCCAGACAGAGCAGGGCTGGCATTTGCAATGGCTTTAGCAAGCTGTGTAA
This sequence comes from Pongo pygmaeus, assembly GCF_028885625.2. Taxonomy (NCBI): domain Eukaryota; kingdom Metazoa; phylum Chordata; class Mammalia; order Primates; family Hominidae; genus Pongo; species Pongo pygmaeus. The sequence goes on from NC_085930.1 coordinate 89,054,740, forward strand.
CCTTGAGCAAATGACAGGTTCCCTGAGTTCCATTTCCCTCACCTGTCAAATTGGCAGCTCTCTAATGAACAAATATTTGAGGGCTTGTTCTGCGCCAGGTGCTCTGGTGACACAGCAAAGAACAAAACAATATTCCTGCCCTTCTTCTACTAATCAGATTTTAGATAAAGTAGTCAGGAAAGGATTCTCTGAGAAGGTGACATCTGAGCAGAGACCTAAATGAAGCAAGGGAAGAGGATCGTGCTCATTTGCACCTGGTGCAGGTACCGGCAACATCACCATCTCGTGGGAGATTGTTAGAAATGCAAAGTCTCTGGCCCTGCCCCAGACCTCCTCAATCCAAACCTGAGCTTGAACGAGATCCCTGGCTGCTTCTTTTACGCATTAAAGATTGAGAAGCACTGAGTTAAAACACCCAGCACTGTGTATGGCAAATTGCTTTTCCTACGTCGAGTCTTCCTCTGTGTCAGGAAAGATGCCCACAGTCCTGTTGAAGTCTTGTATATTTTATGGGTATTTTCCTGAGTGATCATATACTCTTTCCATTTTTGTTGTCACCCACACCTTTAGGTAGCAATTGTGGGGTTTTTTAGAATTTCTAAAAAGAACAAAAACAAAAAAACAAAAACCTCCAAGACACAGGTATTTATGGGTCTTAGAGTACAAAGGTCTCACAATTGTCAGCAGGACCTTTCTCCTCCACCTGATGTAAGGCAGCTGGGGAGCAAAGGTGGCCACTGCAGGGTGCTCCCTGCAGGTGACCTATCCTGGAAGAAACATCACTTCAGGGTGGCCTAGGGGAGACTCTGCCGGGCTGGGCTGCTGAGGAAATTTTCATTAAGGAAGATTAGGGTATCTTCATGGACTGCTGCCAGAAGAAAATCATTAATAACTAAGCACTTAGCTTACCCTGCTACAAGATAGCTTTCTGAGAGGGGGTTAATCGGCCTTGCTTGTTTGCAACCAGTTTGAACAGGGAGAGAAAAATAGCCATTTTTACAGTGAAGATTTGCATATCTACATACCAAGAACTGATGAATAATAATAGTAATAATTACAGAAATACCAAAACAGCATCAGCAATAAGAAAGAGTGCTTGCTTTGTCCAGTATCATGCTTCCGTGTTTTACGTACATTTTAATTTAATCCTCACTAAACCCTATAAAGTAGATGTGATTATTTTCCTGGTGAGAAAACTGAGGCTGAGGGTTGTTAAGTAACTTAACCCAAGGTCACCTGGCTAGGGAGAATGCTGCTGGAATTTGGCTCCAAAACCAAATTTGGCTCATTTTTTTGTGATTCACTGCCTCTTATTACTTGCTCTTAAGCAGTGCTCCCAAACTGGAAGCCTTTAAGTCAAATCCAGCTTGCAGGTAGGTTTTGTTTGATCCATACAACATATTAAATAAGGAAGCTTTTTCTAACATAAGCCCAGGTTTCCAGCTTCTGTTGAAAAATCCAAAGATCAGGTAACATCAGGGCTACTTTCCTGCATTTCCAACAGTATCTGGCAGGAGCTGAGTAGTTGCCCCTTAGATAGGCGTGACCTCAGTTCACCATCCTCTCCAGCAATCTAGTTGAGTTCAGGGAACTCTTCAAATATTTAGGTTACCTGTCAGGGACTGGAAGTGACTGAAGCTTGCAAATCCTGAATGAGCAATCTCATCTCCCCCAAAGAGAAAGTAAGTTTCTCTATCAGCTACCCTTTCAAAGCTTGACAATGCCAGGAAAGTGTTCTACATTTTTTCTACCTTATCATTCATGACAGCCCTAGAAGGTAAGTGCAGTTATTTACATCCATTTTAATAGGTAAGGAAACTGAGTCTCAGAGGAGTTAAGTAATTTGCCTATGGTTACACAGCCAACTGCTTAATGGTATTTTGTCCCCATCTGACTTCAAAAGTCTGTGTTCTGGGCTGGGACTTCTCAAACTTGCATACAAATTACTGGGGGCTCTTGTCCAAAACTCAGATTCTGATTCTATAGATTTGAGGTGGGGCCTGAGATTTTACATTTCTATGTAAGATGATGCTGTGAAGCTGGTTGAGGGACCACACTTTGAATAGCAAAGGTCTAGATTGGTGTCAGTAAAATACAGCCTGCTGGCCAAATGTGACCCTTTTCCTGTTTTGTATAGCTCATGAGTTACATTTTTAGATGGTTGGGGAAAAAACCAAAAGAAGAATATAATATTTCACAACATACAAAAATTACATGAAATTCAGATTTTGGTACCCAGAAGAAAGTGTTATCTGAACAAAGTCATACTCATTTACTTACATCTTATCTATGGCTCAAATATTTAGGTTACCTGTCAGGGACCGGAAGTGATTGGAGCTTGCAAATCCTGAATGAACAGGTTTTTGTGCTACAGTGGCAGACTTGAGTAGCTGCAGCTGAGATTGTATAGCCCAGAAAACCTAACATATTTAGTATCTGGATCTTTACAGAAAATATTTGCTGACCCCTGGTCTATATCACTATCTAGGGGAACATGTAAATAGCTTCTCTTAGTTTAGAATAAAGGAATCTGAGAATCTTTTGGAATCAGGGCTAGAGGAAACACCCCCTCCAACTTAGATGAGAACGGTGGTAAAATGAAAGGCAACCAAAGAGCTAGGGAACAGACCAAAGCATTTTCTAAAGGGCATGTGGAGATGAGGCTTGCAAGACAAGATCAATGAACCTCCAGTGGATTCTAAGCCCCTTGTAATCCCTTTAACGTTTCAGCTTTGCTGATAAATGTAGATTCAACTTGAGCATTAAAAGACGGGCTCTCCTAACAAGCCTCCTGGAGTCCCACTTTCATGGGCAACTGACATGGAATGCCCAGTGCAGGGGGAGTGTTGTGAGATCGTTATAATTATGCAGAGCTGTTTGTCTCCAGACAACGGCCGCCTTTCCAGCCGGGATGCTTTGGCTGGGATGCAGTTGCTCCAGAGGCAGCACTCACTGGGCTAGCCAAGACTGCGCCTTGAAAAGCCTCCCTCCTTAGTTGCCTGGGCGATTGTGTTGATTGATGACTGAGGCAGCAATTCGGGGTGATGCCGGCCTGGTTTCCTTTAATGAATTGTAATTTGGCTAAGAAATGGGTTCCCACTGATTATTTTGCTTGGAGAGGAAAAACACTCTGCCTCAGTCACTGACACACCAAGAAATGGGAAAACAAGGAAAGGCGTTTTAGGGGGTGGGGGCGGGGGGAAGCATAGATTGAGTTATGCCTAACATCAAGGCAGGGAAAGATACTTAGCTGATAACAAGGTTGCAGGTTGGCTCACTTTATGTCGTTGGCGTTTAATAATACCCCTGATAGAAGTTGAAATACCTTACAGGTTTTTTTCTCTACAGGAAATATATCAGTTTATGCCATAATAATATATCTGTATTATTACCTGTTTTTGGGAATAGACATAACTATTTTAAAAGATATTAAAATATCTCACACATGTGCACAAATTAAAAAATACATATCATAGAGGGGGAACCCCTTCTTTTTCATACCTTCTAGACCAGGGGTTGGCAAGCTGCAGCCTGTGGGACAAAATTAGCCTGCTACCTGTTTTGTATGGCCTGCTAGCTAAGAATGGTTTTCATATTTTTAAATCGTTGAAAAAAAAATCAAAAGAAGAGTAACATTTTTGTAGCATGTAAAAATGATACAAAATTTCAATTTCAGAGTCCATAAATAAAGTTTCATTGGAACACAGCCATGCCTGTTCGTTTAGTAACATCTGAGGCTGCTTTTGCAGTAGCAGAGTGGTTGAGACAGCCCTTATGGCCTGCAAAACTGAAAGTATTTACTATCTGGCTCTACACAGAATCAGTTTGCTCACCCCTAAGCTAAAGATATATGTTGTTTATAGTCTGATATTATTTCCTTAGGTTCATTCAGATTATTTATTAATATTGCTTTAACAGAAAATACACATTCTACATATTGTCTTTTATAGATTTTTTTGTACTTAGAAATACTTTCTGGACATTTTTCCATGTCAGTATATAAAAGCCAAAAACATCTAACGTATTTATTAGTTTTCAGAATCCATTGTATGGATTATGATTGAGTCAAAATTTCTCCCTTCGTGACTACTTTGGTTGTTTTCCATTGTTCCTAATTATATATCATATAATGATAGCTTTTCTCATGCTACAACATGCCTGTGTGTTTTTACCCAATTTTATGCTTCTGTGGTATAATTGGAATGACTAGGTGGGAGGAGGTTAACATTTCAAATTTTAAGCGCTCTTGCCAAATTGTCCTCTGAAAAGATGGTGCCAATTTGCACCCCTGTTCTTTTAAAAATTTGAGTACATTTATGTGCTCTTTGGGCTGCAACTTTGAAACATCTCAACTTGTATAGCAACCTGGTAATTAATCCTTGTTTAATCACCCCGAGTGACAATTTGTGCTTGATGACTACTGAGAAAACACAGAGCATTGATGTCAGTCATCTTTTGTTCAAAATAAATTTTATTTGTTTTTAACCGTGAAAGTGATACCCACATTCTGTTGAAAGGTTGTCATTCCTCCTAATGCCTCTGTAGTTTAAGGTTGTTGGGATGAGTGAGAGCCTAATAAATTTGTTATTTTGTGGTTTCTTGGTTCAAAAAACTCAAAGGTTATACTTTAACCATGTGATTAATGAGTACCCCAGAGGGATTTTCCTATAGAGAGAGGAAGCATTCCCTAATGGGAATGACTTCCAGATCTTGAGCTTTTTGAGATCAAAGGGGTTGAACCTGCCTGTGTATGGGAGAGTCATGGGGAATGATCTCTGGGGGAAATGTATATTTCTAGCCAGTGTCACAGAAACTTCTATGAAGCTTATAAGGGTTTATATGAAAGGATTATAGCTGAGTGGTTAAAGGGACTGGCTTTGAAGACATTGTTGGAATTGTAGATTTGGCTTTGTCTCTTACTAGCTGAATGGCCTTGGGCAAGTGAGTTGATATTTTTGAACCTTGATTTTTCTCATCAGAGAAATGGGGATACTACTACTTGTCTCGTGAGGTTGTGGTGGGGGAATGCATGTAATGTGTCTCCCACTGTTCATGGCCTGTAACCTGAGCTTGATATATGTTTGTGGTTTCAAGAGGGTTTAATAAAGACAGGGTGCAAGAGGAGGAAAAATATCTGGGTTCAAGGGCCTGGAAATTGTAGGTTATATAATCTATAACAAGTTTCTTCCCCACTGTATTAGTCCATTTTTACGCTGCTAATAAAGACATACACCAGAATAGGCAATTAACAAAAGAAAGAGGTTTAATGGACTTACAGTTCTATGTGACTGGGGAAGCCTCACAATCATAGCAGAAGGTGAAAGTCACGTCTCACATGGTGGCAGACAAGAGAAGAGAGATTGTGCGGGGAAACTTCTCTTTTTAAACCATCAGATCTTGTGAGACTTATTCACTATTATGAGAACAGAGGTGGCTCATGTCTGTAATCCCAGCACTTTGGGAGGCCGAGGCGAGTGGATCATGAGGTCGGGAGTTTGAGACAAGCCTGACCAACATGGCGAAACCCCATCTCTACTAAAAATACAAAAATGAGCCAGGCATGGTGGCACGTACCTGTAATCCCAGCTACTCAGAAGGCTGAGGCAGGAGAACCACTTGAACCTGGGAGTTAGAGGTTGCAGTGAGCTGAAATCATGCCATTGCACTCCAGCCTAGGCAAGAGAGCGAGACTCCACCTCAAAAAAAAAATAATAATAATAATAAAGAGAACAGCACAGGAAAGACCTGCCACCATGATTCTATTATCTCCCACTGGGTCCCTTCCACAACACATGGGAAGTCAAGATGAGATTTGGGTGGGGACATAGCCAAACCATATCATTCCACCCCTGGCCCCTCCCAAATCTCATGTCCTCACGTTTCAAAACCAATCATGCATTCCCAACAGTTCCCCAAAGTCTTAACTCATTTCAGCATTAACTCAAAAGTCCACAGTCCAAAGTCTCATCCAAGACAAGGCAAGTACCTTCCACCTATAAACCTGTAAAATCAAAAGCAGGTTAGTTACTTCCTAGATACAATGGGTGTACAGGCATTGGGTAAATACAGCCATTCCACATGGGAGAAATTGGCCAAAACAAAGGGGCTATAGGCCCCATGCAAGTCCCAAATCCAGTGGGGCAGTAAAATTTTAAAGCTCCTAAATGATCTCCTTTGACTTTATGTCCCACATCCGGGTCATGCTGATGCAAGAGGTAGGCTCCCATGGCCTTGGGCAGCTCCGCCCCTGTAGCTTTGCAAGGTATAGCCCCCTTCATGGCTGCTTTCACAGATTAGTGTTGAGTGTCTGCACCTGTTCCAGGCACACAGTGCAAGCTATCGGTGGATCTACCATTCTGGGGTCTGGAGGAAGGTGGCCCTCTTTTCACAGTTCCAATAGGAAGTGCCCCAGTAGGGACTTTGTATGGGGGCTCCAGCAGGGGTTCTCCATGAGAGCCCTGTCCCTGAAGCAAACTTCTGTCCTGGCATCCAGGTGTTTCCATTACATCCTCTGAGATCTAGGCAGAGGTTCCCAAACCTCAGTTCTTGACTTCTGTGCACCTGCAGGCTCAACACCATGTGAAGGCTGCCAAGTCTTGGGGCTTCCACCCTCTGAAGCCACAGTCCAGACTGTACCTTAGCCCCTTTTAGTCATGGCTGGAGTGGCTGGGACACAGGGCACCAAGTCGCTGGACTGCACACAGTATGGAAACTCTGGACCCAGCCCACAAACCCATTTTTTCCTCCAAAACCTCTGGACCTGTAATGGGAGGGGCTGTGGCAAAGGTCTCTGACATGCCCTGGAGACATTTTCCCATTTGTCTTGGTGACTAACATTCAGCTCCTCGTTACTTACGCGAATTTCTGCAGCCAGCTTGAATTTCTCCTCAGAAAATGGGATTTTCTTTTTTAGTGCATTGTCAGGCTGCAAATTTTCCTTTTATGCTCTATTTCCGTTTTAAAACTGAATGCCTTTAACAGCACCCAAGTCACCTCTTGAATGCTTTGCTACTTAGAAATTTCTTCCAGATACCCTATATCATCTCTCTGAAGTTCAAATTTCCACAGATCTCTAGGGCAGAGGCAAAATGCCTCCAGTCTGTTTGCTAAAACATAACAAGAGTCACCTTTGCTCCAATTCCCAACAAGTTCCTCATTTCCATCTGAGACCACCTCAGCCTAGACCTTATTGTCCATATCGCTGTCAGCATTTTGGGCAAAGCTGTTCAGCAAGTTGCTAGGAAATTTCAAACTTTCCCACATTTTCCTGTCTTCCTCTAAACGTTCCAAACTCTGCCTGTTACCCAGTTCCAAAGTTACTTCCACATTTTCAGGTATCTTTTCAGCAGTGTCCCACTCTACTGGTACGAATTTACTGTATTAGTCCATTTTCATGCTGCTGATATAGACATACCCAAGACTGGGCAATTTTTTTGTTTGTTTGTTTTTTTGACTGAGTCTCACTCTATTGCCCAGGCTGGAGTGCAGTGGCATGATCTCAGCTCACTGCAGCCTCTGCCTCCTGGGTTCAAGTGATTCTTCTCCTCAGGCTCCTGAGTAGCTGGGATTACAGGTGTGTGCCACCATGCCCAGCTAATTTTTGTATTTTTAGTAGAGATGGGGTTTCACCATATTGGCAGGCAGGTGTCAAACTCCTGACCTCAAGTGATCTGTTTGCCTTGGCCTCCCAAAGTGCTGGGATTACAGATGTGAGCCACTGCACTGGGACCAAGACTGGGCAAGTTACCAGATAAAGAGGTTTAATGGACTTATAGTTCCACATGGCTGGGGAAGACTCACAATCATGGCAGAAGGTGAAAGGCACATCTCACATGGCAGCAGACAAGAGAAGAGAGCTTGTGCAGGGAAACTTCCCTTTATAAACCATCAGGTCTCATGAGACTTATTCATTATCATCAGAACAGCTTCAGAAAGACCTGCCCCCATGATTCAGTGACCTCCCACTAGATCCCTCCTACAACATGTGGGAATTCAAGATGAGATTTGGGTGGGAAGACAGCCAAACCATATCACCCACCATGAGTAAAAGCCTTTCATTTGGTGAACGGGAGTGATGATTCTTGTCTCATGGACTAAACTCAGAAGAAATAGAATGGAGGGCCTCCTTGTGTAGGACTTTAGGTTCGAAAGGAATGAGACTTCTGATGGAATAATAGATTCATATTGCATGTTACACACTCACTTTAGGTGAAATGGAGTTTGATAGAATTGGACCCTACAACCTCACAATCGTTTTGCCTTAGTGAATTATGCATATGATATTTATAAAAACAGTTTGTAAACTGTAACAGAAAGATAACTTTCAAACTCTGCCCCTGGGTCAGTACATAAAAAAGGGCCTTTCTTAGACCCTGTGTCCCACCAACTGGACAATGGAAATTCATGTCTGTGATAAAAACCACACATCATCAAGGCAATACTTAATCAGTTTCCCCCAGCCTGCTTAATAAGTATGAGTTTTTTTTGACTCCTGTTGTGCCACATTAAACATTTCCATTTACATGATCACAAGTCCCTAAGTAGAAGCTCCCTCTTCTGAAGCATGAGAAACATGGATATTTATATGAAATTTGAACCTGAGATCACACTCTGGAAACTCCTGAGATTAGATCTGGCCTGTAGGTGTATTTTGTTAGCATTGCACAGGCTTTAAATTTTAAATTAGTGGCTAACATTTAAGATATTGTGTACAAATTCAGATTTGGGCTTTCTCTGGAAAGATGACAATATCTGGCAAAACTAGTCTAATATTTCTTCTTTTCCTTTAAGATGAAACGTGTTCAACTTTTTCACAGTTTCCACCATTCCCTATTGTCTTACACCGGACCTGCCTTCCTCATTTACATTACTGGTTGGCCGCTGCAGACATCAGATTTTGTGACTACTGATTTGAAAGAAACCAGTGAGTGAGTGTACATGACTGGAAGGATGAAATGAATGGTGGGGTGGCATAAAGTCACTACCTGGCAGGGGCATCTGTGCTAAGCAAGTCATCTCAGCAGCTAAGCCCTCCCTTTCTGGGAGATACAGTAAAGGAGGAGCAGACATTATTGAGGGCCTGCTGTGTGCTTGGTTTCTTTCAGGAATCACTTCATTTCATACTGAAAACAGTTTCCTGAGACGTGTCTTTTATCTTCCACTTTTTAAATATGGGGACGCAGGGAGGTTAGGTAGCATGCACTCATTCACATTGGTAAATAAGTAATGGAATCAGGATTTGAAGTCAGGTCTTTGAGGCTCCAGATTACAAGCTCTTGAACCCAGAATGTGTTTAGCTCTGGCATTTCATTCTTCTGGTCTAAATATAAACCTGTACCTTGGGGAAAACAGTTTTATATTCTCTATGGCCTGGGGATGAGATCTGACTAGTGTCTAAAACAGAACAAAATGTCTGAAGAACCCTGGACTAGTTGGTTTATTTGGGGCAAGAGTCTTAAAAGGGAAACTCCTTCAGATTAGAGGTTGTGGGGTTGAGCTTACTGAGGTGTCTGAAAGGTGCCACCTTGAGAAAAACGGAATCGAATGCAACATGACTTCCAGTTCCACAGAAGGCCACTTGCAGTTTTCTAATCAGATCTGACTACATTAAATGGGGCTTCATTCAGCTTGTTAAAAACTTGGGTGTAATTTGGGCTGTCTGGGAAAGTTTGTGTGGGGGGAGGGCAGCTTTAAAAATGCCATTTGCATAATGTTTCCTAGAGGAAAACTCTACAAAAGGGATCAGTCAAGGGAGGGAATGTACAGTACCTCCTTTCAGCAGCCAACTATACGTCAACAAACATAAAAATAAACAAGATGGTCGTTATCCAGCCTTTGGACCTAGGCTTTTGAATATATGTAGCGACCTTTGGTGTCACATTGGCAAAACAGATACAAGCACATTTGACTGTTGGAAGGCATTTAATGAGCACATTATTTGATTTTTATGTTTGGTAAACTACTTGGTGATGCAGAAACTGCTTTCACAATTCTTAAAAACTGGCTCATTATATGTACCTATAACACCCAGAGTGGGTTCTCCTACTTTGAGTGCTGAGGAATTAGGCCTCCAGGGGACTTATTAAAAGAATGCAGGTGTTTGCTTTCTTCAACAACACTATGAAATTACCCCGATAATATAATTTCCTAAAGTCTTTTGTTCCACAATCAGGCACCCAGGGGTACTCCCTGTTATTTGCATCCTTGGTGACTCGGCCTTTGAAAGTCCTCCAGCAACATATTGAGTTGTTCGGAAACACAATGACAAGCTCCTGTCATCTTTATGAAGCCAAAAGTTTGGAGACAATAGATAATTGAGGGAAGTTTTCTACATTTTTGGGTTTGGCATATTTGTAGCCACAGAGAAGGACACATTACATATGTTTTCCTGGGTTCTGGGAGATGGAACTTTTTTTTTTTTGTAAAATTTTGGCGTAACAGCTTTTTTTTTCCTGTAAGACTTCCATGTATTTTTAAATTGTTTTTGAGCTTTGAGTTGGTAGGAGGTGCTCCTTACAACCTTTGATTTGCAAACATTTATTCCTTGGTTTAACCCGTCATCATTATGACCACCATCACTCAACTGACTCACCACAAACTGGGTAAATAGTTATCTTTCTTTAATTATCTTGGTTTTTAATTAACCTTTCTTAAATGTATGCATAGCTTCCATTTTATTTCAATGTTTAATATTAGAAGTGTTTTGGGTCTTTATTTAGAAGTTTGGTTTTTTTTTCCCCCCAAAAAATTCAACTTTTCTTTTAGATTCAAGGGGTACATGTGCAGAGTTGTTACATGGATATATTGCATGATGCTGAAGTTTGAGGTACAAATGATCCCATCATCCAGGTAGTGGGCATAGTACCCAATAGGTAGTTTTTCAGCCCTTGCCCTCCTTTTTCTCCTCTACCCTCTAGTAGTCCTCTGTATCTCCTTGATAAAAACATTTTTAAGGCAGGTGTATTTCTTATTCTAAAATAATTTTGATCAAATTGTTGGATGATAAATATGCAGTTTAGACAGTTTGGAAAATGCAACAAAGTCCAGCGATTTATGCAAAAAACAGGCACAATTTTATAATCCAATCACCAGTACACTTAGCACTAGTCTGTGATTTCCTTCTAGTCTGTTTTTCTGGAGGCTAGAAGTCCAAAATCAAGGTGTCATCAGGGTTGGTTCCCTCTGGAGGCTCTGAGGGAGAATGTTCTTTGCCTCTCTCTGAGCCTCCAGTGGCTGCTGGCAATCCTTGGTGTTCTTGGCTTGTGGATGCACACTTCCATCTCTGCCTCCATCATCACATGCCATTCTCCCTGTGTATTCTGTTTCCCTTCCCTTCTCTTATAAGGACCTATCATTGGATTTAGGCCTACCCTAGCCCAGGATGAGCTCATCTTAAGATTCGTAATTACATCTGCAAAGATCCTTTTTCCAAGTAAGGTCACATTTAGAGGTAGACATATCTTTTGAAAGGGTACCATTTAATCTACCATAATAGTTTTGGTAATAAAGCATAAGCAGTTTTATATTCTTTTTTTAAAATTTATTATACTTTAAGGTCTGGGATACATGTGTAGAATGTGCAGGTTTGTTACATAGGTATACGTGTGTGCCATGATGGTTTGCTGCACCCATCAACCTATCATTTAGGTTTGAAGCCCCGCATGCATTAGGTATTTGTGTTCTAAATGTGTTATTTATAAAACCACTGTGGCAAGAAAGGGCTGGGCCTTGACTTTGGGGCAGCTTTGTGAGAAATATGCTATACTTGACTTTTCGAGGCACAGTTGGATGCTTGCAACAGGAAAGGTTTGTATTGGTTGGTGCAAAAGTAATTACCGTTTTTTGCTATTAAAAGTAATGGCAAAAGCCACAGTTACTTTTTTACCAACCTAATACATGCTACTAATAGTGGATGGAATTCTGTGATGGAATTTGCTGTCTGTATTGATGAGTTCAGCTCACTGAATCAGTTGACCCTCAGGTCACCCTACAAAGTCCATCCATCTTCTTTTAGCTTTTGTTGGGCCTTGCCAGGGGAGTGTATAGGAAATGAACTAATAGTGTGTGGACAGTTATTTGTGGGAAGAGCTTTTGACCCTGGGGCCTTTTAATTATTGTCTATGTTATATAATTCATTTTCAAAGGAAAAAATAGGCATCCTTAGAAAAGGAAATTCTTAGCAATTTTAGAAATGGGTCCCAACTCCACAAAATCCTGCCAGAGATTGCTGTCTCCACCCCTTACTTCTCTGTCAACACAACCAGAAAAAATATGTTAATTGTACTACCCCATTTCCTGATTTCTTTTAGATCCAATATGAAAGGATCCAGGTTTAGCAGAGTAAATTATCTGAAACAAAATAAAAATAACTTCTGAGTTGATTATTATATTAGGTACATTAACTAAACATTTACATTGTGCCAGGAATATTATATTCTAAGTAATTATTAAAATCATTTATGAGATAGACACCAATATTCATATTGTTCTCATGAGGAAGGGGATGCTACAAGTTTAAGTGACAGGCATACCTCAGAGATATTGAGGGTTTGGTTTCAGACCACTGCAGTAAAGGCAATATTGCAATAAAGCGAGTCACACACATATTTTGGTTTTCCAGTATGGATAAAAGTTATGTTTACGCTATGCTGTAGTCTATTAAGTGTGCAATAGCATTATGTCTTAAAAAAATAATATGCATACCTTAATTTAAAAATATGGCTGGGTGCAGTGATTCATGCTACCTGTAATCCCAGCATTTTGGGAGGCTGAGGCAGGAGGATCACTTGAGCTCAGGAGTTTGAGACCAGCCTGGAAACATGGCAAAACCCCATCTCTACAAAAAATACACACACACACACACACACACACACACACACACACACACACACACACACAATTAGCCAGGTGTGGTGGCATGCGCCTGTAGTCCTAGCTACTGGGGAGGCTGAGATGGGAAAATCACTTGAGCCTGGGCAAACGTTGCAGTGAGTCAAGATGGCGCCACTCCCCTCTAGCCTGGGTAACTGAGTGAGACCCTATCTCCAACAAATAGAATAAAATAAAAATTTTATTGCTATAAATGTTCATGATCATTTGCGCCTTCAGCAGATTGCAACCTTTTTGCTAGTAGAGGGTCTTGTTGGGTGTTGGTGGCTGCTGACTGATCTGTGTGGCAGTTGCTGAAGGTTGGGGTAGCTGTGGCAATTTCTAAAAATAAGACAACAATGAAGTTTGCCACATCAGTTGACTCTTCCATTTGCAACAGTTTTCTCTGTAGCATGCGGTGCTGTTTGATGGCATTTTACCCACAGTAGAATTTCTTTCAAAATTAAAGTCAGTCATCTCTAACCCTGCTGCTGCTTTATCAACAACATTTATGTAATATTCTAAATCCTTTGTTGTCAGTGCAACAGTGTTCACAGCATCTTCAAAGAGTACATTCCATCTCAAAAAACCACTTTTGTTTTTCTTACCTATAATAAGCAAATCCTCATCCATCAAGTTTGATCACGAGATTGCAGCAATTCAGTCACATCTTTAGGCTCCCCTTCTAATTCTATTTCTCTTGCTATTTCCACCACATCTGCAGTTCCTTCCTCCACTGAAGTCTTGACCCCTCAAAGTCATCTATGGTTGGAATCAGTTTCTTCCAAATTCCTGCTAATGTTGATATTTTGACCTTCTCCCATGAATCACAAATGTTCTCAATGGCATCTAGAATGGTGAATCTTTTCCAGAGGATTTTTAATTCACCTTGCCCAGATCCTTCAGAAGAATCACTATAGCAGCTGTAGTCTTATGAGATGTAGTTCTTAAATAATAGACTTGAAAGTCAAAATGACTCCTTGATCCATGGGCTGCAGAATGGATGCTGTGTTAACAGGCATGAAAACACATTCATCTCCTTGTACATCTTCATCAGAGCTCTTGGGTGAGCAGGTGCATTGTCAATGAGCATTAATATTTTGAAAGGAATATTTTTTCTCAGCAATTTTTCTCAACAGTGGGCTTAAAATATTCAGTCAACCATGCTGTAAACAGATGTGCTGTCATTCAGGCTTTGTTGTTCTATTTATAGACCACAGGCAGAATCTAATTCTTAAGAGCCCTAAGATTTTTGGAATGGTCAGTGAGAGTTGGACTCAACTTAAAGTCATCAGCTGCGTTAGCTCTTAACAAGAGAGTCAGCCGGTCCTTTGAAGCTTTGAAGTCAGGCACTGATTTCTCGTCTCTAGTTAGGAAAGTCTTAGATGGCATCTTCTTCCAATAGAAGGGTGTTTCATCTACATTAAAAATCTGTTGTTTTGTGTAGCCACCTTCATCAATGATCATAGCTAGACCTTCTGGATAACTTGCTGCAGCTTCTCCATCAGGATTTGCTGCTTCACCTCATTAACACTTTTATGTTATAGAGATGGCTTCTTTCTGTAAGCCTCGTGAACTAACCTCTGCTAGCTTCAAACTTTTCTTCTGCAGCTCTTTCACCTCTCTCAGCCTTCATAGATTTGAAGACACTTGGGGCCTTGCCCTGGATTAGGCTTTGGCTTAAAGGAATGTTGTGGCTGGTTTGCCCTTCTATCCTGACCACTCACACTTTCTCTATATCAGCCATAAGGCTGTTTTCCTTTCTCATCATTTGTGTGTTCCCTGGAGTAGCATTTTAAGTTTCTTTTAAGAACTTTTCCATTGCATTCAAAACTTAGCTCTTTGGCATAAAAGGCCTAGCTTTTGGTCTATCACAACTTTTGACATTCCTTCCTCACTAAGCTTAATCATTTCTAGCTTTTAATTTAAAGTAAGAGAAGTGCAAATCTTCCTTTCACTTGAACACATGGAGACCACTGGAGGGTTTTTAATTGGCCTACTTTTGATCTTCTTGTGTCTCAGGGACTAGGGAGGCCTGAGGAGATGGGAGCGAGATGGGGAATGGCTGGTCTGTGGAGCAGTCAAAACACACACATTTATCAATTATATTTGCCATCTTATATAGGCAGAGTTTGTGGCTCCCCAAAACAACTACAATAGTAACATCAAAGATTACTGGTCACAAATCACCGTAACAGATATAATATTAAGAAAAGGTCTGAAACAGTTCAAGAATTAGCAAAATGTGTCACAGAGACATGAAGTGAACATATCCTGTTGGAAAAACAGCACTGATAGACTTACTTGACAAAGGGTTGCTGCAAACCTTCAATTTGTAAAAATGCAATATTTGCAAAGTGCATAAAGGAAAGTGTGATAAGCTGTGGCATGCCTGTACTTCCCTGTGTTACGTTGGTCACACAGCTAGCTGGTGTTGAAACTAACTTTAGATCTTAGGGCTCTGACCACAGACTTCCAGCTCATGTAATACACCTGGCTCTGGATGGGTGGTATAGACCCGAAATCAGTGGTTTTTAACACTTTATTATACACTAGAAGCACTTGGAAGGTTTCGCTCCATCTTCAGAGTTTCCCGTTATTAATTCTTAGTTGGGGCTTAGAATTTGCATTTCCATAAGTTCCCGGGTTTGCTGCTGGTCCAGGACCACAGTTTGAGAACCACTAGTCCAAACCCAAGCCCAGCCCTCCAAGACTTAACAGTCACATCAGAGAGACCAAATAAACAGATAAACTTATATTGCTTAAATGATTTAAATGACTGTTCAGTTCAGCAATCCACAAGCTTTCTTATCACAAAGTCATTTAGACTACAGTTAAACAATAGGTAGCTGTTGAAGGCTAGGAGTTTGGGTTGGAAGGAGAGTTCATTTGTTTGCCTTGAGCTTGAGTATGTTCTTCACCTCCTCTTCTTCACAATCACTTAGAGACTATGGAGTTTAATAGATGATCTTTAGGATCTTTCATCAGATGGAAAATATAATAGAACCAGCAAAGGTGTATGAAAATGACTAAAGATTTGTGAGAAGTTAATTGTAAAATACAGGGTAAGCCTACAGAAATCAAAATAGTATGGTACTGCATCAGGAATAGAGAGATCCCTGCGACAGACTAGAGCATCTTCAAAACTAGATCCAAGTCATTATGGGACAATGGTAGATGAGAAAGATGATGTTTAAAAGCCCTGGGGAGTTGGAAATATAATAATAGACACAAGGGAATCGTAAAAGGGGGAGGGCTGGATGGGGGAGGGTTGAAGAAATACCTGTTGGGTATAATGTTCACTATTCAGGTGATGGGCACCTTAGAAGCCCAAATCTCACCATTGTGCAATATATCCATGTAACAGACCTGCATGTGTACCTCCTAAACCTTTTTTTAAAAAAAGCCCTGGGAAAAAGGTACAATAAATGGTTGAAGTAATTAAGAGATGAATCAAAAACTTTTAATTAAAAAAATTGAAACTGTATTATGGATGAATGTCTTTACAAATTTAGTAAGTAAAAGACATGTCTAAATTTAGATATTTTTCTCTTACTTTTTCTTCCCCTTACTCCCTATCGTCTGGCCACAGTGGCCACCTTGCTGTGCCCCAGACAGAAGGCACATCCCTACTTCAGGGCATTTGCCCTTATGGGTACCTGCCATAGATATCCATGAAGTTTGCTCCCTCACTGCCCCCCAGGCCTGTAAAATAACATTCCATTCACTCACTCCCTTTCCCCTTCCTCTCTTTTCTGTTTTTTCATAGCACTTATCACTACCCGACATATTATACTTTTAATGGATTGTTTTTCATTCTGCCTTAAAATTAATTAATTTAGCCTATACAAGAATTTAAACCTCATAAGCATGTTTAGTTCCATGTCTCTTTGGTTCAATTCTCTAGCACCCAGAAAAATCCTGGTGTTTAGCAAAAATCCTGAATATTTTGAATGAATGAATACATGAATGGATGACATGAAACTGGGAAGTCATAAAGGAAGATGAACTATTTTGACATGAATAACTTGAAAATTGTCAAAAGTCAAAAAACATTGAGAAAATTATTTGGAGCGCCTATGTTATAGAGAGACCCAATTTTTAAAAAATATGAAAAACAATTCTATTAAAAATAAACATTAAACAGCTCATTAGAAAATTAGGCAAAGTATCCTAGCAGACAGATGTGTGAGAAATTATCATTTGTTGTCTTAATGAAGATGTAACCATTTCTAATGTTTCTATTTATTTGTGAATCCAATCTAAATATCCATTAGATAATAGGTGTAGATTGATGAACTCTGTGTTCTGTGAATGATAGCATCTCTTTTCCTAGAAATTATTTATTTGTTTTTAAGATGGGGTCTTGCTATGTTGCCCAGGCTGGTCTTGAACTCCTGGGCTCAAGCAGTCTTCCCACCTCAGCTTCTCAAAGTGCTGGGATTACAGGCCACCTCACCTGGCCTTTTCCTAGGAATTATTAAAATAGTAGACATACTCTCATGTTTTGGTTGAGCTTGTTTCACTTCTGTCAAGAAGATTGAAAGACCTCTTAAGTTTCCTTAGATTTGGAATTGCCCTTGGTTGTAAACAAGATTGACAGCTGTGATAGTGTAACGCAAAAGAACACAGGAAAATAACTATAAAACAGCAACATCTACAACATCAAAAAATCACTTCTATATCTAGAGACCTGGGCATTTGGACACTCAGAGGTGCATTTCTGTTTTTCTTGTTACAATGACATGAGAGTGGTGCTGCTGGCATTCAGTGAGCTGGGCAGTGATAGTAAACATTCTGTAATCTGAGAGAGAGCCACCAAATAAAGATAGTCCTGCTCAAATGCCAACAGCAACCTCCCATTCATGGAGATTGCATAAGACACTCTTGCCAGCAGCAAATCCCTTTGGGAAGTGCACAGTACTCCTCTGGTAGTGGAAACCTACTTAACTTCTCTAGACCTCAGTTTTCCTCATCCATAAATTGAGGGAGATAGACTGTAGAATCAGGAAAGGCCCCATCATCATTAGCACATAGTGATAGTATTGCTGGGCTTTATTGTTGAGATAGCCAACCAAGAAGATTTTGGCAAGAAGAAATTCAAGAGAACAGAACTTCTTTACTCAACCCCCTTGATTTCCTGGAGGAACCAGAAAATCTCCATTCCCTTTGTAAAACATGCAGTTAGTAGGTCTCTCTCCAAAGCTCTCATTCTTTTGATCCCTCTAGTTGTGTTGCAGAGTTGTATGTTTACCAAGAGTGAGTTGTGTTTGTTTTTAAATAGGTGTATGCTGCTTTACCTGCTGTTGTAATTACATAAGTTATTTTTGTGAACCCATGAAATATGAATGTGAAAAGAAAGAATTGTTATTTCTCTGGAAACTCAGCTGAATGCTTGTAAATGTCTCAAAAATGTATGCTAAACAAACAAACAGTTGAATTAGGTTTTGAGAAAAACAACTATAAAAGATTAGGGATGAGGCAGAAATTATAAAAGGACCTAGATTTAAAAAGAAAAAAACAAAACAGTGTCTTTAGGTTCTGACACTGCTCTTAAAAAATCTTTTAGACTTGGAAATTGAAGAGAATGCATTATATGTGTGTCTTACGCATGAAATGTAAGGTACTCTAATCTGTAAACTCATGGGCAAAAGTTCCTCCCCCACCATAAAATGAATGTGTGGTTATATATCTCAGGAAGGACATTTAAGATTTAACATATATACGTATTTTGTGAGTCCTTAATGTGACAGATCTGCTAGTTGTCACCACATTCATTGTTTATTTCTGTCTTCGAAATATAAACTTCAAATTATTGTCTGGCACATAACCTGAGAATTAAGACAATATTTCCCAGCCCTCGTTGCTCCTAGGGGTTGCCATTTGACTAGGTTCTAGCCAAAGGAATATAAATGTGAGTGGTATGTACAACTTCTGGGAAGTGCTCTTCAGGGGAAACCATTTACCTCTCTTTCCCTGCTTCCTGCCCACAAGAGTGTGGATGTGATCATTGGAAGCCCTGTGTTGAGGAAAGCAGAAAAAGATAGGCAGTGCCTAGGTATCTGATGACCATAGAGGTAGCATAGTAGCCCTGAACTGCATAACTCCAGACTATATTTAAATGGGAGGGAGTTAATTTCTGTCTTGTATAAGCTGCTATTATTTTTGGTTTTCAATTGTTCACAGCTGAATTTCATCCCAAATGGATTTTTTTTAAAATTACTGACTACAGATGTTGCTTATATTAGATAAGAAGCTCTCTCATACCAGGTATAGCCCTAGGGTCAAGAATTAATTTTGACTACTTCAAAAGATTTGCTAGGACAGTCATTTCTAACAATAGGATACACACTATGTTCTCAATGGTTGAAAATCCAAAATCATTCTTTTCATTTTCAGAGCACTTGCTAAGGGCAAGTGTGCTATTGCAGAATATACTGTTTTGAAGCAGGATGACTTCATTTGAAACTTTGACTTTTCATAAGTTACTAGATACAATAGATATTAAAAGGAAGAATTTTTTTCGTACTCAACTTCTCTGTAAATTTATGTCATTATCTATCAAGGAATAACCTGGGACATTTCAAGAGTGCATCATGTAATGCTGATTTCACCATCTGAGAAAGCACATATGCTGTTTTGGAATGCATTTAGAACTGCTTATTTTAGGATTAAAGGGTATAGAATGAAGGAATATGATTAATCCCTTTGATAGCCCCTATCATTTTACCAGCAGACTAAGCAGAGAGATTGAGTTCACATTACATATGTGGAGAAGTATGCCACAGTGCTACTGTATGTGAGTGTGGGTGAGGGCTGAAACCTTATAGCTTTTGTGCAAACACAAAACGGCATGTGCCTTTTTAACCTCTTAATTAAATAATCATCATCCAAAAAATTTTCTTGCTAGAAAGTAGATCTTGTTGGTTGTGTCCCAGGATAGTTTTGTGTGAAAGTCTTTAGGCTGTAATTATCTTTCTGATGGTTATTACTGACAGCTTTCTCAGATTATCTGAAGAGTGTTAAACTGGTAATAAAAGATGTCTGAGAAAAGTTCGGATGACATTTTGGGGTCAAGTTTTCACAAGTAAGGGGAATGCACTGGGAAATTGATTTATAAGGAGTTTAGAGGGAATTCATTCATTCAATAAAATTTGTTTGCCTACTATGGCCTCATATGCCATGAAATACTATAATATTGATATCATAAATTTATATATCTAAAGTTAGATGGCCTTTCTTGATATATATATAGTATATATGTACATATAAATAATACTTATGCCAGTATAAATATATATGTATGTATGTATGTATGTATGTGTATATGTATTAATACATATGCTTTGTTTTTTTAACACAAATGGTGGTACACCCAGATACTACCCCTTTTTTTGATCTTCAACAATAGATCTTGGAGAGATTTCAGTATCAGTATACATAACTATTTTTTTTCTTTTTGAGACAGAGTCTGCCTCTGTTGCCCAGGCTGGAGTACAGTGGCACAACCTTGGCTCACTGCAACCTTTGCCTCCAGGGTTCAAGCAATTCTTGTGTCTCAGCCTCCAGACTAGCTGGGATTACAGGCATGCACCACCATGCCTGGCTAATTCTTGTATTTTTGTAGAGACAGAGTTTCACCGTGTTAGCCAGGCTGGTCTTGAACTCTTGGCCCCAAGTGATCCGCCTGCCTTGGCCTCCCAACGTACTGGGATGACAGGTGTGAGCCACCACACCTGGCCAACATAACTATTCTTAATTAAAAATTTAAAACATCCATATAATGTCCCTTTATATAGCTTTATTATAATTTATTTTTTACCAGTTTTCCACTGATGATCATTTAAGATGTTTTAAGTTTCTGGTGATCACAAATGGTGCTTCAGTATACATTCTTGTCTGTACATCATCATTGCCTCTATGTGTGAAAATATCTGTAGCATAAATTCCTAGAAGTAGAATTATGGAATCAAATCGTATATGCATTTTAATTAGGTAAATATTGCTAAATAGAAAAAAATTGGTTTTCAAAAATGTGTAGACCTATCAATTTGGATTACAATACATGGCTGGCTAATTTTAAATGGCTAAGCACTTAACTTCAACAAACCTTTTGGAATCTCATTTAAAAATTTTTTTTATTGTAGTGAAATTTACATGACCGGAACACCATTTTTATTCATTATTTTCATTTGTCAACTTCACGTTCTTGCAAAACCACTAAATTGGATTTCATCCCCTTGTATTTAAGATAGATACCGTTAAATAATTTTATCCTGGTAGAGTCTCTATGGAAATAAGACCTAGCATCCTTATCATAGATAGGGACCAACATGCTGTCAACATGTAACTCTCGATAATGCAATCAGCTACTGAATTTTGGTGTTAGCAGACTGTGAATTTGGGTTCAGTGTGAGTTTGTGTTCTGCCACAAGGTCAGGTGGAATGAGGCAGAGGGCTGGGTGTTAAGGATTTCAGTACTGGTCTCTTTTGCCCCCTCATTTTTTCAACTCACCTTTGGGTCTTGATTTACACATCTGTAAAAGTCAAGGGGTTAAGTGGATTAGGGAATAAAACTCTTCCCCCTCACTTTTCCCATCACAACCTCCAGAAATGTTTCTTTAAATTGAACCTTGAACCCAGTTTGGAAATCACAGGATAAATGTGCCTGGAAGCATCTGTTTCTCTCCACTCCCACCACAACACTGCTGTAGTCCAAACCTCCACTACTTCTTGCCTAAACAACTACCCTCACCTCCTAAATAGTTCTCTCTACTTCTGCCTTTCTCTTCCTCTAATCCATCCCCCACAAAGCAGTCAGATACAAAGAAATGATTCTTATGAAACATTGAGCAGATACAAAAATGTTGATAAAATATGTATAAGGCATAAACAATAGTGATATAATGGACACCCCTGAGCCTACCACCTGGCTTTAGGAAAAAGAACCTTGTTATTATCTTTTCTGCTTCCATTCTCTTCCCACCTCCCCACCCTCCACAGGAGGTGTACCACTCTCTTGAGTTACAAATTTATCATGTCCTTGCTTTGCTTTTTGCCAGAAGTATGTCTCCCTAATGGTATTTTGTTTGGCTCTGCATGTGTTCTTTTTGGACATACATGCAAGAACTTCTCTGGAGCATGTACCTAGGCGTGGATTTGCCAGGCTATGGTGTATGTACCTGTAACTTTACAAGATAAGGATGCGTTGTTTTCCAGAGGGGTTATGTTAGTTTATTGTCCCATCAGCAGGTAAGATTCTCTTTGCCTCTCATCCTCACCTGCACTTAATTTTGTCAAGCCTCCCTTCAATCCTTTTTAGATGTGTTTTTTTCTGTCTGGAACGTCCTTTCCCCATCGATTCCCAGCGCTGGCTGCTGCTTCTCTCATCCTCCAGGTTTCAGATTAAATGCCACCTTCTTGGACCATTTCTCTGACCCATGTCCTCCTTGCCCCAAGACTGTAAGCTCCAGGAGGGCAGAGCCCATGTCTGTTTGAGCCACTGTTGTACTCCCCAGGGCCTAGAGCTACACCAGGCACCTGAGAGATGCTCAAGACATAATTGGTGAGATGAGTAAGTGACTGTGAGTCAGGTCCTTTCCAGTCTGAAGTACCCCCTGGTCCAGTGAAAGGAAAGAAGGACATGAGAAAGTTAAAGCAAACTCACTCCATGTTTGCTTCTGGCTTCAATGCAGTTTCATGATGGAGCTGATATCTGAAGGCTTTTTTCAAGGAATGTAGGTGCTAAGCTACTTTGATGGAACAGATCACTTCCAATGTTGGATACTAAAAGTGATGTTTGGATGAAATAAATGAATAAACAGGGCATAAATAAGCAGGAGTTATAGACTTAATTGTCTTCAAAGAAAGAAGGTGAGTGAGGATGCTTTCAGGGCATAGAATTAGCTTATATTCCAGGCATCAGAATGTGGAAAAACATGTGTTAAGCCTAGATGGGAGGCCTGGGGACATTTTACTTAAGAGCCCATATTCCCATTGTGGACATCCAAATTTGCTTATGGGTGTTTTTGTTTTCCAGCCTGTGCTGGTGGGAAGTGGATTCTTTCAGTCCTTGGCAGGGGCACATTGGCTGAGATCTGAGCATGTTTGAAGCTGGGCAGTACAGCTGCAGTATTGGACAGACTGCATGGGGATGCCATACCACTGTTTGAGGTACCCAGATTTGAGGCAAGGAGGTACCCAGAGTACTGTCATAAAGAATGAAATGTGTTACATAGCCTTTCACAGCAGGCAAGGTATTTTCTCATACATAATTTTATCAAATTAGATGTGGGAGAAAATCGACTGGTGCCCAATATTCCTGTGAAATTCCAGCAGCAGTGATGCCATACAGAGGGTATGTAACAGGCTCAGGCTGGAATCTGTTTGCTCATTCACTGACTTTGTAAACTTGGGCAAGTCACTTAGCTTCTCTGTGCCTCAGTTTTCTCATCTGTAAAATAGGAGTATCAAAAGCTAACAGGTTTCCTGTTGGGAAATGGTGGTATAATGAAGGTGAAACACTGAGCATAGTATCTAGCACATGAGAAGTTCCCAAATATTTTTTTTTCTTTTAAAGAACTGTTATGCTTATTTAATACATGAGTAAGTAAAGGTTGACTTATCCTTATTTTATACATGAGGAGGTTGACTTACCGGAGTTACGTATTTGAAACTGGGCCCAGAACCCAGATAATAAGGACTTATTGCCAGTGTTCTTTCGACCCATTACTTCCCACTGTGAGAATAACTCAGATATCTTAAGCCTCTCTTAATTAAACTCTTTGTGAAAGGGCAGCTCTTTAAAAAAGTTGTACAAGTCTTTTTTTGCTGTTTTGTTACATTCTTAATCACTTATGATTTAAAATGGGAGGATTAAAACTGAGCAATTGGTAGCAGCCTGTAGATACAGATGACTTTGAAGATGTGATGGAAATGAGGCAAGAGGTAGCAAAAGGTGAGTACAGCTGTCTGAGCATCAGCCACCAGACTGCAAGCCGGCGGGGAGAGAGGCTTCAGGGGGCTTTCTGTGGCTTTGCTTGCCTGCTGACCTGGGTAGGCCCTCTCTAAGCCTGTGGCTGAGAGGAAGTGCCTTTTTGTGAAAAGTCAGCTTAGTGTGAAAGGACGGGCAGGCTGCCTTGTAATTATTGACTCAACGAAGCAAAAAAAAAAAATCCTTTCTCAGGCTTCTTACCCCTATAGCCAACACACCTCCCCCTTCAGCCCTGACATTTTCTTGGCGTTTTTCTAGAACAGGGTTTCTGAATCTGAGAGTCTACAGATAAAACTCAGAGCACCCCTGAACTCGGATGGGAAACAAAAAAATTGTATCTTTGTTTCTACTAATCCCTGTTTGAGCTTTAGCATTTCCCTCAAATATGAAAGAAGACAACAAATCACAGTAATTGCATTAGCAATACCTGTGGTTTTGTCACCAACAAAAACTCTGGATGTTTTTCTATCACATAGAAAAGTTATCTTGAAATACTTTTTATGCCCATTACCACTTGGAAATTATGGTAGTTATTAGACTTGTGGCCAGATCTTTGTATATCATATGTTAATAAATATAACCATGTATACTAAGTTGTATGTATTATTACCATATATGCTGAGTTATATGTTATATGATAATGTTTTATAATACATATAACTGATATACTATATAACGTATACTATATACTAAGTTATATAGTGTGTATGTATATCCATTTACCCTATATGCTAATGTATAAGAAGGACATATATTACTGCATCCTATTTTAATTTTTAAAAATAAATTCAATTTTTATTTTAGATTCAGAGGGTGCATGTGCAGGTTTGTTACATGGGTATATTGCCTGATGCTAATATTTGAGGTATGAATGATCCTGTCACCCAGGTAGTGAGCATAGTATCTAATAAGTAGTTTTTTAGCCCCTGCCTTCCTCCCTTCCTCCCCCTTCCAGTAGTCCCCAGTGTCTATTTTTGCCATATTTACATCCATGAGTACCCAGTATTTAACTCCCACTTATAAGTGAGAACATGCAATATTTGTTTTTCTGTTCCTATGTTAATTCACTTAGGATAATGGTCTCCAGCTGCATCTACATTACTGAGAAGGACATGATTTCATTCTTTTTTATGGCTGTGCAGTATTCCATGGTGTATATGTACCACATTTTCCTTATTCAATCCTCCATTGCTGTGTACCTAGGTTGATTCCAGGTCTTTGCTATTGTGAATAGCGTTGCACTGAACATGAGGGTGCAGGTGTCTTGTTGGTAGAATGATTTATTTTCTGTGGCATTTAATTGCTGGGTCAAATGGTAGTTCTGTTTTAATTTCTTTGAGAATTCTGCAGACTGCTTTCCACATGGCTGAACTAATTTACATTCCCACCAACAGTGTATACGCATTCCCTTTTCTTCCCAGCCTCATCAGCATGTGTTGTTTTTGACTTTTTAAGAATAGCCATTCTGACTGGTGTGAGATGGTATCTCCTTGTGTTTTTGATTTGCATTCCTCTAATGATTAGTGATGTTGAGCATTTTTTCATATATTTGTTGACTACTAGTATGTCTTCTTTTCGGAAGTGTCTGTTTGTGTCTTTTGCCCACTTTTTAATGGGGTTATTTGTTTTTTGCTTGTTGAATTGTTTAAGTTTTTATGGATGCTGGGTATTAGTCCTTTGTTGGATGCATAGTTTGCAATATTTTCTCCCATTCTATAGATTGTCTGTTTACCCTTTGATAGTAGTTTTGCTGTGCAGAAGCTCTTTAGTTTAATTAGGTCCCACTTGTCAAATTTTGTTTCTGTTGCAATTACTTTTGAGGACATAGTCATAAATTCTTTCCCAAGGCTGATGTCCAGATGGTGTTTCCTTGGTTTTCTTCTAGGATTATTATAGTTTGAGGTCTTACATTGAAGGTTTTAATCCATCTTGAGTTAACTTTTCTATATGGTGAAAAGTAAGGGTCCAATTTGATTCTTCTGCATATGGCTAGCCAATGATCCTAACACCATTTATTGATAGGGAGTCCTTTCCCCAGTTGCTTATTTTTGTCAACTTTGTTCAAGATCAGATGGCTGTAGGTTTGTGGCTTTATTTCTGGGTTCTCTATTCTGTCTCATTGGTCTATGTGTCTATTTTTGTACCAGTACCATGCTCTTTGGGTTACTGTAGTCTTTATAGTATACTTTGAAGCTGGGTAACGTGATGCCTCCTGCTTTGTCCTTTTTGCTTAGGATTGCTTTGGCTATTTGACCCTTTTTTTGGTTCCATGTGAATTTTAGAATAGTTTTTTTCTAATTCTGTGAAAAATGATGTTGATAGCTTGGTAAGAATAGCATTGATTCTGTAGATTACCCTGGGCAGTATGGCCATTTTAAAGATATTGATTCTTCTAATCCACGAGCATAGAATGTTTTCCCATTTGTTTATGTCATCTGAAATTTCTCACAGCAGTATTTTATAGTTCTCCTTGTAGAGATCTTTCACCTGCTTGGTTAGATGTATTCCTAGTTTTGTGTGTGTGTGTGTGTGTGTGTGCGCGTGTGTGTGTGTGTGTGTTGTAAATGAGATTACAATCTTTTTTTTTTTTTGAGACAGAGTTTTGTTCTTGTTGCCCAAGCTGGAGTGCAATGGAGTGCAGTGAGTCTTGGCTCACTGCAACCTCCTCCTCCTGGGTTCAAGTGATTCTCCTGCCTCAGCCTCCCAAGTAGCTGGGATTACAGGCACCCACCACCATACCTGGTTAATTTTTTTTTTTTTTTTTGTATTTTTAGTATAGATGGGGTTTCACCATGTTGGCCAGGCCGGAAATTCGGGATTGTATTCTTGATTGGGCTCTCAGCTTGAACATTACTGGTGTAGAAATGCTACTGATTTTTGTACCTTGATTTTGTATCCTGAAACTTTACTGAAATCATTTATCAGTTCCAGGAGCCTTTTGGTGGAGTCTTTAGGATTTTCTACATATAGAATCATCATCAGCAAAGAGAGATAGTTTGACTTCTTTTCCCATTTGGATGCCTTTTATTTCTTTCTCTTCCCTGATTGCTCCAGCCAGAACTTCCACTACATCAAATTTTTTAAAAAATTGAATAACCATATTTTAATGTAATTGGTTTTCCTTATAATCTTATATATCTTAATCACTCATTTTACTTTGAGAAGCTGTTCCAGGCTTTACCAGGTGCCCAAAGTCATCTAAGGTTCAGAAAAGATGAAGAACGCTGAGAGGAGTTCAGGGGTGGGAGGGGAGAGTGGGAGGATGTGGCCTCAGGTATTTTTCTTGTTGCCTCTCCTTAGAAGTCTGTGAACACAGCTGATGGTTTTGGGATAGTTTTGGCTTTTCTTTTATATATGTTTTTTATTTTTGTTATTATTTGTTTTTCACACTTGGCTTTCCATGATTTTTTTTAAAATTATTTTTGTTTTTTTGAGACAGCGTCTCACTCTGTCGCCCAGGCTGGAGTGCAGTGGTGCTATCTCAGCTTACTGCAGCCTTGACCTTCCAGGCTCAATCCATCCTCCTATCTCAGCCTCTCATACTACAATGCCTGGCTAATTTGTGTATTTTTAGTGGAAACTGGGTTTCACCATGTTGTCCAAACTGGTCTTGAACTCCTGAGCTGAAGTGATCTGCCCGTCTTGACCTCCCACAGTGCTGGGATTACAGGCAGGTTTTGGCTTTTTTCAGCCACACTGCTGAGTAGTCTTTATTTTTAAATCAAACTTTGCTTTTTACAAAGAAAAGCATTTTGCTGGTTAGAGACTTGTCCTCCTTATGCAAGTGTTCTGTGAAGCGTCTATTTCTTTGAATCTTTTAGTACAGTCAAAATGAGAATGTCCAGAGGTGAGTCGGAGCTTCTCAAAGGACATTCATGTGTTTCCACCTTTTCCAATAACCAACCCATTCCTCCTGTTCACTAACAACCACATAATACACACACGCATGCCCTAAGGATTCCCTTCCTCTTCTCTTCACTGCGTAATGAGCATTTTCTTGCCAATCCTCCTCCTAATCAGTGTTCAAAGAGGGGAGAAGGCAAAAGAGGACATCACCGGAACCCTCCATGAACACCTTCCTCATTAAGAGAAAACTATTATGTGCCATTTGGAAAGGGGCCAGGCCTGGCATCTCCATCTTTTCCTCCCAGACTGTATTGGTTAGAACATTTCTTCCCAAGCCCAGTCACTCATGGCCCCCTCCTTGCCTCTGGCCATGTCTAAGGACCTTTCCTATTGCGGAGAGGAGCTTCTGTGTTGTGCTTCTGTTAAGAGCTCTGGCTCGGAGCTCAGACTGCATAAGTTTCTAGCCCCAATCTGCTCCTGAGCCCCTGTGTGTGGTTGGGCAAGTTGTTTCATCTCTCCAGGCCTCAGTGTCACTTTCCTTATCTACAAAGCAGGGATTGGAATAGTACCTTCCTTAGGGGGTTGCTAGGAGGACTGAGTGAGTCAATACACGAACCGTGTTGAGAGCAGTGTGTGACACATGATAAGCACTCAGCAAGCATTGGCTATCAAAATTAGTGATTATTGACTTAGCATTTTCTTTAAAACTAGCCCTTAAAAATCAAGATGAGCTTAATTTAGAAAGGAAACTGGTGGATAACAAGAGAGAAAAAAAGACAAGTGTAAGAGTAGGCAAGACCATGGTTTCAGGCAGAAAGGGTTGAACTCCAAGGGCAGGAAGTGGGAATTCCTGAGCCAGGTAGAAAAGCTGGGCCTGGGCATAGTGCCTGTGATGAGAGAAGTGGTGGGAACAAGGAGGGCTGGCAGGACCTGGGGCGTCTGACTCTAAATGGAGATCCGGGGTTTGAGGCTGGGGAAAGACAAGCTGGATGAAAGATTAGAGAGGGTAAGGGCAGAAGTTGAGAAACACAGGTTCTATAACTGGGGTGAGTGCCAAGATAAAGGGTCATGGGAAGAGGGAGACATAAGTTGGAGCCTAAGGACAAGCTCTAAGAAAGGACTTGAAGGAATGGGAGGCTGGAAGAGGCAGGGGCTGAGACTGGGGGCAGGTGGTACCTTAAGGCATAGTATTAATATATGATTAGGGTATGAGACCCAATGGCATATAATGAAGACTCTTCCAAGGGATGTGCAAGCGTGGACATCCTTTTAACAAGCTTTGTGTTGAAATACAACATGCATAGGTAAAAGTACACAAATCATAAGTATACAAAAAGAAAATTTTTCCCCAGATTGAACACTCAGGGCCTGGACCAAGAAACATTACCAGCCTCACTACATGGTGCTCCCATCATCGATACGTGTGCCACACATTGGAAGACACTCAGAAGAATAGATTGGGCGGGCATAATCCTCTTAGTAGGGACTTTGTGTTTATGCTGGAGTCATGAAATTTGGGTGCACATTGTAGCAATGAGGAGGGTTGAATAGCTCTTTCCTCAATAGTCCTAGCAATGAGTAAGGACAACTGGCCAAGTGTATGCCTAACATTTCCCCATTAGGCAAAGAAAGAAAATAACCAAACATAAAAGAAAGGGATGAGAACGAATGTTTGCTGGACCCCTACTTTGTGGTCCCTACTGTAGTAGGTGCTTATTGATATGCCTTCCCTTCAGTGGTAACAACAGCTTTACAAGGTAGGTTGCCATTTTACAGAATAAAACTGAGTCTCAGAGTCCTGGTATTGACTTCACTCACACTGCTGATAAATTACAGAACCTGCATTCAAACCCAGCTCTGTCTGGTCCTTAAAAGGGGGGACAAGTTGCTTAACTTTGCTGATCCTTATTGTTTCTCCTGTACATGAAGACAAGGATACCTTCCTCAAAAACATTGTTATGGGATCTAATGCAGGAGGAATGCTATGAGGTTCATGGAGTTATACAAGGAGTAAGTGAGATAATACACATTAATAAGCTTACAAAAGTATCTGGCACATATTAAACTTTCCCAGAAATGCTAATTACGACACCTGACAAATAGAGGTATTTAATAAACATTAACTTTTGTTGTCAAGCCCGTAGACTCAGAGCTTTTTGTTCAGTCTCATTATTGAGTATATGTCTTTAATGCTATTTGTTAATGGCCACTCCTTGGGGCTAAAACATCTAATTGCCCAGGGAATGTTTTTTAATGATGATGTCTGATAAGAATGGAACCTATTTTTACCCATCGACTCTTTCACTGAACAATTAGTTCACTTTCAGTTTTTGTTTTTCGTGACAGTAGGTATGGATTCCATGAAAAGAGCCCTGCTTATTTTGTTTCTTAAAGGTTGTGATTTTTTTTTCTTATCCTGGTGCTCACACCTGTCCTAGCTACTTAAAATTAAAAGAAAAAAATGATATTTGAGAAAGCCATTTTAACATCATCCATGTAGAAAATGAAAAACTCACAGTAAGATATTCAATTTAAAATACTATGAAAGATTAGCCCTGAAAAATGAAATGTATTCATCTAAAAAAATTTAAAGGCATATTACTTTCACTTAAACTGAAATAGCAGCAGTGATTTTTAATTAGATTTTTTTTAACACCCAAAGTTCCCAAGCTAGAATAGAAAAACTGAGGGCAGTTTTTGGAGAAAAAGTGATCTATGTTTTATTTTTCTATTTTCTACTCATATTCTTGTTTTTTTCTTCTCTCTCTCTCTGCAGTAGCCAACATTCTAAAAATAATCTTGTGTTGGTTTGTAAGCTTCCTCAGTCTGGCCTAGGATGAAATTTTTTTTAAAAGATGTTATCATCACATTTGGTTTCCAGTGATAATTTACATGGACTCAGAAGAATTCCCCAAGCAAAATCTTGTGAGGTCAGCCGGGGCAAATGTTTAACATTTCAGCAACTTGTCTCCATGTTTATTTAGCATTTCTTAGCCTTTGAAGTTTCACATAAATAGTCATGAAGTTATCACAGAGGAAATCAGCTGAGATGGATTGATGTTATTCCCAAATGCAAGTACCAGACGCCGGTTGGTATCTTGGAAAGATGGCAGCAGGAGCAGTATTATCTGCATCGTGGAGAGTCCCTCTTCATTGCCTGATAAACTGTTCCATTAGTGGTTCTCTTGATGGCTAACCTTACTGGACCTTTGACAAATCTTTTGAATTTTTATTTCATCCTGATGGGATAAAGTATGAATTGAGGCTGGGCACGGTGGCTCATGCCTGTAATCCTAGCACTTTGGGAGGCTGAGGCAGGCAGATCAGTTGAGGTCAGGAGTTCAAGACCAGCCTGGCCAACATGGTGAAACCCCGTCTCTACTAAAAATACAAAAATTATCTGGGCATGGTGGTGCACACCAGTAATCCCAGCTACTTGGGAGGCTGAGGTGGGAGGATAGCTTGAACTCGGGAGGTGGAGGTTGCAGTGAGCCGAGATCATCCCATTTCACTCAAAGTGAGTGAGATTCCATCTAAAAAAAAAAGTATGAATTGAGAAACAGAAAAACTATGTTTTCAAACTATACCATTAATTTACCAGTTATATGAGTTCCTCTGGTTGGGGAGGGGAGGATGTAAGTACCTCCAAAATACTCCCTAAAATACATGGCCATGCCTCAAGGCCACCATCAAGTACCCAAGGAATTCAGAATAGAAAAATATATCAGACTCAATGGACTGGATAATTGTACTAATTACCTACTTTGCTTTGACCGTAGAGGCTGAATGTTGTGAAACATGTTGTGAGGCAGTTGTATTGCTCTTTACTGAAAGTCATGCCTCAGGCACCAATGTCAGCTCCAGAAAAATGATGATCCTGGAGCTCTTGGTGGAAAATACAGCATTGCGAAGGCCTTTGTTGGAATCTGCCCTTTCCCCTGACCCCTTGTCCCCTCTTAGAGCCCAGTCTGGAGCAGTATGAGGCTTGAATCTGTGAGCCGTTTCAGGATAAGAATCCTGAAAATTCAGTGACTGATTCAAGATTGAAGGATTGAAAGAGAGGAAAAGGTTCTCCATTGGGAAGCTGAGTGATGCTGAATACCTGAAACAGGAAAGCTAGGAAGAGGAGGAGAGCAGATGTGGGGAGGGGAGAAAGAGTCTAATTTGAATAAGATGGGGTTGAGTGACTTGTAGACATTCTGATTGAGATATTCTGGCATATCTTAGATTAGTTTAAGAATATGACTAGGGCCTGAGATAAAAATATTAGAGTCCCTAGTGTTTAGGTAGTTGCTATGGTTTGAATGTGTCCCCCCAAAATCCTGTGTTGGAAACTTAATACCCTATGCAACAGTATTGGGAGGTGAGGCCTAATGAGAGGTGATTTGGTCATGACGGCTCTGCCCTCATGAATGGACTAATGCCATCTCTCAGGAGAGCGTTCTTTATAAAAGGACAAGTTGGGCCCCCTGTTGCTCATGTGTGCTCCCTCTCCCTCTTTCTCCCTTTCTCTCCTTCACCAGATGCCAGTGCATTGATCTTAGACTTCCAAACCTCCAGAGCTGTAAGGAATTAAATTTCTGTTCTTTATCATTAGCACCTCAGGTATTATTGCACCAAAACCAGACTAAGACAACAGTTGAGGATTGGTAGTTGAAGCCATGAGAAAAACATGACCAGGAAAGGGTATAGACACTATACTGTAAAATAAAAACAGTGTAGTTATTGGCTATAAGGACACAGACCCCTACCTCCTCAAAACAAAGGGTGGCTTAAATGGCAATTAGTTGTGTGTGTGTGTGTTTTTGTTTGTTTGTTTTTGAGACAGGGTCTCACTCTGTCACTCAGGCTAGAGTGCAGTGGTGTGACTGCAGCCTCGACTTCCTGGACTCAAGTGATCCTCCCACCTCAGCCTTCCAAGTATTAATAGCTGGGACTACAGGCGTGCACCACCACACCAGGCTAATTTTTGTATTTTTTTAGAGACAAGTTTTGGTGATATTGCCCAGGCTGGTCTTGAATTCCTGGGCTCAAGTGATCTACCAGCCTCAGCCTCCCAAAGTGCTAGGATTGCAGGTATGAACCACCTCACCCAGCCAGTTGAGCATTCAGGAGTTGTATGCCAGCTTGATGCCTCCCCTGGAACCCATGCTTCTCTCTCTGCTCATCCATCCTCAATGTGTCCTCTCATTCTCAAGGGGACAAGAGGGTTTCTTTCTGCCCAGCTCCCATTCCCCCACCTTACACAATCACTATACTGTGTTTGAGGCAGAAAGAAAGGAAAAAGGAAAGGGGAAAGCAGTGTTTCAATTGAGTCATCTTCCTTTCATGGAGATCCACCCATGACTTCTATATATACCTCACTGGCCAGAATGTGGTCACACGACCATCTGTGTGGGATATTAGGAAATGAAGTTGAGCTAGATTTATTGCCATCCTGAGCATAAAGTTAGGGTTCTGTTTAAGGCATTTGGGTCAAAGCAATGAATAAATGAATGAATGAAACATTAAGCACATGCTTATTGAATGCCACCTGTGTGTACAATGTGTAGGTATTCTTCCTCGAGCAGCTTTCTTTTCTTTATTTTGAAGTCTTCTCTGAACTGGATCATGGCCAGCCCTAAATAAAATTATAAACTGTTCATTGAATACTATGGGTCAAGAACTGTTCTGTATTACTGCATTATTGCATTTGATCTTGACCCACAACCTTCTGAGGCTGGCACTGCTATATCCATTTTATAGGTGGGGAAACTGAGACACAGAGAGGTTAAGTCACTTGCCTTGTGTCACACAGCTAGTGATACTATTTTCAATACTCTTTACTTCTTTTTTGGCCCCATATACCCAATCCAACTTCCCACCTTCTACAAAGTCCCTCATTTTTTGGTGCCCAGTTTTCTTATACCAATTCATTTCCTGAGTTAAAAGAAACTCCTCTCTGCTTAAAGGTAAGGTGCTACTCACCCTTTTTAAAATAAAAATTACTGCAGATTTATATTTCCTAAGAAAATTTGCATTTTAAGGGGCTCATTTTGTATGAGAAATGGTGGATCCAAAGGAGTGCATCTCTAATAGTGGAATTTTTACCTACATGAAAGTGGGAAGCATTTAGGGGATGTGGATAGAGGGAATCCAGTAGAGAGAAAGCTGGCTCTTTTTGGCAAGATTGTGACAGGAGAGTTCCCATTGAATCAACTCATCCCTGTGGGAAAGACAGTGAGAGAGAATTAAAAATTTAGATATGCATGGACACTTTTGCCTGGCATTCTACTCAAGGTGCCTAGCCCCAGTGTGAGCAAGACAGAAAGGACATGACTTTCCAAGTTCTAGTTGATTTCAGTTTTTTAATGCCTCTGGTGGTGTGGGCTTCTTGCCATGCTAAGTGAGATGTTAGCGTTTAAAGATACATATTTTTTAATGCACTATGGCCCTTTAGTGCAAGCCAGCAACTTTCTCTAGTTTTCAACTGAAGCAGTAGCGTCTGTTTCAACATTGGAGAAAAACCTGCTGGGATAGACCAGGAGAGGTGGTTATCACTCTCCAAGATGGCATAAGTGCATCATGAGGAATATTTACAAAATCATTTCTGAAATGGATCATTAAGGGGAATGTTCTCTCTACACCAGAGTTTCTGAACCTCAGCACTATTGACACTTTGAGTCAGATAATTCTTATTGTGGGAGCATTCTTGTGCACTGTACAACATTTAGCAGCTTCCTGGATATCTACCCACTAGATGCTGGTTGTGACAACCAAAAATATCTTCAGATGTTGCCACATGTCCCTTGGGGGCAAATGCCCCTGGTTGATCACTCTCTACTTGATCTGACATTGTGTGATGACCTAAGCCCTACCTAAGCTGTAGCTCTAGTCCATATTTATGAGACTCCTGTAAAGCTGCCATAGATGTGGTGATTGGGGCTTACAGAAATACCATGTCTTGACATTGGGGAGGGAGAGACAGGTAGAATCTACCTGTGACATCCTCTTAAATCATTCATTCATTAAATATTTACTGAGTGCATGTGCAAGGCACTGAATGAAGGCCTGGGTGCAGCAGGGGAAGGTGGAGATTTAGTCCCTGCCCTCATGAAGCTTCTACTCCGCTTCTTTGTGCTCATGAAGCATGAAGCATCTAATTATAGATTAAATAAATTGCAGCAGGTGCTCTATAGGGAAGGTCAGGATGGCCTGACCAAGCTGGTGGGGGTGGTGAGGGGCCAGAGAAAGTGCCATTGAACGTGAGACCTGAAAGGTGACCATGTGATGGGGTGAGGGGAGCATGAGTGTCCCTAGCACAGGCAACAGCAGGTGCAAAGGCCCTGAAGCAGGAAGCCTCTTACCACATTTGATGGGCTGAAAATGAAGGCAGCTGCCATGCAGGAAACAAGGCAGAGAAAGAGATGATGTGGAACAGGATGCCCAGACCAGATTGTCATGGATATTAAGGATTTTATCCTAAGAACAGTGGGAAGCTGTTGGACGCTTTTACACAGGAGAGTGACATGATTCGATTTGTGCTTTAAAAAGATCCATCTTTCCCTGTCTAGGTCCAGAAAGTGCAGGTTTCTCTCCAGACCATGAGAGATTGATTTTGTCCCCTGCTGGGCAACTCTGATACGGAGTCTTTTGAGGTTACCACTACCATTAGTGCCTGTACCAAACCTCCAACCATCCCAATTTGGAACCTTTTAAAACTTTAAATAAAAGAAGCAATTTCTGTCCGTGTTCTACCTTTGTTCTCCTTCTTTAAACCGTGATTGAAGCCGGGCTTGGATATCTTTGAAAACCCCAGAGAAGAACATGATTTCCATAGCAGCTGTAACCATGGGAAACCTTCAAAATAGCTTCCGTTCCTATATTCTACTCTGCTCTTTTCCCCTCTCTATTGGTTGATTAGAAATGAGGGCTGGCATTTTCAGTCTTCTTCTTTTTGTCCAAATATGTGTATATGAGAGTCTTCTTTTCACTTCCACATCCATCTTATCATAGCTTGAGAATCAAAGGCTGGCATATTTGGGGAGGAAAAGAAAAGAGGAGCTTCTAGGATACCTTCATTTGTTCATAAAATAGAGGAACTCAAGTGGAATGTTGATTTGGAAGATGAGATCTCAGGTTTCTTTTCCTGCTGTTTGTTTCTTACCAGGTCACATGATAGGACCACGTACATCATCTTTCAGACATATAAAGATCAAAGGTTTTTTTTTTTTTTTTTTTTTTTTTTTTCCGGAGACACTTAAAAGTGGTTTTCATCAGTTTCCCTTCCATTCTGCTCTCACATGCGCTTGTTAATGAGCCATCTCGTAGTCAGGTCAGAGAGATGCTCAGAATTCTTCCAAAAACACATAATTCCCCTTTGGAGAGTTTCTGTTGTAAAAATCATCACAATTTGTGAGCTTAATTTCTGGCCCAGTGCAAAAACCTCTGATGGGTACAGGGCAAAAGTGGGCTGCTCAGTGTTTCTCTTGATGGACAGATTTTAATAAAATGAGGGCACGACAAGGAATCTGAAGTTATTGCTATAGAAGTTAATAAAGAGATGAGAACATATGAGGATACTGTTTGCTTCTGGAATTTAGCCAGGCCACTGGGAGAGGCTCAGGAGGAAAACTGAAAAGGGAAATATGAAGTTCAGGCAAGTCTGTTACATGCATTCTCATTTCCACAATGTTTGAGAACCATGTCAAGAAATGCATTGCATAAGTTAAACCAGCTGCCAGCAACTTTGTATTCAGCACTTTCCTGGGTCACCAGATAGCAGGGAAACCTCTCCAAGATTTCTGTGTATTATAGAAAACTAGGGGAATTTTCTTTTTGCAACATCCTTATCCTAACAGGGCAGCATCCTTTTGTCTACAGAACTCACTGTATAAAAAGAAGTAACAACTATTGTTGGGTTGTGCTTATCTTTATTGTTGTATGTTTGGGTTTATGTTTTAAAACAAGGGATGGAGGACCTGGCAATCAGTCAGAATCATGATGCTGGTATTTAAGAGATTCATTCTGGCTCAAGAACTTGGCCTGGCCTTCCAGAACTTTCCCATTGACACCCAGGTCCTGATTAGAGTACACTTGTAAAAATTAAATAAGATGACCTATGCAGTGTGCCTCACATATGCTCCATAAATGTCAGTTCACATTTCTTGTTAAACTTTTATAAGGTTGATCTTAAGAGATGACAATTGAGTCTGTCTAAGTGAACCATCTGGGGGGTGAGCATGTTGATGTATCTTCCACAGCTTTAGTTTTCCAGGAAGCACGTGGGATATAGTCAAATCAAGAGACAGGATGGTACTGATAGTTTCTTTAGTCTCTTGCTTGCTTGCAGTTAAGCTAGTTAGCCTGAATGCAGTCCTTCTCTCATAGCAGTCTCCAGAGTGACTCTGTTAGCTCACCTGGCTAGCATGCTGTGGCCTCCTTGAGGCCTCTAAATTTAGCTGTCACTGCCTGAGATACTGGTGCCTCAAGCTTAGAAAACTCACTTTACCAAAGTCAGCCTTCATGAACATGTTATCCCTGGTATGAAAGTCACTAGTCTTTAAATAACAATTGCCTCTGTTACCTTTAGACTATATTTTGGCTCATTAAATTTTTTTTCAGTATGCATCATCTTTCAAGAGTACATTGAGAAATTTCTAGATTTAAGACCTCCTTTCTTCCCAGACCCTATTGCTCAATTCGTGATAAACAAAATATTTTACTTAAATAATTTCAGAGAAAACTACCTTTATTTCTTTGACTTATATAGAATCTTAGATAACAGAATACTCTTGGGAAGTACCTGGTATATCCAGTAAAGAAAATTGATTTATAGGGAGAGTAAGTGACTCTTCCTAAGGAAACATATTTGGTGGCATAGCTGAGACCAGAATCTGGGTCTAATGTATTTTTCAAACTAAGTGTATAAGTCATCTAAAAATTTAAGAAATTATTTTAAAATATTAATATTTTAAAAATTATTTTACTAGTTATAAATATAAAACTTCTATTTTATAATGGGCAGTTGAGAACTGATACATGTTTTAATTGCATAAGATTTTGGTTGCCTACGTTTCTCTCAAACTAAGCCCTAACCCATAGAGACTGGCAGGTGGTGATGAGAGGGTTGAGCAGATGAGGGCACTGTGTGAGACCTTTCTCCTTTAGGAGTTTTTTTTTTGTTCCATAAAAATTGATTTTGTGCTTAAGATATCTGATTCCAGATGAACAGAGATTGATGTTTCAAATCTCTTTGTGGATATTATTTGGGGGAGGTTTTGGTTTTAGACAGGCCTGGGTTTAATTTCTGGTACTTCTGATACCTGTTTGTGAGCAAGATACTGAAACTCATTAAGGCCCCATTTCCCTCTCAGCATGATGAAGTTCATAATACTTATGAGGTTATTGTGAAGATTAAATTATGTATAGTATCTGTAAAGGCTTTAGCATAGTGCCTGGCAATAGCTGAAAGTATTATTAGCTATTATTGTTGGCGCCTGATTTCTGCTCTTGAAATTGAGTCCATGCTAACAAAGAAGGCCCTTCCTACTTCCCTGTAATAGGAAGAAGCTTTTCTAACTGGCTGAATTTTTTTTTCTTTTTTTTTTTTTTTTCCTAATCTCTCTCACCCTGACTGAATCAGACTATTCTTACCACAGGAAAAGATGATAGTTGTTAGTTACGTGTTAACTTTTTTCCTCTAAAGTCTCCTGTGTCCATATTCAGATGAATCCTCTGATTTTAGGCTATTTATTACCAGGGTCCTGATGGACCTAGTCTATCTACATATTTTGTTTCCAGCTCCTTCGTTTATCCTTGAGAATCTGAGTCCCACAGCAGGGATACAAAAGTGCTATTTAAAACTATGTGATGATGAAAAGAACAAGAAATCTAGCAGGAACAATGCAGAGATATATAATATCTCACCCTTTCTCACACATGGAACTAATTGTGACATTCATCCTAGAGCCCAGTTTCTGCACACAGACCCCAGAGTCCATGCTGCAAAGATGTTTTGGAATCCCACCTCTGCCAATGCCCAGTTGGAGAGCCTGCGACATCAGCTCACAGCTGTGCAAAAATAATAAAATTGAACATTTTTTCGGAAAGATGACCCATATGTTTAATAAATTTCAGTATGTGAATCAGAGACAGGTTTGATTACAAGCAACATAAAGGCTTCACTTAGATGGTAGTTCTTAGTTTTCAGAGTGGGGATTTACTGAGCTCAATTCTCTGTGTGGCAGTTGCTCTCCCTGCCACTGGTCACCCATTCTGTGTGCCCATAAAATGAGGAAACTTTGAATCCTGTATTCACTCTTTTATTTTCTAGGATATGGATTCGTAGACATCATCTCTTCACACCAAAAGAAATGTTAATCATAATATTGCAAATAATAGAGCTATATAGTTTTCCACTCTCTTATAATACTTCTTTAAATTGCATTTTCACTTGCGATTGGCCAGTTCTTAAATGGATCTCATTTAAGTTCATAGGGGTTTTCATAAATAGATTTCGGTAGTATTTATTAAGTATCCATTATTAAGCATCATTAGTTGACTTTCACTTATTAAGCACCATTGGCTGGGCATGGTGGCTCACGCCTGTAATCCCAGCACTTTGGGAGGCTAAGGCAGGCTGATAGATTGAGCCTAGGAGTTCGAGACCAGCCTGGGCAACATGGCAAAACCTGATCTTTACAAAAAATATAAAATTAGCCAGGTGTAGTGGCACACACCTGTAGTCCCAGCTATTTGGGAGAGTGAGGCAGGAGTATCACTTGAGCCTGGGAGGCAGAGGTTGCAGTGATCCAAGACCACACCATTGCATTCCAGCCTGAGCAACTGAGCGAGATCCTGGCTCTCTGTCTCTCCATATATATAATTTTTTTAAAGCACCATTAAAACAGAAGTGCCCCCTAAACATGTACATGTGGCCCATCCAGGAATAAGAATATCATTGTATTTTCTTGGCTCTTTACAGTTTTTAAAATTGTGCATATATTATTTTATGATACAAACACGTCTGAATTTTTTGGTTTTGCTTTTTGTTTCTAAAATTACCACTTTCAAAAGATGAAACCAAAGCTCAGAAGGGTGAGTGGCTTGTTCATCATAACTGGTACATGGAAGAGCCAGGATAAGAATCCAGTTCTGACTCTGAAACCCGAGCTCTTGCCCCTGCCCTGACTGGTGTCTCCACACTGCAACTCAAGTCCATGTCGAGAAGCACAGCAACATGGAATTTTCTGGGCACCTTCCATAACCAAGTAATGTATACATTACTTCACTTAGTCTTCTCTATCACTCTCTGAAATAAGTAAGAGTCCCATTTTGTGGATGAAAAAATGGGCTCACAGAGGCTAAGTGTCTTGTACAAGGTCAAAAATTATTCAGTTGTAGAGTTTAGATTTATTTCAATAGCCTATGTTCCATATTGCCTTTTAAAACAAAATTATAACTGTGCGCTATATGTGCTGCTTGCTGATGTAGGCAAGGCTATAAAATATCTGGAACAATTACAAGTAAAAATGATTAAAGGTGGATTTCAAAAAGATACTCTGCAAATATTTGAAAAACTCACACATCTATTGGAGTTCAGCAACCAAAATAACTGAATATGAGGACTCAGCTCATTTGTTTTTCTTTGCTTGAGGAGACGGGACTTAACTTTCTATTAGAGCCAGTGAATAGGCAAAGATCCAGAGAGCTTATATAGAAGCTGGGTGGGAATGAGATGGAGAAAGAAGCTGCACTGCATCTCCTATCACCATCTTCTACTACTCTGCCATATGGCATCAGTTCACCCTCTTCTACTCTAGGAAACTTCTGGAATTTGGGTCCTGTATCAGTTAGCTATTGCCATTGTAAGGATGTGTAACAACTAATCTCAGAATCTCAGTGGTGTGCAAAACTAGGCACTTATTTCTCACTTGTGAGTTTGTGGATTGGCCGAGTGGCTGTGCTTCTCACATCTTTCATCCTCTTCCTGGGACCAGCCTGGGTGTGCTCACCTTCTGGCAGGGATGGAGGCACAAGAGAGCAAGCTGGGAAACATGAGGCCTCTAAAGGCCTAAATTTGGAACTGGCACGTTGTCATTTCCACCCATTTGCTGTTGGCCAAAGCAAGTCATGAGGCCAAGTCAAAGGTGAGGAAGGAGTGGCAGTTATACTCCATGAATGATAGCCATGATGAGTAAAGGTGTGGATGCAGGGAGATGTGAAAATTGGGGCCAGTATTGCAATCTACTACAGGTTCCAATAACATGTATTTTGGAATTCATCCTTTTATATCAGTGGCTTTCCATTTTTGAGTTCATGGGCCCTTTTGTGAACCTGTTGGAAGTTCTGCACATGCTCAAACAAGTGTAGTCTACACCCTAATTTAGCTTTCAGTTTTCAGGGAGTCTCTTAAGTTAAACCACAAGGCCCAAGTTAAGATATCCTGTACAGGAGTGCTGCCCTGCGTGGTGCACTGTCTTCCCCAGGAGCAGGAAGGTAAGACAACAGGTGCTGTTTCTGCCCCCTTCTCAAAACCTTCTGCTCTGCTGATTCCAAATGCTCAAACATGTTCAATTGCAAACACTTGGATTGGATGGGATCTTTTCTTTTTTCCAACATGAAAATAGCTTTATCAACATTTTTGACTATTGAAGAAAGTTTCTGCAAAAGTAATGGATAAGTAAGTGCTGCTCTGTTATAATATTTTCATTGAATCACTTTAACAAAATGTGAAGATTAGGTGTTTTGAAGTGCATTCAACTCCATTCATTCAATGTAAAGAATAATGATGCCTGTTTTTGTTTTTCTTCCTGTTTTTTTTTTTTTGTTTTTTGTTTTTTTGAGACGGAGTCTCACTCTGTCACCTAGGCTGGAGTGCAGTGGTGCAATCTTGGCTCACTGCAACCTCTGCCTCCCAGTTCAAACTATTCTCCTGCCTTAGCCTCCGAGGTAGCTGGGATTATAGTCACCCGCCACCATATCCAGCTCATTTTTTTTTTGTATTTTTAGTAGAGACAGGGTTTTGCCACGTTGGCCAGGCTGGTCTCAAACTCCTGAGCTCGAGTGATCCACCTGGCTCAGCCTCCCAGAGTCCTGGGATTAAGGCATGAGCCACCATGCCTGGCCATTAAATGTGCTTTAAATGCTCTCTTCTTCTAGGAAGTCATAGTCATATTAAATAATCATTTTTATAAATGTCTTTAAACCCTATGTAATTTTCCAAAATTATTTTGGATGTTTTTCTGATCTGTGAAGTCTCAAACTCTGAGAACCACTGATGTAGACGAACTCTCCTTCTGGAGCTGGAAACTTGAGATTTCTCTCCATCCCTAAGGAATCATCTAGAATCTGTTTGATTACCTTGAGAGATGGAAGCTCATCATCATTGGTCAGCTGTGACCACTGGATCATTCTTTCTTATGTCAGTCTGAAATCCTTCCCCGGGTCGCTGCACCATAAGAGACATCAGAACAGCACAGTTATCTTTAAGAATTTTCCAACCCCTTTTAAATACGGAAAGAGGAGCAGACTTATTTTCATATGCCTATGGCTGTTTCCTTAAGCCTACCACTTTGGTATTTTGTAACAATTTGCTATCTCTCTGAAATTTAGGGATGCTTCAGGGGCTGATTAGCCTTTATTCTACTTGTGAGCCCTTAACTGTCCTCAAGGTTGAGACAGCAGGGATGTGTGTGTCAGTCTGTAGCAACATCTCCTCTATCTCAGCTGCACCCCTAGAATTCTTCATTTGGTTGAGAACCCTTAGGGTTGCCCTTTTCCATTTCAGTGGGGACAGCGCTGGAAGAACAAGTCAGTGTCCTCCACTGGCACAGATCCTTCCAGACTCATGGACTTAGATCCCCTGCCTGCCCCAGGTCTCCAAACCAACACCTACTGCACTAATGAAAATCCACAGTAGAGGGCAGTCTCTCACGCATAACAAGGCTTCCTTTGTGGAGATGTGTATTTAATTGAAGAACTGATAGAAAAGTTTCTTTAATTAGGCTGACTTCATAAAGGGGAGACAAATCCCTTGCCATCCTAGAAGCCATCCTTTGTCTGTAGGAAAGGCCATTTTGTTTTTGAAGGGGAGATTTCCCTCTTCTTATTTCCCCACTGTTGGGTCTCATTTGTGAAGTTCAAAGATAGAAGGGGGTTAATTTTAGAGTAGCCTTTCTGATTTTTTTTTAAACCAAATATGCATGGTGGTAGGAACATTTGAATACACTGCAGCAAGACTTGCTGATTTCTCAATTTTTTTTTTTTTTTTTTTTTTTTTGAGACAGAGTCTCTGTTGCTCTGTTGCCCAGGCTGGGGTGCAGTGGCGTGATCTCAGCTCACTGCAACCTCTGCCTCCTAGGTTCAAGTGATTCTCCTGCCTCAGCCTCCCAAGTAGCTGGGACTACAGGCATGCACCACCACGCCCAGCTAATTTTTGTATTTTTAGTAGAGATGGAGTTTCACCATGTTGGCCAGGTTGGTCTTGAACTCCTGACCTCAGGTGATCCACCCACCTCTGCCTCCCAAAGTGCTGGAATTACAGGAGTAAGCCACTGCGCCCGGCCTTCTCTGACAATCTTAACAGCTTCCCTGACTACAAAGGATAAGTCTGGAGAGGATTATTAATGCCAAACATCTGTTTTGCTTTTTATGGTCAGGCTTGTGCTGAGTTTGTCTGACACAAAATTTAATAGTCACAGAAACCCTACAAGGGAGATCAGCTTGTGGTTGTCATTTACAGATGGGGAGCCTAAGATAGTGATATTGAGAAATTGGCTGTGTGACCATGAGCAAGATACTGGACTTCTCTGTGCCTTACCTTGTTTATCTGTAAAACAAAGACATTGAGATTAAATAGCTTCCACCATCCCCATTTTCTCTAGGCTTGGGACAAAATAAAATCAAAAACAGTAAAGCCAGACTTACCATGGCAGTGGGATTGTCTGGAGGTGGAGGTGTTGATGTTATTGACAAGGAAGCAGGCCCATGCTTTTGTCATTGGTTTAAAATTCCTTAAGCTGAGCCTATGGCATGTTGGAAACCCAGCACTGGCTTGGTTTAACATCCATAAATGTTAAGACGCCGAGCCTCATCCAATTTTAGCAGTAACCTGCTTCAGTTCCCTAGGAATGTTAAAACGGGAACTGCGTTAGTGGCTCTGAAAGCCTGGCCACTGAGCGTATGCTTCTGCTCTTCCTTGAAATGCAGAGGCGAATTGTGAATGTACTGAATTATACCAAGGAGATTAATTTTATTTTGTTCTTCCCAATAAAACTCACCAAAATGACCTGACTTGTCCCTTATTCTGAAAAAATTTCCAAAAAGGAAACAAAAGAACTTTTGGTGGTCAGTCTTGTTAGATGGAAGTTTTATTCTCCCAGGCATGAACCAACTGTCAGAAGACTTATTCTGAGCAGGTTTCTAATCTTTTTATATTCTCTCATACATCCCCAGCCTGGCCCTGGATGCTGGGTGCTGTTTAGCAGAAGTGGGATAGAGGCAGGAGTGAGAAAGCCATGCCAAGTGGTTCTGAAATACCAGTAGGTATACCTAGGTTGCATCTGAACTCATCACTGATCCACACAGGTTATAACATGGCGGTGGGTGATTATTTAATGATTTGGGGGGGGTTTACAAATCATATGACTAGAAGGAATCATTTTAAAGAGAGCAAAAAAATGATATGAGCGAGAGGTTTTTTATTGGTTGCTATATTAAGCCATACCATATGAAATTGCTCTTTGGTAGGGAAGGTCTGAGCTGGGGAAAATAAATTCAGGAATCATCTACATATTGATGGTATTTAAATCTGTGAATGAGATCATTTAAGGAGAGAATGGAGCTAGCACTAAGGGCCGGCTCAAAGCCTGAGGCTCTGCAATGTTTAGAGGATTTACAGAGGAGGAGGAAGGGCTAAGGAATTAGAGAAGGGGAAAATGTGTCCTTGGTTAAATATTCTGCTGGGGAGGTTTAATACACAGACACACGCACACACACTCACGCACACACACACACGCGTGCGCACACACACGCGCACACACCCCTACACACAGTTAGAGGTCCTGGTTCCAGCGTTTCTTTTTATGAGTAAATCCTCCCCTCCCAGATAACCTTGCCTGGCAAAGATGCTATTTTGTGAGAGGAAGCAGCAGGAGCTGCTAAGCTGAGATGATGATTCATTATCTGTTAATGGTTTCCCCCTGTGGTTTTTCTCTATCCC
Source organism: Pongo pygmaeus (assembly GCF_028885625.2). Taxonomy (NCBI): domain Eukaryota; kingdom Metazoa; phylum Chordata; class Mammalia; order Primates; family Hominidae; genus Pongo; species Pongo pygmaeus. The sequence goes on from NC_085930.1 coordinate 89,099,649, forward strand.
TCAACCCCCTACCCCTTCTAGTGGAGTTTTCTTTGTGCTAGAAAATTCATCTCTGTAAAATCTCCAGAATTCTTAAGTCTTCTGGGCTTTTCTTGACCCATGGAACATGGAAACTTCTACACTAATCCACAACCAATGACAGTTAAGCCATGCCTGATTTGGGGCTGCTTGTGATGGTTAATTTTATGTGTCATTTTGGCTGGGCCTTGAGGTGTCCGGATATTTGGTCCTATATTATTCTGGGTGCTCCTGGATGAGATGAACATGTAAATCAGTGGACTTGAGTGAAGCAGATGGCCCTCCACCATGTAGGTAAGCCTCATCCAATCAGCTGAAGGCCTGATTAGAACAAAAAGACTGACCCTCTCCTCGGTAAGAGAGAATTCCGCAGCTGTGACTGCCTTTGGCGTTCAGTTGCAATATTGGCTCTTGCTGGTCTTTGATGGGACCATCAGCTCTCCCTGGGTCTCCTGAACCACTCTGCTGATGTTGGATTTACCAGCTTCCATAATTGTGTTAGCTGATTCCTTATATTTCTCTATATATCTCTACCTCTATTTCTATCTCCATCTCTCCAAGTCTCTATTGCCTATTGGTTCTGTTTCTGTAGAGGGCCCTGATGAATAGAATGTTTTCTACTGCTCTTCTATACCATCTGCCTTTCTATTCCCATGAGCTTCAAAGGCCTTGTCCCGATATGATCTATCTCTTGCACTCAGGAGATCCCCATTTGTCCTGGGACAGCATCAACAGGAGTGGAAGTCTTGGGACTGTTCACATGTAGTGAAAATATTCACATTTACTACACAGACTTTTATCCTGGGAGTGGTGTCCTTATTAGATGATGCAAGCAGGCCATGAAGGACTATTTTCACCCCTTTCTGTTAACTACTTGAACTAACAAGCTTAGCCCTTTTGATTTATTTTACATGCTTTGCAGATTCTTAGAGATGGGGTCTTACTGTGTTGCTTAGGCTGGCCTTGAACTCCTGTGCTCAAGCGATCCTCCCTCCCCAGCCTCCCCACTAGCTGGGATTATAGCTGCACACCACTGCACCAAGAGAATAATGAAGGACTAACATTTTGAATTTTCTATGCTTTACCAAATGCACACTTGGTGATTAAAAATCATGTTTAAGGCAATATTTACTGTTTGTTTTAGAAGACATTTTCTCACACATTAGCTCCTTTAAACAACACAGGAATCTATACAGCATGCAAAAACAAGTATTTCTCAGGGTTGAGATTTAGTCACTGGGCCCCAGAATAGCTGTACTATGGTTATGCTGTTGATTGACTTTGGTACCAAAGCAATGTGGTGGTGAAGACATCCTGGGAGTAGCACCAACAGAGAGGGTGATAGGTCCCTAAGGGCTGAGTGGACTGAGGTGGGACCAGTGCAGTACCTGCCCACTGTTCCAGAGTGGCCAGCACTCGTCAGGGCTTCAGAGAAGGAAGCAGGGCAGGGGGTGGTGGTGTGCATGTCAGTAGAGGCCAAGGTTGGGTCCCTACAATCCAGGTCATGTGGGAAGAGCTGATACCCAGTCATTGGCCAAGATGCAGCAGTAGCATCTGGTCATAACAAAGTGCCAGGATCCAGGGTCCTAATGGCTATTGATGAAATGTCCTTGAAAGAACTTAGTGTGGTTCCCTATGCCAGCTATGGTTCAGAAGGGGCATCATTTACCAGTGACAACTGTTTCAAACAAAAGTATGTGCCAACACATCTCAAAATCTACAAATGATTTAGAAAATCTTAGAAGAATTTGATACAGAATATGTGGTATAGCTTATATCAAATAACTTCTGGCAACAGCTCACTTTGATGTACACATATACAGAATAAAAGAATACATTTTAAATTTTGGTATACATTTATATATCAATTTATATTAATTTATATTTGGGATATAATCAATGAATAGTCTTATTTTACAGAAAAGGAACCGAGGATGTCTGATGCCAAATGCTGGGCTCTTTTCCCCTCTATTCTGCTCCTTGGAGCTTTGTTGATTTCCTCTCTGCACGATTTATATTCATAGATTGGCAGTAGCCAATCAGACCTCATGTCTTGAGTCTTGTCCTAACTTCTCCCTAGAAACTGTCTTAGTTAATGTACGATTGGAAGAAATGCTAAATTAGACTAGTCAGGCATTGGGTAAAATGTAGGTGTTTTTAGTCAGAATAGACTTTCTGTCAGTAACTGAAGAGGATTCAGAAGCTCTGGAATTGTCTATAAATAAAGAGAGCAGCATGGCAAGCCCATTGAGGCTCATGTGACTACAGAGAGGGATGGTATAGCAGAGTGGTAAAAAGCATGGAACCAGACAGACCTGGGTTCAAGTCCTCACACCTCCTTTTACTGTTTGTGAGTTGTTGGCCCAGTTGTTTAACCACTGGCTTCAGTCTTTTCACTCGTAAAATTGATATAATCATTACATATGAGAGAGAGAGAGAGAGTACGCATACATAGTTTTATTGTGAAAATTAAGAGGAATAATGGGTAGAACGTGCTTAGCACAATGCCCAAGACATACTAATTGCTGAATAAATGTTTGTAATTATTGTTGCTATTTCTGTTTTTAAGCAGTTATAGACAGTAAATAAACTCTACTCTAGCTTTGTAAGAAATGTACAACCTTTGTTTGGAGGTACTTTAATATTTCCATTTATTGGTGACATCCCTCTTAGTTGTCAGTACAGTCCCAGTTTATAAATATAGTCATTCCCTGGTGTCCTTGAGGGATTGCTTCCAGGACCCCTGGGGATACCAAAATCTAAGGATGCTGAAGTCCATGAAATAAAATGGTATAGTATTTGCATATAACCTATGCTCATCCTCCCACATACTCTAAATCATCTCTGAGGTATTTATAATACTAATATCATGTAAATGCTATGTAAATAGTTGTTATACTGCATTTTTAAAATTTGTATTATTTTTTATTACTGTATTGTAATTTGTATTGCTTTTTTTGTTTTGTTTTGTTTTTTGAGATGAAGTTCCACTCTTGTCTTCAAGGCTGGAGTGCAATAACGCAGTCTCAGCTTGCTGCAACCTCTGCCTCCTGGGTTCAAGCAATTCTCCTGCCTTAGCCTCCAGAGTAGTTGGGATTATAGGCGCCTACCACTGTGCCCAGCTAATTTTTGTATTTTTAATAGAGATGGGATTTCACCATGTTGGCCAGGCCGGTCTCAAACTCCTGACTTCAGATGGTCTGCACGCCTTGGCCTCCCAAAATGCTGGGATTACAGGCGTGAGGCACCATGCCGGCTTTTATTGGGTTTTTTAAAAAAATATTTTTGATCCTCGGTTGAATCCATAGATGTGGAACCCATGGATATGAATGGCTGACTGTATTTTTCCCCGTGACTCATGTATCAACTGGAATACACCAGCAACACATCTCAGAAATGTCCACCTTTTGCCATCTAGACTGCTCTTCCCAGGATGTGTTTTTCAGTTGGAAGAACATAAAAATACTAGTCGAGCCTACTGTGGGTTTTAGAACATATGGCCACTGTCTCTCTAATTTACCAGGACTAGCATGGTCTTTTATTACATCAGTCACCCTGATTCTTCCTTGCTCCTCCTGTCCATGCTATTTGTGTTGCCCTCCCACTCTGCCTCCGAGCTCACCCATGGCCATGGGACTGCTTTGGTCAATAGGATATCAGCAAACCTGAGACAAACAGAGGCTTGAGGAAGTGTAGACATACTTCTGCTCTCGCTCTTCCACTCCCCCATCATCACAAGAAAGATGTGCCTAGTGAGCTGACCATTCCAGGGAAAGAATGAGAGGCACACACAGTAGAGCTGAGTAGACCGGCCAGACTGAGCCGTAGTCAGCCAACCCCCAGGTGTGTGAGGGCGTGCAGCCTAGATAGGCTGAACTCTGTAGATGCATGGAAAATAATTGTTGCAAAGGTCTTGCATCCAGCATTGTTATGCCACAGGTAACTCATACAACCAGGTTTGGAGGCTTGTTTTCTGGTGGTCAATTTTTCTACAGCGAAAGTATTGAATTTTTAAAAAATGTTTAAAAAATTTATTTTCCAAATATGTTTAAGCCTTAAAGGGAATGTAGCTGCAAGCTGGCACATTTTCAGGAGTGCCTACCAGATTTTCAGCTCATGGCAAGATGTTGTTAAAGTCTGCAGGGAAATAAAACCTGTGTACTCATTTGAAGCTGCTTGTAAGTGCCACAAACAATCCTCTGTAAAAATAAGGCAGGGGACTTTGTTTCTCTGCAGGATTCTATTTATAATTGCTTAGAATAGTGAGAGCTTGGGCCCTCAGATCACTACAAAGCAAACTCTTGGAGGTGACAGTGGCTGGTACAGGAGTGATGTGGACTTCTTGTGTGCTCTGCTGCTGAGGACACAGGATAGTACCAAAGGGCAAGTCATTCTTGCCCTGAGTATTCTACAAACTGGGGACATTCACCAGAAGACCCCATTGCCAGGGACTTTAGCAGGGGAAGACACTCATGACCACCTGAATCTACCTCCTTTGGGATGCCTGCTCCCTGAGCTATTTAGGGACCTGAACCTCCCCCATTATTGCACCTTCTACTAAGCGCTTGTTTGGGGGAAAGTCAAACTCTCACTTGACTATGATTGCTTCGAGGGCAGTGAGTGGGACTTATTCTTCTTTTGTTTATGAACTGTCTGGCGTGTAATGAATGGATGAACCAACAAATGAGCGAACGGATGAATGAATTATGTTCCACTGAGTATTTACAGGTTGCTAGTTTGCTCTCCATGGACTGCGAAAAGAGAAAGAGACATGTGTGACACCAAACAAGCTACGTAATCTTTTGAAGCTTTAGTTTTCACATGTGTAAAAGGCAGTAATAATAGTCATTGCTTCATAGGGTTGGAATGAAGATTATTCAACCAGGCCTAAAGGATGTGGCATAGTGCCTGGCACACTGTACGAGGCTAATACTAAGTCAGTGTGGTGGTGATGATGCTGATAGCATTTATACTTTGATACTATACATTATGCTTATAGACATAATTTCCTCCAAAGAGAATCCATCTGCCAGCATTCAGTGGAAACGTCACCGTGAGAAAGACAAAGTCCCAGTGGGAGTGAGGGTACTGCAGCTGGGAAAGGCGGAGGGGGCCATAAAATGGCACAGAGTGGGCAGAGAAGAGGACATCTAAGGAGAGACACTAAGAAGTAGGTGGCATTTGAATGGTGGGAGAGATTTTGACAAAATCTAGTTTATGTGACACAGACTTCGGGCCTTCAAGGAATTCTGAGAAGGTACGGATCTGCCTTGGTTTGTGGACCTAGATCTGGAAGAACTTGGTGAGGAAAGCGGAGCTGCTATTGGCTTTGGGAAAAAAAAGAAGGGAATTCCCCTGGAAGTGAAAATAGAGGAGAAAGCCTTACTTTATTTCTTGTACTCCTTATAATTTTGCTTACTTTCCAAACAGGTAGAGCACATTACAGAATACCTGCTTGGTTTCTTTTCCTGATTTCTCCTCCTGTTTCTTTCTCCATTTCTTTCCTTTCTTTTCACTACTCATAAAAGACAACAGACTGTATCTGGACTCTAATTTCAGACACTGCTGCTTATTTATATTGTGGCTTCAGGAAAGATATTTTGCTCTCTGGGTCTTGACTTTCTCATTCATGAAATGGGAAAACAATTCCTACTTCAAAAGGTTTTGGGGAAGGTCACTTAAGGTAGTGTATAACAAGGGTTAGGTTTAAGTGTTCTTAATGAATTATGGTGACCTTCATCATTCAGTTTTTATTTCTTCTGCCACTCAAGTAAAAGGGATCCTGTTCACCCTACCTGAGATGCTTTTGATAAATCAGTATAGACCCAAAAGTTCCAAATGACTCAGCTTTATTTTGTGGCTCAGCGACCTCACTCTTCATCTGAGTGGTCTTCCCATGGGACAGTGAGTTGGTCACCATAATATGCCATCATATGCCCACGGATGTTTCCTTTGAGCATGTGACTTCCCTGAGCCCTTGCCTACCACTGTCGAGTGGCTCCACGTTCCACATCTTGCCTTTTAACCAAAGGGTGCCACTCCTATAGCTGATACCCAGTGTGCAAGAAGAAAGTCTAGTCCCTTAATTTACATAGACCTCTCTTCTGACCTCTTGGTGCTTGTTACTAAATGTTTTAATTATCACCCCAGGCTGCCAACTTCACAGGCATAGATTTGCAAGAGGAATGATTCAGAGGTAACTAATCCATGCCTATCTATGAGGAATATAATTTAGACACTGGAAACACCTAGCCTGTGACCAGATGTCCAGACACAGGTAAAAGAGAGTGAGGAAACTGGAGAAGAGTTTTCATTAAGAAATTCATTTTCTAGAAAAGTTAAGTTCATTAGATAATCTGTGTTTCTGAGGCATCTGAGTTGGATCAATTCTCTGTGGTACAGAACTGAATCACACATAGAGCACAATTGTCCTTCACTCACTAAATACACATAGTACCAAAAATGCCCCCAAACATTTCCAGATGTTCTTGGTGGAAGGGTGGTAGTGGAGGGATACACAGTAATGTCCTTGGTGGAGAAGCCATATGTGATTAGCTAAACAGAAATAGTGAACATTTTATAAATAAAAATTTAAAGTACAAAGGGCTACTTAATAAAAATAATTACTGAACATTTAACTTGCCACCCAGCCTAACCTTTGCCTTTCAAGACTGACAGGTAGCAGCCCTGAACTATTTCATTTAGCACAATAATGGCATTGTTGTGGTGACTGGGCTAGGAACTAGGGGCATGGCAGGGAATAGGATGTAGTTCTTGCCCTTCAGGAGCTGACATCTGTAGGCAGACCAGGGTATATAAACACTTCAGCTTCAGAGCCCTGGCAGCAGAGGCCTGGGCAGGGAACTCCCGCTTACCTTTCCATCCCATCCTAAAAGAAATAGATATTTATCTAATTTATCTGGGATCTTATAAAGCAACATTTACCTCTATAAGATCCTAGTTGATGGGTTTATCCTCCTCTTACCCTTGAAGTAAGACAGGGAATGAAAAGGAGACTTGAAGTTCTTTCATAGTCAGGTACATATTCAAAGTATTTTAATATTCAGGCTATTTAATAAATACTGTGGTACAGATTCCTGAAATTACCAACCAATACTGGCTATAGTGCTAGAAATGGATTTTGGAGACCCCTTAATTAATGCTTTGGAGGCCATGAATTAACCCTTTGGTGATGGTGGGGTTGTCTCAGAGAAGGTGCCAGAGAAATGGCCGTGTGTCAATAAGTATTTCAATATTTTAACAACTGGTATGGTTATTCATGCTCACCATGGAAAGGCAACCCTGCAGGTCGGTCCTTGTAACCTTTCCTTTTCAGGGATGAAAAGATTGCCCATTAAATTCTGAGTGCTGTTTAAGTCTGTCTACCAGGTTGCTTGCCATTTTCAGCCCGTCAGTGAGATGGCCTCATTAGGCACTCTTAGTGACACACAGGCTAGATGGAACTGCATTTGGAAAGAATGTGTCCGTGTACCTCAGGACAAACATTACAAACATGTTTAATTAAGACGTAAGGAGTTTTAAGCCAAAACAAAGTGGTTTCTCTCCCATCAAGCACCAGGGCTAGTCTTTCTCTCTCTTTTTTTTTTTTTTTTTTTTTTTTTTTTGAGACTGAGTCTCTCTCTCACCGAGGCTAGAGTGCAGTGGTGCGATCTCGGCTCACTGCAACCTCCACCTCTAGGGTTCAAGCGATTCTCCTGCCTCAGCCTCCCAAGTAGCTGGGACTACAGGCGCCACCACACCCACCTAATTTTTGTATTTTTAGTAGAGGCAGGGTTTCACCATGTTGGCCAGGATGGTCTCGATCTCTTTACCTAGTGATCCACCCACCTCGGTCTCCCAAAGTGCTGGGATTACAGGCATGAGTCACCACACCCGGCCATCTTTCTCTTTTTATATAAGCTCACGTGGTATATTTTTAAAGGTGGATCCACCCTCCCTGGGAACAGATCACTTGCACGCAGCTGGCTGTCTGGGGATCTACTCCCAGTCCTGCTGTTCAGTGTTTTTGTTTCTGTGGTTTCAAGACAAGCCCCTAACATTTGTCCAATGTAGCATTTTGTGGTCTCATACATGCATGCACAGAGCTTATTGAAGTTGATTGGCGTTCTTGTTTTACAAATTGCTAGTTTTGAGATTTTCTTTTGGTTTTCTTTGGCATAATAACTTCGGTGTTGAGAATCTTGGCAACATCAGATGTCTGTTTAGATTTTGTGTGTTTAATATTATAATTGCTTTGATATCTGTTCTTCTTACCTCCAACTTGGTAGGAGTGTTTTTGCCAGTGCCTTTGGTGTGCAGAAAGGATACTGTAAATCCATAAATGTGTTTGATTTATGTTCACTGGTTTAAGATGGCTTTTTAGTATAGCATGGTAGAAATGGATGCCTTTGAATCTATTTGATAATCGTCAACAACTCAAATGAGAACCTGAAAAGGAGTATTGATCTCAATCATAGTCCCTAAATGCATATTAGCATTTGAAAGAAAAATGTGCCTGAGATGACAGAACTACAAAATGGACTGTTTAGCAAACATTTGCCGAGTTGTAAGTCATTAAGACATCTTTGTTCACGACTTTAGGGGAAAGAACTTAATTTGTTATCTGCCTTACAGAAAAGAAATTTGTGCCTCTATAGCTTGGTAATTTTAGTCAAATCAAGTCTTTATTGACATGTATTGCTGAAACTCTGCCTAGGAATTTATTTATTTATTTATTTATTTATTTTGAGACAGGGTCTTCCTCTGTTACCCAGGCTGGAATGTAGTGGCATGATCTCAGCTCACTGTCACTTCTGCCTCCCAGGTTCAAGCAATTCTCGTGCCTCGGCCTCTGGAGTAGCTGGGACCACAGGCACACGCCACTACATCTGGCTAATTTTTGTATTTTTTGTAGAGATGGGGTTTTGCCATGTTGGCCAGGCTGGTCTCGAACTCCTGGCCTCAAGTGATCCGCCCTCCTTGGCCTCTCAAAGTGCTGGGATTACAGGTGTGAGCCACCGTGCATGGCCTCACCCAGGAATAACTTTTAAATAATTATTTAGTCACAAATCAAAGCCTCAGTAAAAGAAACATGTCAACTGAGCATGATGGAGAGTGCTCCCTTTGATAAGTGCTATGGCTCAGTGTGCTTCTCTTCTGAAAGTAGGAGAGAAGCATTCTGGGTCATTTTTTTCCTGGTCTCTTGTGGTTCTGAGTCGTTTCTTGATTTCTATTCTCAAAGTCCCTATTGAAGGCCTCTGAGCACTAGAGAGAACATAGAAAGTAGAGGTCATTGGAGGATTTAAACAGAAGAAGTGGTATTGGATGGGAAAGGAGGCATAATTGCGGATGGAGAAGGGAGGGCAGAGTGAGAGGTTGGGGAAGGTGAAAAGACAGAGAATGAAGGAACAGTTCTATACCTGGCTGAATTTCTGTGGCAGCTCTAAGCACAGTGTACAGCAAGCCTGGCACAATGAACTTTTTCTGTTATGTTGAACCATGGTAGAAGTTCATAAAAGTAGTAGTAGTAATAGTAATAGAAACGGCAGCTAACTTATTATTGGGTGCTGACCATCACCCTTTAACATGCTGTGTTTTAATTGGTTTATCTCATTTAATCCTCATAACTTGAAGAGGATGAAATTTATTATTCTCATTTTCCTATTGAGAAAACAGAGGCTTAAGGAAAGAGTTAGAAACTCAAAGTTAAAAGAAGCAATCATTAAGTTGGAAAAGGGGATTTGTAATATATACCCTTTTCTTTTTATGTGAGATATCTTTAGGCGCCCGTTTGAGACCATCTCCATGAGAAAATTCTCATCCAGATGAGACAGAGATGTCATGAATGTGAAAGTGGAAGATATTGTGAGGAGGGCTTCCACTATTTGGGAAATATTACATTACACTGAGTCAAAGAGAGGTCAGAATTTATCAATTTGTTTGCTTGCCTTATTTTTTATTACAGGATTTGGAGCTTTAAATATAATAATTTGTGTCACACATTTTCTAGAAGGGGATCTAATATACATTTTTCCAAACTTACTTGGCCATAGAACCACTTTGTTCTTTCCTTTTTTTTAGGGACTATCTATTGACTTCTCAAAAATAAAAATAGATGAGGCACCTTTTGAGAAGCATGGATGAAAGCGTAGAATGTGGGACTAGAAGGAAAACAGCCTGAGGCTCCACCTAGTTTCACTACTGACTCTTGTTGATTCAGGGAAAATTTTCAGTTTTCTCTGCCAAAGGTTTTCCTCCACAGCTTGGAATGTGCACATCTCTTGTGCTATGTTACAGAAATGTGTTATTGTGAATGGTTTAATGAGAATCAGAACATAGTTTCTGGTGGGCACTAACTGATATGAAAGCATTTTGTAAAGAAAAGTGTCCTAAAAATATGTCGTCATTTTTTAATCATAGCCCCATAGGAAACGAAATTTAAATTTTCTTTCATCACCTAAGAGTTTAATGATCTAAACTATTGAAATCAATTGTTTTTCTTTATGCTTGGGAAGTTGGAAAGAACATTTTTAAAAAGATGATTGAGATGATCAAATCCTGACATGTGTGTGCTGGTATTGAATCAGTTGAAAGCATCAGATGGAAGGCAATCTACTTGGAAGAAGAGCCCTCGATTCTGAGGTGGAGTCCTCCAAAACCGTGGTCTGTTCTTCAGATGTAGTGCTTATGGTGATGCTTGAACCCAAGTGAGAAACAGCTAGAGAGCAGGCAACTAGACCAAGGGCAGTCGAAGAGGAAAATGTCACACCTCCCAAAATCCCATGGGCCAAAAGAGCCTGGACCAAATTCGGCATCCACAGAGCAAGGGAGCCATCATGCAGGAACTCATCCTTGAGTGTTGCATGGGGTTTCCTTTCTTTTCTTTTATTGTATCAGATGTGGAACCAGCAGAATTCAGACACTTCCCTAACACTAAATGGGAAAATGTAGTAGAGTCTTCTGAAGTGAACTGTAAGAGAAACAGATGTGTGAAAAGAAGAATGCATTTTATCCTCAGCAAGGTTATGTGTTTAGCAGCTCTTTAACTGTACTTCACCTCTAAAGCATAACTGTAGCACAGTTATGTTGTTGAAACGTAAGACTGCACAGAAGGCTAGGGAAGCAAGGCCGCCATCTCACCGATGGTGAATGGTTCAGCTCTGGTTAGAAAAAAATGTGAAATATCTTTCCATCCCAGCAGTGCCAGGCTGGTGGTGGGTTTTTAGTTTTGCTTTTTCCATCCTTCTTTCTTTTACAGTTCATTGACAATTCTGCTCATGCTTTAAAATAATCTGGGCCCGAAATGAGGCTTGCGTCTCGCTGATTTTGATTACTCCCACATACTGTATTTATTTGCCATTTAAATCATCGTTGTCTGGAGGAGATTCAGTTTCTGCAGCATCTGATCTCTGCTGTTGTGTTCTAAGGAAAGGCGAAGGGGAGGCAGGTCCCTTCAGAGGGGACCATTGTATAAGGAGGCCTCATGGGAAGGGGGGGCAGATGAAATTCAAAATGAAGAGGAGGGGTTAGCGGTGCACTCCAATCTTTGTCTGGTGCCTTTCACTCTTCTGGGGGTTGATGGATGGGTGCGCCTTCAGGACTGTTCTTATCATATGAAATACACAGCGCTCATTGTTTCCCTCCCAGCTGGGCCTTTCATTCGGTTCTGCAGGCTCCTGTCCTGGGGCTCTGGTCTCCTTTGTCACACCTCAGGGTGACATGAGGGGCTGGGTGACAAAGAGCCTCCCAGTTTCCCATGAGTGCAATAATCTGTCCCCACCCTCCTGGCAGAGGAACAAAATATCAAAGTTTACATAAATTAAATCAATTTTAAATAAAGACAGGACATTAACAGTGCAGTTCAGTGCCATATCAGAGCCTAAGCCCAAAGAAAATAAGTCATACTAACCCTGATTTATTTAAGATTTTTGATATTTTGCTCATTGTTGACTTTTTTGGCATTAATTTCAATCTTTAAAAATAGTGCATGAAAATATTTTTCTTGATCACCAAGGTTTTTGGTGTTTCTTAAATTTTGCACCCAAGATGAGTGTCTCACTTTCTCCCCCCAGGCCCAGGCCTGGTAATAAATTCTACACGAGTGCTTTTCATAAAACTGTTATAATTAATAATGCTGCTAATGCCATTTATCTTATATTGAGCTCCTGTGCCAGGCACCATGGGAAACATTTACAAGCATTGACTCATGAAATCTGCCTGAAGTAGGCACGGTGATTACTCCTACAGTAGAAATGAAGAAATCGAGGCACTGATAACTTATTTACCTAAATTCACTTCTTTGCCAGGCTGGAAGGGTAGACACAGGATTCTAGCCTTGATATGTCCGGCTCTAAATCTCTTCTAATCCAGGCTGTCTCTGAAGGACTGAATGTTTTTCACCCGTGGAGGTTAATGCTCTGTTTCATCTGTTCAGCAACTTGAGGTGTTCCTCAAGGAGGAAATGTCTTGTCTTGATTTTTGCCCAGGAGATAATGCCTGAAAGTCAAGTGGAACCTGAAATATAAGGTATGACGAAAGTATGTGGAAGTCCTTGATTCTGTTAATCCGTAGAGAAAGGGTAGGTGGGTGTTAGCCCAGTTTCCTTCCACTTGTAATGGAGATGGTTTTTATAAAAATGGTTTTTATAGCTCTTTTAAAAATATGTAATAGAAAATATGTGTGTGTTGGCTGGTTCTTCAGCAATATTGCAACATGGTTTCTTTGCCTTCACTGGCTTTTTCCTCTAATACGTTCATCTCAGAATTCTTGTTAGGACATTTAGGTCTTGACTTGAAATTTTATCACCCCTTTCTATAGATCTACGTTGTCTAGTACAGTAGTCACTTGCTTCATTTGGTTATAGAATACTTGAAATGTGGTTTATTCTAATTGAGCTGTGCTCTATTTGACAAACACTCTGGAGTTAGAAGGCTTTATGTGATCAAGGGAATATAAACTATTTCATTAATAATTGTTCTTATTGATTACATATTGCAATGATATTTTAGATCTACTAGCTTAAATAAAATGTATTGTCAAAATTAATTCCATTTGTTTTTATTTCCCATACGGCCGGTAGAAATTTAAAATTACATATGTGGCTCACATTTTATTTCTGTTGGACAACAGTGCTATAAAATATTACCTCTCAGATGTTCCATTTGTGAGGCAAAAGGTTGATGTGTTTTGTTTGTAACTGTCACAGAAACACGTAGAATTTGTCAAAAAACACACAAAAGAGGCCAGGTGCGGTGGCTCACGCCTGTAATTCCAGCACTTTGGGAGGCCGAGGCAGCAGATCACAAGATTAGGAGATCAAGACCATCCTGGCCAACATGGTGAAACCCCATCTCTACTAAAAATACAAAAATTAGCTGAGGGTGGTGGCGCATGCCTGTAATCCCAGCTACTTGGGAGACTGACACAGGAGAATCCCTTAAACCAGGAAGTCGGAGGTTGCAGTGAACCAAGGTTGCACCACTGCACTCCAGCCTGGCGACAGAGTGAGATTCCGTTTAAAAAAAACGAACAAACAAACAAATAAACCACACACACACACACACAAAACAAAAAAGAACCTTTTTGGAGCTTAAGACTCTTAGCCAACAGATAGTGATTTGTGCCACCTCTGCAGATACTGAATTCTTTAGGCAGTAGCATTCACTTATATGCCAAGAGGTTTGTAAACAGCCCAGTCTGTTTTTCAGATCAGCTGCTTTTAAATGACTTCACTGGACTCTACATAGTGTTTAGATGCCCACTTAGGCATGGTACATTGACAACACTGCCTCTGTTTGCCAGGTTCAGGACTTTGCTGCCTCTTCTTCAAAGCCGGGAAGCAGAATGGTTGTCTGGACCCTGGGGCCTGGCATCTTTGCTCTCATTTAGTCCTTTTGGGCTGCTATAACAAAATACCTTGGACTAAGTAATTTATAAGCAACAGAAATTTATTTCTTGCAGTTCTGGAGGCTGGGAAGTCCAAGAACTAGGCACCAGCAGATTCAAGGTCTTGTGAGGACTTGCTGTCTGCCTTAAAGATAGTGCCCTCTTACTGCATCTTCACATGGTGAAACTCATGCTCCCTCCAATCTCTTTTATAAAGGCATTAATCCCATTTGTGAGGATAGAGCCCTCATGATTCAATCACTTTCCTAAAGGTCCCACCTATTAATGCTGTCACACTGGAGATTAAGTTTCAACATATGAATTGGGGTGCAGGGGACATTATCACTACTATAGCAGCTCTCAAACTGTAGTTGGCAAAAGAATCACCTGGTGACCCTGATGAACATGCAGATTCCTAGGGGTTGCTCCCTGGAGTAGAGTATCTGGTTTAGCTTCTCTGCACCAAGCACGTTAGCTGTATTAGTTCTCACAATCTCCCTCCACCACCTCTCCTCTCAATTTTGACATCGGTATTCAGGCCCTCTTTTTACTCTGTCTCAGGCGTATCTTTGCTCTTTCCAGAAAGCATTCCTCAGTAATCCAATTCGTTTCCCATTCTCCTTTTTTTCCACACTCTGTAGGGTCTAATTTACTTCCAAATAAATATTGGCAACTCTCAGCTTATACTTGAAAGCTATTCCTCTAAGTGCATGGAAGGCCGGAGATGGTGGGGAGGGTGTCTTTGTTCTTTTTTCCTCTTAATTATCTTATGGATCAGTGAGGTTTATTTAACTTGAAAGATATCTGAAGTCCCCTTTGACGTAGATGAGATAAAATTTTTCAGCAAATGTTCAGCTTTAGTACTTGGCACATAGAAGGTACTCTATAAATATTTATTGAATGAATGAATGTGTTTCCTGTTTGTCTTCCTTGGAAGCTGCATTAACCCCTCCTGGTCACCAGGGGACTGACTCTAGTGCCCTAAGGCAGTAATTAAGTATTAAGCAAATGCTGTATGTGGAGAAATTGAGTGGAGGCTTTAATGCCACATTGTAGAATGTGCCTTAATGCAGCAAATAAAAAGGACCTTCAAGAGTAACTGAACATACCCACTACCCTCATGTTTTTCTCCAGCCTCTCTTGGTTCACCACATGTACCCATTCTCCATCTCTCACTTACAGTGGAACTGTATTTGCTGACTCGTGTTGCAGGTGACAGAATCTCAAAGGAGCTTAAGTAAAACCATGATAATTTTTTGATTGAGGTTGTTGAGATACCCAGGCAAGGCTGCATCCAAACTCTCAAGTACCATTATCAGGGCACAGCTCTCTCCTTCACATTAACTCAACACTCGGGCTGTCTGCACCCTTGTAGGTCAGATGGCTTGTCGTTGTTAAATCTCCTCTCAGCACCCCGAGGAATCAGAAGACCCTGGCTCTCCAGATAGCTCCAGGAAAAATTTCTAGGATTCTGAACTTCCCCCTGAAGTGTGGCCAAGAAGATTAAATGCTCTGATTTGCTGTATCTGGGTCACAGATCCTCCCGGATCAGAATATGAGAGCAGCCTCATCCAAACTGCTTGCATTGAGAGAAAGGAAGGAGAAGGCATCCCAAAACGATTTCAAGGTTGATTTATCACTGAAAGGTAAAGAAGGGTTCTGAGTTGGCCGAATATATCAAAGGGTCATTCTAAAAACCTACAAAGGAATTATTTTTCTGTTTCTATTTGAGATTGAATCTTGCCACAGAAACACAGCCCTCCCCCCCACCTCCAAAGCCATTGTGCCTGGAGTTCCCCAATCATCAGTAGGCCGGGATCTCCTTACAGGCAGAGGGCACACCATATTGATTTTTGAACATAGTCTAGTACATTGCACACAGGAACCTCTTAAATTATTGTTCCAATCAATAGAATTTGACTGTGTACCTACTGTGTGTCAGGACTGTTCAATCAAAGAAGCATCTGTTCTTGCAATAATCAGTCAGATTGGTTTTTGCACCATAGCCTGCTAAGAGCATGAGCTTTGGGATGATGGAAACACAGCTCCATATCTGATTCTGCCATTTACTAGCCTTGTAGATTTAGGAGAGTTTTCAGCCCCTATAGGCCTCACTTTTCTTCATTTATAAAATGAGGCTAATATAGTACCTTCCACATAGAGCAGGTGTGATGATTAAATGAGATAATGTATGTACAGTGCTCTGCACAGCAGCTGGCTAATAGTTAAGGCTGATATATAGCAATTAATATTTATATTTATATATTTAAAAGAGGAAATATTTGTTAACCATTTATGTTCATTCATTTAGCAGTTGTTAATTTTTTTATATGCTAGGCCCCTTAGTAGACATGGCATAAAGATGAGTAAGATAAAATTCCTGTATTAAAAAAATTTGTGGTTTCTTGGTGGAGACAGTCGTGGAAACAGACAATCAAAGATAATGGTTATAATCCCATGTGGTCCATGGGATTATATGGTCCCCAGAGCTGTGTACAGCCAAAAGCAATTTCAAACTAGTTCACATTTCTAGGATACCATGAAGGAGAAGCATATGTTCTACCAATACTTACCATCTTCTCTTTTGTTCTCTCATCAACCATCCTTAGCCCACTCAGACAAGCAAGTCACTTCGTGTCATGGGCCTTGCTGGACTCTTCTGGCCCACCCCAGCCATGCCTTCCTGCCAAGACTCCCTGAAGGTGCCATTCTGTTTCTTACCTCAAGTTCTCTATAGCCATTTTTCTCTGCCCGAAAGACTCTCTTTATCTCACTGTAACCTGACTAACATCTAATTTTCCTTTAAGACTGAGCTGGAGTGTCACCTTCTATGATAGGCCTTGCTGGTCTTGTTAGATAACCTCTCATCTCCTCCTCGTTCCCCCAGCACCCAGCGCAGGCCACCGTTGACATTGTTTAACCTTCTGGTATTGTAATTATCGGCATCCCTCAAAGCCTTCTTGACTGTTGTGTGTGGATTACAAGCTGAT
Source organism: Pongo pygmaeus (assembly GCF_028885625.2). Lineage (NCBI taxonomy): Eukaryota > Metazoa > Chordata > Mammalia > Primates > Hominidae > Pongo > Pongo pygmaeus. The sequence continues at coordinate 89,116,541 of NC_085930.1, forward strand.
CCTCCCGAAGGACATCATGATTTCCCGTATTCCTTGGCACCCTAGCACCATATGGAATGGAGGTAGGAAAGAAGGAAAGTGGCCCAGAAGCCATGCAAGGAGTCCTCCAAGTTTGGCAGTCATCTGTGGGGCATTTCTAATGTGGTCTCCACCTGTAACCTGTAAATGATGATTTCTGGTCTAGGTTATATAGTGACAGTAAGAGCAGAATAGTTTAGTCCAACCGCTACACAGTATAGGCGTTGCCATCAGTTAGAACTGGAATGGACTTTTAGCTTCTGCTGGCGATGAGCAATTTACTTAACCTTTTAAACCTCATCACTAAAATGGACCTGTCATAGGTTGCTGTGAGCATTTAATGAGGTGATGCAGGGAGAGCCCTTGGCAGAGTACTTAGCACCTAATAAAGCCCCCAGTAAGAAAGGATGCTATTATTGTAAATGTAGAAATATATTTTGGAGATCGCCAATGCTTTTTCAAGATGAACCACCAATAGTTTCCTTCCAGGAAGTGGCTTGAGTTTTAAAAAATGATAATTAGGAAGAAAAAACAAACAGCCATATTGGTTGCAGAGAAGGAAAATTATTTTGCTTTGGTTGTTTTTTGCTTTTGTTTTTCACACCTGTTTTCTCAGAGGAATGGGACTTAGTGTCTCGCCAAAACTTGACAACAAGTAAAATACGTGGTTTTAAGTCCTCAACAGTCCTAGCAAATGTGAAATCAAATCTCTCATTTGCTTTGGAGCATCCGGACGGCAAGGACAGCTGGAGTGTTGCTATTTTTTATTTCAAATAAAAGAGTCAGCTCCTCGTTACCATAGAAACCACCAACCTAATTATAAGGAATTTTGTTCACTGGATAAAAGTCATCATTTCTCTTTCCTCCCCACACTCAGACAGGTCCCCAAAATATTGGCATGGATTTGATCGTGGATAAAGGGATTTGCTCTCTTTCTTAAAATGATTGCAGCGCGCTGACCACTAACATAGGAAAGAAAGCGAATGGCACTGACCAGAGACTGGGAGAAATAGTGTCTGCAGCTTGTCTTCTACTTTGAAAACAAGCATGAGCATTTCGTGAGAACAAATTAATGTTTTAAAAATACAGTGCAAAGGAAGATGCTCTTGATCTATCCTACCACTAGGTAGACGTACCCCTTTCTGTCTGGGGGTAGAAGGATGGACTCTATTCCATCTTAATGTCCATTCTAGCTCTGGGATCCTTCTGTTCTAGGATTTTATACTGGGAATCTGAGGTTAATCATATTATGTAATATTGCAGTGTTTGGAGAGGAAATGCTAAACGATGGGTTTCTAAGAGCTCACAGGCAGTTTGATATATGTTCGGGGCTTGCTAGAATAGTAAATAGTTGTATCTCACCATCAAGGCTCAATCCAAAAAATGTGGCAGTTTCTTGTGCATGCTTCTCTCTTATTTTGGTTGGGGGAGGGATTCATTTGATAGAATGTACCTGCTGTAGGTTGATGCTGTTTTTGGGCATATCACTTCAGTTTTGTAGATACTGAAATACTCATTTGAGACTTGAATTTTCTGTACATACATGCCAGGAGTTTGGGAAGATGCATCAGGCTATTTGGGATTGAAGGATGGAGGGACATGTTTTAGAGAGGGGTTGGACTAGGATGTGGCCAGGTAAAAGTCTGTGAAGACAGGGGTCCCTGAAGAGATTGTAAACATCAAAAGAAGGTTACATGAATATGTGTAGAGGATGAGTTGGAGAAAGAGTGGTGGAAGAAATGAGTTAGCCCCTGTAACTTGGGTAACATCCCATGATAGGTCAGCATTTCACTTTATGCATGTCCAGAGCAGATTCCTTGATTTGGATGTAGGCTTCCTTTACCTGTACTCATTTCTTCCTCCTCTCCTCGCCTCACCTTGCCTCGCCCCACTCTGCTCCCCTCCCCTCCCATCCTCTCTCCTCCTCTGCTGTCCCTTCCCCTCTTCTTTCATTGTTTGGCAACAGGGTCTTGCTCTGTCACCTAGGCTGGAGTGCAGCGGTGTAACACAGCTCACTGCAACCTCAGCCCCCTGGCCTCAAGCAATCCTCCTGCCTCAGCCTCCCAAGTAGCTGGGGTCATAAACTCATGCCACCATGCCTGACTAATTTTTACATTTTTTGTGTAGACAAGGTCTTGCTGTGTTGCCCAGGCTGGTCTTGAACTAGGTTCAAGTAATCATCGTGCCTTGGCCTCCCAAAGTGCTGAGATTACAGGCATGAGCCATCACGCCCTGCCTTGTACTTATTTCTTATGTGGTTCTCTCTCCTCTTCCTGCCTCTTCTCCCCTTGTCTGTCCATATATATACATATATATACACATACATATACACACACGTATATCATGTATATATATACACATATATATACATATACACATATATAAATTGATTGAGTGTTTGAGACAGGGTCTCAATATGTTGCCCAGACTTCTCTTTTTTTAAAAAAAAAATTCATTCTGTTTTTAATTGACAAACTAACTGTGTATATTCATGGGGTACAGTGTAATGTTTTGATACATGTGTAGATCATGCAATGATCAAATCAGGCAAATTAACATATCTGTCACCTCAAACATTTTTTTGTTGTTGTAAGAACATTTAAAATTCTCTCTTAAATATTTTGAAATAATATTGTATTGCATTATTATTAACTACAGTCACCATGCTCTGCAAGAGACCACCAAAGTTATTCTTCCTGTAAAAGTGAAACTTTATACCCTTTGACCAATGCCTCCCCCTTTCTCTGTTTGCTTCACTCTGCCTCCAGCCTCTGGTAAACACCATTCCACTCTCTACTTCTGGAAGTTTGACTTTTTGGAATTCCACATATAAGTGAGATCATACATTATTTGTCTCTTTGTGCCTGGCTTATTTCGCTTAGCCTTTAGGTTCATCTGTGTTGTCACAAATGACAGAATTTCCTGCTTTTTAAAGACTAAATAGTATTTCCTTGTGCATGTGTATATATTACATTTTAAAAATCCATTTGTCTATTGGTGGATGCTTTGATTGCTTCCATATCTTGGTTATTGTGAATAGTGCTACAGTGAACATGGGAGTGCAGACATCTCTTTGACATTTCAATTTCAATTCCTTTGGATGTATACCTAGAAGTGGAATTGCTGGATCATATGGGAATTCTATTTTTAGTATTTTTGAAGAAACTGCATACTGTTTCCAAAATGGCTAATTTACAATACTACCAACAGTGTATAGGAGTTCCCTTTTTTCATATACTTACTCATCAACACTTGATAGCTTTCATCTTTTTGATAATAGCTAATTTAATAGGTGTGAGGTGATAGATCGTTGTGATTTTAATCCGCATTTTTCTGATGATATTGAGGATTTTTTCATGTATCTGTTGGTCATTTGTATGTCTTCTTTGAGAAATGTCTATTCAGGTCCTTTGCCCATTTTTGGATAGGGTTATTTGTTTTCTTGTTATTGAGTAGTTTGAGCACCTTGTAGTATATTTTGTGTATTAGCCCCTTATCCAATGTATGATTTGGCAAATACTTTCTCCTACTCTGTGGGTTGTTTCTTCACTCTGTCATTTCCTTTACTGTGCAGAAGCTTTTTAGTTTGATGCAATCCCATTTGTCTATTTTGCTTTTGTTATCTGTGCCTTTGGGGTCATATCTAAGAAATCACTGCCCAGACCAATGTCATGGAGCTGTTCCCCTATGTTTTCTTCTAATAGTTTTACAGTTTCAGGTCTTACATTTAAGTCTTTGATCTATTTCGAGTTAATTTTTTATAAGTGGTGAGATAAGGATCCATTTTTATTTTTCTGTGTGTGGATATCCAGTTTTATCAACACTTATTCCTTTCCCCATTGTCCGCTGTTCTTGGCAACTTTGTTGAAAATTAATTGACTATAAATTTGTTGGTTTATTTCTGAGCTATCCATCCTATCGCATTGGTTGATGTACCTTCTTATATGAGTACCATGCTGTTTTGATTACTATAGCTTTGTAATATACTTTGAAATCTGGTAATATGATGCCTCCAGCTTTGTTCTTTTGGTACAAGATGGCTTTGATTATTCAAGATCTTTTGTGATTCTATATGAATTTTAGGATTATTTTTTCTATTTCTGTGAAGAATGACATTGACATTTTTGGCACAGATTACATTGAATCTGTAGATTGCTTTGGGTAGTATGTACGTTTTAACAATATTCTTCCAATTTATGAACACAGGATATACTCCTATTTATTTGTGTCATCTTTAATTTTTTCCATTGAGGTTTAATAGTTTTCAGTATACAGACCTTTCATCTCCTTAGTTAAATGTACTCCTAAGTATTGTTTGATGCTATTATAAATAGAATTGTTTTCTTAATTTATATTTCAGATAGTCTATTATTAGTGTATAGAAATGTTACTAATTTTTGTAAGTTGATTTTCTATCCTGTAACTTTATTGAGTTCTTTTATCAGTTCTAATAGTTTTTTGGTGGTGTCTTTAGACTTTCTATATGTAAGATCATGTCATCAGCAGAATGAGACAATTTCACTTCCTCTTTTCCTGTTTGGAAGTCTTCTATTTCTTTCTCTTGCCTAATTGTTCTGGCTAGGACTTCCAGTACTATGCTGTCTTTTTGCTTTTGATGGTGGTGGTGATGATAGTGATTGTCATGATGGTGGTAGCTGTAATGAGGGTGGAGGTGGGATGGAGGAAGTTATAATAATAATGGTAGTTATAATGATATTGGTAATAGTGATAGTGGCAGGATGGTGGTTAATATTTTTTGAGTACTTTCTCAGTTCCAGACCTTGCCCTAAGCACTTATATCTGATGTCTAGTCCTTTGCTTTGGGCAGAAACCCAAGATTCTTCCTGATTGTTCCTTTTTCTCACACATTACGTAAGACTCTCAGCAAGCTTGGATCAGCTCTGCTTTCAAAACCCAACTCTATCTTACCTCTGTGGACGTGTCCTTTGCTATCATCATAGGTCCAACTACCTCCCTCTTTTACTTTCTTTCTGACAGCAACCTTCTCCCTGGCCTCCCTGCTTCCAGTCTGGCCTCTTATAATCCTTTCACACCACAGGCAGTGTGATCTTCTAAAATTATATATCCCCCTCTACTTAGAACCTTCTTAATGGCTTCCCTTCAAGCTGACAATAAAATCTAAGACCTTATGACCGTGGCCTTTAGTCCCCAAATTCCCATTTTACCAGCCTCACGGCCTTCCACTCTCCCCATTGTGTGTTCTGCTCTTGTCAGATGTGATCCTTGAGTACACCACATCTTCCAGTTGTGGCTCCTGCTGTTCACATCTTAGCATGGCGTGTTCCCTTGTTTCATTTAGGCTTTCCTCAAATTTGACTTCCTCAAAGAGGACTTCCCTGATCACCCTCTATTAAATAGCAGCCTGCCCTGCCTCATCCCTCACCTTCTATCTATCCCATTTACCCCATTAATAATTTCTTCACAGCACTTAACACTCAGACATCATATTGTAAAGTTTAATAATATATTAGATCTAGCAGAAAATGTGTCCTTTCTAGAATAAAACTTTGTAAGGACGGGACCTCTCTGAATTATTCATCTTTGTATAATTTTGGTTTAGAACAGTGTCTGGCTCATATTATGGCCTTCCATCATAAATATTGGTGGAAGGAATTAACAAAATGGGAGCTTATGTGATAAAAAATAACTCTAAGAGTTATAGTTTCCTTTTACAGATGAGGAAACTGAAGCTTAGAAAGATCAATTATGCCCTAGACTTCTGAGAAAAAAGCTAAGCACTTCAATTTTTCTGAGAAGCTGATTGTATAGAATCTTGGGTTTATAACTCATTTGAACTTCTCAATCAGAGCTCCAACCCTGGCAGGCCTAATATAATGTTTGCCCAACTATTAAATAGATAATCCTTGGCATTTGTTGTGTGCAAGGTATTTTAGATAATTAATTGATGAGGCATTTCTTAGTGTGTTTTTTGCTTCAATAACAGAATAAGAGAAGTTGGGTAATATATAATGAGCAGAAATTTATTGGCTCCCATTTCTGGAGCTGAGAAGTTCAAGATCAAGTAAGCAGTGCCTGGCAAGGGCCTTCTTTCTTTGTTATTCCATGATGGAGGGTGGAATGGCAGGAGAGTACTAAAGGAGAGAGAGAAAGATAAAGGAGAGAGAGAAAGGAGGAGAGATAAAGGAGAGAGAGAAAGGAGGAGAGAAAAAGGGGGCCAAACTCTCCCTTTTATAATGAACCCACTCCTACAATATTGGCATTAATTATTTACTTCACTGTCATGGCGTAAACACCTCTCATTAGGCCCTACACCCCAACAGTGTTGCATTGAGGATTAAGTTTCCAGTGCATATTTTTGGGGTGCATATTCAAATTATAGTAATTAGTATTCTTTATGTTTTATTTCTTGTAGAGATGAGGTCTAGAACTCCTGGCCTCAAGTGATCCTTCTGCGTTGGCCTCCCACAGTGCTGGGATTACATGTGTAAGCCAGTGTGCAGCTCAGCAATTACTATTAAGTCACAGTGAATTTACTGGGATGATATATATATATTTGGCAATGGCATGTTTTAAGTTTTCGTTGTATTTTTAACCACTTTGTTGAGATGTAATTCATGTCGTACAGTTTACCAATTTACATTATATAATTCAATTTTTTTTAGTATATTCACACAGTTGTGCAACTGTCACTACAATTTTAGAATAATTTTATTACCGCTGAAAGAAACCTCCTGATAGGCAGTAGCAGCTGCTTTCCATTTCACCCTAACTCAAAGCACTGTCCTAGACAACTTCTAATCTACTTTCTGTCTCTTACAGGTTTGCCTTTTCTGATCATTTCTTACAAATGGAATCATACAATATGTGTTTTTTTGTGTGTTTGATTACTTTTCCTTTAGCAAAATATTTTCAGGATTCTTCTATGTTGTAGCATGTATCAGTACTCCATTCCTATTTATGGTTGAATAATACTCCATTGTATACATGTACCACATTTTGTTTATTCACTCATCATTTGATGGACATTTAGATTGTTTTCACATTTTGGCTATTATGAGTAATGTTGTTATGAACATTTGTGTAGATATTTTTATGTGGACATGTTTTCAGTTCTCTTAGGTGTAGACCTAGGGGTACAATTGCTGGATCTGGCCAGACGCAGTGGCTCACACCTGTAATCCTAGCACTTTGGGAGGCTAAGGCAGGCAGATCACTTGAGGTCAGAAGTTCAAGATCAGCCTGGCAAACATGGTGAAAACCTATATCTACCAAAAACACAAAAATTAGCCAGGCATGGTGGCGTATGCCTATAGTCCCAGCTACTCAGGAGGCTGAGACACAAGAATGGCTTGGACCCGGGATGTGGAGGTTGCTATGAGCCAAGAGTGCACCACTGTACCCCAGCCTGGGCAACAGAGCGAGACTCTGTCTGGAAAAACAAAAAAAAGAAGAATTGCTGGACCATAAGATAATTCTATCCTTAAGACAGAGGAAGCACCAAACTGCTTTCCAAAGTTGCTGCACCATTTTATATTCTCACCAGCAATGTAATGAGGATTACAGTTTCTCCACATCCTTTTCAACACTTGTTATTATCTGTCTTTTTTTTTTTTTACTGTATCCCATTGAGTGTGTGTGCAAATGAGTTCATTTTTGCATTCCCTTTTTTAACAGAGAAGGTGGGTCCTCAGATCTGTCAGCAGAGAGATTATAGGGTTTAAGGAGAATTTTGACTTTTATAGTATTTTTTTTTATAACAAGTCACTTTCCTGTTACTTTGCCATTTTAAGTTGAGGGCATTAACTTTTTTAAAACAGCTTCTTTGAGATACAATTTACATTCTACACAATTCATTCATTTAAAGTGTATAATTCAATGCCTTTAATATATTCAGAGTTATATATCCCTCATGGCAATTCTCAAGTATTTTTGTTACCTCAAGAGGAAACCGTGTAACCTTTAACCATCATCTCCCCAATCCCTCTCCCCCACAGCCCTAGGCAACCGCTAATCTACTTTCTATCTATAGATTTGCCTGTTCTGGACATTTCATGTCGTTTTTGTAAATGGTCAGTTTCCATTTATAACAATGTATATTGTTTTTTCTATGGGAATATAAAGTTTCCTTTTAAAATAAATGTATTATGCTGAACACGGTGCCTCACCCCTGTAATCCCAGCACTTTGGGAGATGGAGGTGGGCGGATCACGAGGTCAGGAGTTTGAGACTAGCCTGGCCAACATGGTGAAACCTCCTCTCTACTAAAAATACAACAATTAGCTGGGTGTGGTGGCAGGCGCCTGTTATCCCAGCTACTCTGGAGTCTGAGGCAGGAGAATTGCTTGAACCTGGGAGGCGGAGGTTGCAGTGAGCTGAAATAGTGCTACTGCACTCCAGCCTCGGTGACAGAGCAGGATTCCGTCTTGAAAAAAATAAAATAAAATAAATGTATTACAATAAAAATTTAATAAGCTTAAACAATAGTAAAGACAAATAATAAAGGTGATGTGTATAGACAAGGTTGAAAAGGTTGAAATTGCTACAGTGATTGGTGGTGGGCTACAAGCAGAAGAGATAGCCTCATGGTTGAATGCAAATGGCAAGGATTTGAGAAATGGTAGTTGATAGATCTTGGTCTAGACTGGTCAAGAAAAAGACTTCATCTTCAGACTAGAATGGAGGGAGCCTTGAGTGCCTACTAGGCCCACACATCCTCATTGCCAAAGAACATCTGCCTCTCGGGAGCTGTGTGACCTGATACATCAGTGTCTCAGTTTGCCGATCTAGCCAAATGGGGATGGGTAATAGCAAGATCTACTTCATAGAGCTTTCATAAGGAATAGGTGATTAACATGTGAAGAGCATTTAGCATACTGTCTGACACAAACCAAGTGCTCATTGAGTGTTAGCTGCTAGCCAATTTCAATCACAGCCAAGGGGAAGCTCTGATCCCTCCCCATGTTCCATCCCATCCCAATTTGATCTCACAGTCCTGTCTTCTCTCTGCCCATGCTGCTCACCTTTCCAAACAGAGAGTTCTGCTAGAAAAGTACCCCCTTCTGAGAGAGAGGAAAAGCTTTCTTCAGTAGAGAGTATTTGAATAGCTGCATTGTCCTGCTGAAACATGCCAGCCAGCTTTCAAGCCAGAAACACATTGTCCTTAACCAAGTTTACAAAACCACAGGTTACCTCTTTATGTTTTGGCAAACTGCATCAAATCAAACCCTGAAAGCCAAATTCCATGAAGGAAGAGCGCCTTCGTTATCAGTTTACCAAGGAGCCCTTGGACAAGTACACGTGTCCTTGTTCCCCAGCGTTTGGAACACATCAGTAGACCAGACACATGATAAATATTTTTTACAAAACCATTCTACAAGCAAATCGGGATTTAAAAAATGCATTTGTAAAGTGTTTTTCTTCAGTTGGATCAACCATATGTTAAAGTAAGCTTCACCTATGGCAACAGTTTTCATCTGAGGCTTATTTTAGCTTAATAAAAGAGTGTGTGGGTGGTAAGCAGAACCTTGTGCAGAGCTGCTAGAAAATCAAGACTAATGGCTTTTGCCTTTCTGCCTTGTTGATCTAAGATGGCTTGATTTTTCCTGGATTATGGATGGGTAAAGCCAAGTCACCATTTCTGCAGGACTTAAGCTAGGCTCTGGAGAAGCACTCCTTTGGGCACATGCGGAATGCCCCTGGATATCAGTCTGTCTAATTGCATGTAATTGCCACATTGGCCTCTTCTCTGTTTCTGGAACACCAAGCTTGTTCCGGCCTCAGAGCCCTTGCACTTGCTGACTGTCTTGCCCAGCTGACCATTCCCCTGGCCCTTCACATGGCAGATGTTTTTAAACGTTCAGGTCTTCTGCTCATACCTCTACCCCACCTCAAGTGCTCTGCCATCTCACTGTTTCCTTTATTGCACTTGCCCCCACCTGAAATTACCTTGCTCATTTATTTGTTTCCACGTCTATTGTCCACTCCCTCTCAGAATGGAAGCTCCATGAAGTCAAGGTCTTCATCTGTCTTATGTGAGGTCATATGGGCAGCACTCAGCTCAGTACCTAGTACACAGTAGGCACTCCTTAAATATCTGCTGAATTTCAATGTATAACTTGAACTTCAAATACAAAGTTTCAGAAGTAATGAGATAGGACATGAAGCTTTAAAATAAGTCTTGAGCTAGAAAGGCTGCCTAAATACTTTAAAAGCCTGTGTGCTGAACTTTTCAGTGTTACCTCTTCCCCAGCTCTCCCCTTGATACAACTTGACACCATAAAAAGTCAGGCAGGGAGGGTGACAGTGACTATTGATGAAAGCAATTAGAACAGGCTTAAAGGCTATTAAAGGGTCTGGCTTTCATGCTAAAATATAGAAAGGCATATTTCACCTTGGGCAAAATGCAGATGAAGCGATGGACCGTGTTGTCATCTTTTCAGCTAGTTAGTAGATATTTCAAGGGAGCCATTAAAATGGTTATAATGAAAATTTTATAGTGCCTCAAATGACAGGCATTTAAGGGGGAAGAATGTTCTTTGGGGGCGTGATTGTCATGAGATCTGTGGTGTTCCATTTCTAGTTTCCCCATATCATTAGAGATGGAGATAAGAAAGTAAACTAATATACATATTATTAATTGCTTATTTTAATAAATGCCATGGAGGGAAAGTACAGCAAAACTATGGTTTCTAGAAGAGAACTAATTATTGGAGAAGACCCACTTTAGGTTAAGTGATCAAAATAAATGAATGAATTCCTTGGAGAAAGTCAGTATGGTTTCCTGTATTTTGGCCTGACAACTAGCTGTTACACCAGATTTCTTCTTCTCCATTGTTGGCACAGGGCAGAGGGGACAGCACTGATTCTTTAAGCACTGAGTTAATTTCTCTCCTTTTCAGACTTGCAGTGGAAGCTCATTTCTCTCCTTGCTCCAGTTTTCCTCTCCCTCCCTGCCACCCTCCCCAGCTAATAGGAATGAGCTTTTATGAGGTCCAAAGCCGCACAAGAGACTTGGGTCTGCTGGACAGCCAGCTGCTGGGGCCCATTAATGAGAAACCACATACTGTTGGGAAGGACTGAGGAAGGTGGTGGCTTCTGGGTCATGTGCTTGGCAGGGCACAAGCTTACATGCGGTGTTTCAGATGCCTCCAGAGCAGATCCTAGTGCTGTTTGGAATCGCACAGATGTTTTGGCAAGTGGCTATCCCTTCTCCCATCTCATTCACCCCACCCAGCTGGGGCTGTCTTCCTGTTCAGATGTTGGAGAGCAACCTGTGCACGTACATTCTGGCAATGTTGTCTGAAAGAACATTGTGTGCATATTTGTTTACTGATATCCATTTGTTTCCTGAAACCTGCTTCTGTTTAAAAGTTATCGATTTATTGGAGGGCTGTGAGTCAGCATCTGGGTTAAACGCTTAATGTTTGTTGGCTCACATCAACCTCACAACAGTGCTATGAGAAAAGCATGATTTTGAGACCTGACTCCGTTTTCAAACGGGGAGATTGATGGCTGAAGGGGATTATTTTACCCAGGGTCATATCGATAGGAAGCAGCTGAGTCCAGACCTGCACAGCACAGCCCTTTCTCTTAACCACAGTGTTCTCTCTTCCCTGATCAGCATCACATTTTCATTGTAAATAACTAGAAACTAGGGACAGGGAAAAGAAATTTAAAAATACACCTGTAGATCACTCATAATTCTACTACCTACCACCTACCCACTCATAATTCTAACCACTGGTAAATTTTTGGTTTCTAAACTCTGTGTGGTTGTGTATATTTATATGTGTATATACATGCATATCTGCTTATATAAAATATCTAATTCATATACCTCTATATAAACATGTTATTATAACTTGCCACTTTTTAAATAAATAGCAAATAGTAACTCCTAAGATAAATATGTATCCACATTGCTGTTTCAATAACAGCCTAATACTCTATGCATGATTTACTGTGATTTATTTCACCACATCCTTCGTACTGGACACTCACTCTTTCTTTCCTCCAAGATGATGGGAATAAGCATCCTGTGGTACCCTCGTTTGCTATTTGAAACAACTGCAATGGGTGTCTTTTTACATGTGCCCTTTTTGAACTTGTCTTGTTACTTCTGTAGGCTAATTCCTAGCACAGTATCGACCACTTACCACAAAAAACATTTTAGAATAATTACGTGGCCACAGACAATCATACCTTGGAAGAATACAGTTGTGATTAGCATTTAACCTGGCTCTCTGCTTCCAGGATTAGTAAATGCTTGTTGGCTGGCTGCTTCTAAGGAGCCAGCAGGGTAGAAAAAGTCTGAAGCATGGTGTTATGTGACATGGTGGGTTCAACAATAGAAATATACTCAATATATGGGACAGAGAGAAGTTGCAACTACTTAACTCCATGTAAGCCTCAGGTGCTCCTATGGAGTTAGCCAGGTGAAGAGGTGATAAGTAGTTTATGCTTATTAAGTGAGGTGTCCTAGGCACAGTGGCCAGAGATGGGGCTAGAGAATGTCAGAGCAATAGCTGATCAGAGAAGGCCCGCCTGATGTATATTATTGAGAGTAATAAGACCTACCTCTGGATTTGATACCACAGGTGATGAAGGGGTCTGGACAGGCTCTGAGTGAAGGATGATTTGTATTTTAGAAGATCCCTTCTGACCAGAGGATGGAGGATGGTTGGGTGGGAGAAAATGTTGGAAACAGTGACACGTTGGAAGGAGGGTACAGTTGTCCAGGTGTGAGATGATGGAGGTCTAGACACATGCAGTGGCCAAGTAGACGGAATGGAAGGGCTGGATGGAAGGATGTGTACATTTGGAGCTTCAACCTAGATATGGAGCCGAGCTTACAGGAGTATACCCCTAAAACTCCATCTAAAATTATGCACATATGCGAGATATTATTCCAAGTTTTTACAATGGTAAGACTTGGATGCTGGGCATAAACAAACTATAGGATTGTACCTGTTTGTTACAGCCAGAATAAGATTTTCAAAAGGGTCTGCATACATGAGTGATCTTTCTGGAATGATAACAGTCTTTTGAAGCTGAATGATGGTGATGGCTGCACAACTCAGTCAACGTACTAAAATCACCAATTTATACGCTTAAAATGGGTGAATTTTGCATGTCTCCATAGTCCAAAGATTAAAAGCCACTAAATTACATGTGTTGAATTAAGGTATGATGGTTAATGTGTCAACTCAGCTAAGCTATGGTATCCAGTGGTTTCAGTTGTCAAAGACTGGTCTAGGTGTAGCTGTGAAGGAATTTTTTAGATATGATTGACATTTACAGTCAGTTCACTTTAAGTAATGCCTATTACCTTCTATAATGTGGGTGTGCCTCATCCAATCAGTTGGAGGCTTTAAGAGGAAAGACTGAGGTTCCTTGAGAAAGAAGGAATTGCCTCCACACTACATCCTGGAATCCCTGCCTGAGTTTCCAGGATGCTGGCCTGCCCTACAGATTTCAGACTTGCCAGCCCTGACATGAGCCAATTCCTTAAAATCAATCTTTCTCTCTCATTCTGTGTGTGTGTGTGTGTGTGTGTGTATGTTAACATAATATATATAAAATATATATTTTATAAATTGTATATATATTATACATACATAATATTTATATATAATATTGGTTCTGTTTCCCTGGAGAACAGTAACTGATACATAAAGTGGATTGAAATATTTTGGTTGTTTTGTTAAGGTCTTCAAAACTATAGGAAGCATATTCCAACCTACTGTTCCCAGGTGTGTCATATGTAGCCATTTAATGCACGTTGGGCAGCCCCTGTCTGGGCCTGGTTATTGAAGTGAGTTTGGCAGAAACTTTGAGGTTCTGGATCTGCTCCATGCCAATGCAGAGTTTCAGCTCCAATGTACTGTGGGAAGGTGGGCAGGCTATGTAACCTGACGTTCACAGGGACAGACTCTAGCTATGTTGCCAGGCTATGGAAAGCAGGCGGAAGGCAGGCCAGCGCACTGACTACTTGTTGTGTGGCAAAGTACCCAACTGAATCATGGGGGAAGACAGTTCCCATGTGACTGTGGCTCTCAAAAACCTAGCCACCCTCCTTGGCCTTCTGTCTGAGTGTGTGCTTTGAAAGAAGAAAACCCAGTGGTGGTCAGCTATGCACTAAATTTTATTAAGGGCTAGCCAGAAACCACATGAAAATGACAGCCCGTCCTCAGATGAGCTCTGGTTCTTGTCCAAGCTGCTGTCCATGACTCACTTTGTGTCCATTTTACAGCTTTGCCCTGGAGAAGCTAATGGTTCCTTTCTGCTGGTTCAGTTTTTGCCATGGCTTTGAGGAATGGCCCCCTGCCCTGGCTGAGGGATGGCAGGAAGAAAATCTAAGCAGTCATTTCTGGACAAAACTCTTAGAAGAATGGAGACTTATTATATAGGACAGACTAGGATCTAAGTCCACATTGGACTTGAAAGCTTTGGTCTTTATTGAATGCCTACTCTGTGCCAGTAATTGTGCTGGTTTTGGGGGTCTGCTGGTCCATATTTTGATGTGCTTACTGTCTTGTTACCAGAAGGAACAAAGGAAGAAAGCATATCTTTAATATCAAAATTGGCCCCAGGTTTTATTTTATTTATTTTAGAGACAAGGTCTCAAGCTGTGCTCAGGCTAGAGTGCAGAGATGATAGCTCACTGTAACCTCTAATGCCTGGGCTCAGATGATCCTCCTGCCTCAGCCTCCTAAGTAGCTAGGACCACAGGCACACCACTACACCCAGCTAATTTTGTAAAAAAATTTTTTGTAAAGACGAGGTCTTGCTATGTTGCTCAGGCTTGTCTTGAACTCTTGGCTTCAAGGGATTCTCCCACCTCGGCCACCCAAAGAGCTGGGATTACAGTCTTGAGCCACCATGCCCAGCCCCCAGGTTCCATTTTAAAACAAAGAAAGGGAACGGACTTTTAACCACCTATCTGATTAACCTATAAAGAATTGCCCAGCTATGGTGTCTGAGAAAGTCTTGGATAGAGACCCCGCTGGGTTCTACATGGTGTTTAGTACTATCCAGATTCTAGGAATATTTGTGGAAGGTCACAAAATGGTTTACTGGAAAGATAATGTTGAATTGTATGTAGTCTCTGGTATTTCCTGGCTCTTTGGCCTTTTCCAAGTCCTTGCTCTTTTTGAATCCTTATTCCCTCATCTATAAAATCCTTTTCCTCACAGTATTTTGGCAAGGAACTGATGCATTTATGGCCATAAAAAGAACTTGCATGGAGGTACTGTGTGCTGAACACCAAGAGCCATGTTTTAATAGTTCAAGAAATGCTCCCTGAACTTAGTAAAATTACATTGCAATGAAGGCAGTGCATTTTGGTCTGTGTGTGTATTTGGTGCATGCAGGTCAGAAACTGGTGTGTTTAAGAGAGGTGTTGTGAAGAAAGAAGCACATTTGACAACTGAAGGTAACCGCAAGATAACATCCATCCTTTCTTGCTCTTCTGAAACATAATGAAGGGATACTCAGAAACGGTTCTTTACAAACCCTATTTTCTCCACCTATCCGCTTCCTCCACCCATTGTTGGTTCCTGTCTTTCTCTTGCAAGTGCCTCAGAAAACACTCTTTCTTCAACCCTAGCCCTCACATCTCTCCAGTTTCTCCTGCTTCATTCTCACTTTCTCTCCATTCAGCTTTTCAGAGATCTAAACAAAGTCCTCTGGAAAATGCAGCTCCTGCTCAGTCCTCAGACTTCATCGTCAGGGTACAGGGACGGTATAAGATGGAGATGAAGACACCAGTGGGGCAAATCCAGGACTTGCATTCATAGGGTGAGGAAGGGTGGGAACATTTGTGCATCAATATTTGTCTCATCACATGGTCACCTGTACCTAATGCTGCAGTATGACCTTACAAGCTGCTATAAGATTTCATAGTAATGGCCACCAACTCCATCTGGAGAAGTCCTGGGAAACCTCCCACTGGAGGTCTTAGGCTTGGAACTTGGAGTTGAGAGCCAGTGCATTAGCATGACAGCATGAAGCAGCACACTGTGAATTAGGGAAGAGAAAGGCATCCTGGGTGACTGGAATGTCAGAGACTTGGGAAGTAAAAGATAAATGAGGCTAGACAGGGTTTTGGGGGGCTGAATATGGTATGAGCTAGCTCAACACAGAAAATCTCTATTCCCTTGTTTCAGATGGCTCCTTAAACCTGCTAGTTGCAAATGATACTTACCTCCTATGACCCTAAGGTGAGGTATGTGAGATGATGTGGGTCACCCTGGGCAGCCAGGCCTGCCCCCCGCAGAAACTACAGATGTATGCTGGTAGCACCTTCCATGTTCACAGAAGGTAGTGTTTAATGTTTATTTTCCTGGTTTCACAGTCAGATCACTTTAGGTCACAAGGGACAGAAACCAAACTTAAAGTGACCGATGCAAAAAAGCATATCAGCTCATTTAACTGAGCAGTCAGCGACTGGGGAGGTGGGGCGGGTGTAGCCCTGGCTTTAGGCCTGCACACAGGGGGTATGATGATTTCAGTAGAGTTCTCCCCACCCATGAGGTTCTCTCTCCTCTCTCTCTCCTACTGTCCCTGGTCTTACCTTCTCTTCGGATAGGCCCCCTTCTTGTGCTTGCAGGAGGGCCCTCAGCAGCCATAAGCTTACATCCTGTTAACATAGTACCCCAGGAAAAGAGAGATTTCCATTTCCAGACACTCCTGCATGCCTCATGAGATTTCCTTGCTCTGAGGTGAGGCACATACCCATCCCTGAACTTTCTGACCATAGGAGGATGGATGGACTATGCTGATTGGCCAATTCTGGCTCAGCTTGTGCTGCCGTGGGAGCTACCCACAGAGACTGAGAGCAAGAGGCAGGCGGACCCCCAGAGGAAAACCTAGGTATTATTACCAGAAGGGGGAATGGATCTTGAAGAGACTTAAACAACAGATGGCCCTAACATACAGCTTCCTTTTCATCTCATATTATCATACGGATGAGCAGTGAGAAAAATGACCCCAATAGAGGTCATGAATGTCGCAATCATTAGGGCTTTTTATGGAGGGGAGGGGAGAGGTAGAGTGACTGCAAGGAAGTAAGTACAGCAGGAAAAGATTTGCAAAGCAGCCCAGCCACTTATTGTTTTTTTTTTGTTTGGTTTTTTTGTTTTTTGTTTTTTAGTATCTTCTTTGCTGAGGAGTCTTAAGCAAGAAGAGAACTTGATTGCATCTAATTGCCCTTAAAAGTGTTCAAAAGACATTTCATCACACAATTTAGATGGGTAAACACCTGGGAGGTGAACACTATGCATCTGAAGTGACAAACAGGATGGGAAAGCCTTTCTTCATATTGCAGTTATTTAGGCTTTAGCCATTGCAGCCTGTGTTCATTGCTTAAACTAGAAGGAGTTGTGTTAACTCAGGACAGATGGTGCTTAATACTGACCACACATGAAGACTGGTGGCCCCAGGCTCCAAGGTCAGACAGAAGGCAAGACAGATTTGCTTCCATATGGGATGGGTACCATTAGATGCTAGGATGCTGTAGCTTAGGAGTGAAATTACGGTCTTATTTTGGCTACGTGGATATTATTGTTAATCTTGGTAATTTTAACAACCTTGTCATAGCAGGGCTCTCCCATTTACCTAATGCTTTCAGACACCTCTGTTCACTTTATCCTCACAATAGTCGTGTGCAATAAAGTTTGTTTATCTCCATTTCCATAGATACTGAGTGACTGACTCAAGATCTCAAAGCTTTATTGTGTTGGGGCCAACACTTGAGGATTTGTATCCATGGCTTTGACTCAAAATCCAGGATTGTTTCTACCATTTCATAATCACTTGCCCAATAGCCCTCCTCAGTTATTAAAGTGATGCATTTCTTTATGTGTCAGGCTCCATAATTAGACTGTCCACATTCAAGGCTTGGCTCACCTTCCTATCCATAGGAGACTTAGTAATCTTCCCCAGCCATCCTTGACCCCATTCTTTCATCTCCAATGCACATACACCCAATGATTCAATGGGAGAGGGAAGAAAATATTAAATCTTTTATTCACATTTATTTTTAGATAACTAAACTTCAGTAATCTGTAAATACTTTTATTTTGAAATAATTTTCAGAAAGTTGCAAAGGTAATACTGAGAGCTCCTACACACCCTTCTCCCTGCTTCCCCTAGGGTTAATATCTTACAAAATCATTGTACAATATCAAAACTAGGAAATTAACATTAATGCAGTGCTACCAGCAAAACTATAGACCTTATTCAAAATTCAGCAGCTTTCCCATGCATGTTGTTTTTTCCTGATCCTGGATCCTAGCCAGGATCTCACATTGCATTTAGTTGTCCTGTCTCCTCTAGTCTCGTCCTCCAGTCTGCCACAGTTCCTGTCATTGTCTTTCCTAGATTTTCCTTCCATCTGAGTTTTCTGATATGTTTGCATGATTAAACTGAGGTTGGCTTTTTTTTTTTTTTTTTTTTTTTTTTTTTTTTTTTTTTGAGACAGGGTCTGCCTCTGTCGCCCAGGCTGGAGTGCAGTGGTGTGATCTTGGTTCACTGTAACCTCCGCCTCCCTGATTCAAGCGGTTCTCCTACCTCACCCCCAAATGGCTGGGATTACATACATGTGCCACCACACATGGCTAATTATTGTATTTCTAGTAGAGATGGGGTTTCACCATATTGGCCAGGCTGGTCTCAAACTCCTGACCTCAAATGACCCACCTGCCTCAGCCTCTCAAAGTGCTGGGATTACAGGCATGAGCCACCATGCCTGGCCTGAGGTTGGCTTTTTTGACAAGACCACAGAAGTGATGCTGTGCCCTTCTCAGTGCAGCATGTTGGGGGCAGGTGATGTGGTGACATTACTGGTTATGCTTACTTTGATCACTGGTTTAAGGTACTGACTACTAGGCTCCTCCACTGCAAAACTCTTTTTCTCTTTGTAATAAGTATCTTGTGGGGGGACACTTTTAAGACTTTGCAAATATCATGTTTCTCATCATACTTCTGCCCACCCAATTTAGCCTCCATTAATGATTTTTGCTTGCAACACCTATTACTGTGCTGTTTGCTTAATGACCTTGACTATTTTAATACATAAATTCTCTTTAGTGCTTTTACTTAGATGTCATGTTACATGGTCATATGCCAAATATATTTTTCCATTTTCTTTTCCTGTTTCTCTTCTCACATGTACATATTTCTTACCCATTTACAATAATAGTTCATGGACAAGTTTATAAATACCTTGCTCCTTTAAAAAAAACACACAAAAAAAAATTTTTCGGGAAGCCTATCACTGACTTACAGAATTGACAGGCGGCTGTTTCCTCAGGCCACTGAGCTCCTGAGTGCTGTGTTTCCATTCTGTTCCATGAGCAGCTTCCTGAGGCGTCTTGCTCGGTGGGCAAATCAGCATGGCGGGGGCCAGCGTCTGGCAGCACCAGTCTCCATGCATCTTGGGAAGCAGATAGGGGAAGTGATGGATGCTGAGATCGGTTTTGACAGATCTCTAATTTTCTCTCTAATTGAAAGCTGTTGTTGGAGATGGTTCTCAGTGGTGCCTCTTGTGGGAATTGAGTTTCCGTCGCCTTCTGAGCCCTTGCAGCTTTCTTCTCCTGCTGGCCTCTGTGGACTCTGGGTACTAAGGGATGAGAAGGATGCCAGGGCAGAGGATGAGCAGTCCAGCAATAATTGTATTCTAACCTGGGGAGGAAGCACCAAGTCTCTCTTCTGTAGGTGGGAATGGATTATCTGGCATTAAAGTTCACTTGTTAGTGCTAGGTTAGCAGTAAAAAGATGAAGTTTAAAAAAAAAATTAAAGATTAAAAGGTGGAAGCAGAACCCATTCTCTTTTTCATAAATGATGGTTGTTTGCTTTCAAAGTGCCTTCCAGATAGGCAAAGGACATGAACAGAAAGAAAATGTAGAGAAGCTGAGTCCACATATAGATAGGGATATGAAAATTCAGCTCTTGAGTAATAAGTGCAGTGCAAATTCAAGAAAGAGTGAGATGCCGCTTTTACCTGTTAAGTCAGCAAAGGCTTTTGTCGGGAGGGAGATTTGTTTTTTATTTGCTAACCATAGTGCCCGGTGCTGATGAGGTGCAGGCAGTGGATAATTTCATACATTTGATGCTGGGTGTATATATTTGTTCAAAATTTCTGGCAAGGCATTATCAAAAACCTGAAAAATATTCATGCCCCTTGACTCCACATTGTCATTTCCAGGAATTCTTGATAAGGAAAAAAATCCAAAAAGAGGAAAAAGAAAAAAAAAAACTATCACTTAGGTATTTATAGCAATGCTATTTTTTCATAATTATGAATTGGAAATAACAAAAATATTTAGCGTGAGGTTATGAAATGGTCTAGCAATAGGGGACTGGAGTATTAATCAAAATAATATAGCGATTAACAATGATGTTTACAAAGAGTTTTATGAAATGGGGAAAGCTTATGATATATTGATAAATGAAAATTGTATATTTGTTCCTATTATTTTAAAAACATTTAGAAAATGCAGGAAGAAAATATGCCAAAATTCTAATGATGGTTGTGTCTGGGTGGTGGAAACTCTCCTCACCCCCACCTTTTTTTAAAATTTCTTGCATACTTAGTTTGTTTAACTCTGCTCTGTTCAGCAGTTTTTCAAAAATTCATATTGATTAAATGCCAGTGATGTATCAGCATTGATTTATTATAGCTCTATTTGTGTTAGAAGTATTTTAGTTTTTATATGTTCATAGATTGATTACAGCACTGAGAGTTGCTTTCTCATGACTGCTCAGTGGAGTGTCTTTCAGCTGATGAGGACTAACGTGTCCTTGTTTTGAATGAAACTCTGGGTTTCTCTATCGACTTAGCTGGTAGCAACCGTCCCCAGCAGCCTGGACAAAAGTGCACCAGCAGGAGATCCACCTGCATGGGTCCCTGTAGGTGGCCTCACTGTCAGGGTGGGGCTCGGGGGTCTGATTGCTGCAGGGCTTCAATGACACAATTGCAATGTGAAAGTTTAAGAGGTTTTATTACTTACAGACCCTGGGGGCACACAGCAAGCCTGGAGGCCGCCACACACAGGGAGTTCAGGGAGCCCAGGCAGGGAGACAGAAAAGAATGTGGCAACCATCTATACATATTTGGGAATAGATGTGGGTCACTTTAAGTTCACAGGCACATGCCTAAATGGTTCATGTAAAGGAAACTGCAGGGAAAGCTGGGAGCCCAGTCTGCTAGGTGGGCTAGTTCTTATCTCTGCTAAGTTCTTACCTCTGGCTCCTGGCTTGAGCCATTTGGGTGTGGTATAGAACTGGAAACTGTCAAAAGTGACACTGAGCTCTGTCTCTGGCATGAGAGAGTTAAACTTATATTTAGAATGGATGCCAAGGCAACATAAAATTATAAGCATTCAGTACAGCCCTTCTATGCTTTCCACAGTACGAATATGCTGTCAGTCTTTGACTTCTCCATCCCCCTCCCCTGCCATTACTGCATGGTCTTATGACACTACGGCCCTGTGATATCAGGAAAGGGCTGCAAAAAATGGTGCTAAAGGTGCCATGAAGATGCCAAGGAAATCTATAAACAATAGATGTCAAAAATGCAAAATTCACGGGAAACTGCTCTTTAGGAAGTGGCCAGGGAAACAGCATGAAAATCAACTGCTGATAGGGCTGTGGTGATAGGGCTGTGGTGAGAGTCACCTAGTATCCTGAGGGCACCACAAACATCACAGCTGGAAGAATTAACTAACCGTTGTGTAGAAAAGTGAGTGGAGAGTATGAGAAAATATAGCTAGAGAAATGACATGGCTTTGAGGGCTTGGAATACACAGAGGAGGGTTGCCAGTGCGCTGATGCAAAACTATCTCCGTAAGTCCCGGGCTATAAGGATCCCATATAAGTGGCTTAGTTAGCCCTTCTATTTCTAGGAATTCATTTTCCAAACATGGTGAGTATACACACACACACACACACACACACACACACACCAAATTTGCTAAAACTGGCTATGCACATGAGTTTTATATTGGGGAGTGGGGTCACATATTTTTAAAACAAGGGAAGAACAGAGGAAGGGAAGAAGGATGGAAAAGAAGGAGAGAGAGAGGGCAGGAGACAAGGAGAAAGAGAGAAAGAAGGGGTTGGGGGAAAAGAGAGAGGAAGAGAGGGAAGGAAATGGACAGACAAAAAGAAGAAAGTGCTTTTCCAGCGAACTGTCAGTGTCACACCCTGGTTTCAGGTGGTTGCTTTGGATCTGCTGGACAAGTATGGTTTTGAAACTGAAAGTTAGGTGAGTTCATGATTTTGTAGATTGTAGATGTCACCTGGCTGGGACCTGGGGAAATCACTGTCACATGAAAAGAGCTTGTTTCTGTGAATGTGCATTTGGGATGTGGGCCTTGTTCTAACCTTGGGTGATCCTCAGCTGCTTTGGCCTCAGTTTTCTCATCTATAATGTAAGGGGTTTGGAAAGTGATCTTCAAGCTTCTTTCAGTGATTTTGTGGCCCAATATGAGTTATCTGGAGATCTTCTCAACTTTCCAAGAGAAGGAAACAAGCCTTATTCTGCCAGTAGCCCTGGAGTTAACATGTTTCTTCTGGTATAAGTAAGACTTCCATGAACTGAGGTTGGGTGCCTGAATAAGCAGAGTCATCTCAAGATGATCTTTTTTTAGATGTTTGCAGGAGGTTTTAATAGCTCCACAAATAGTTGGAGGTCAAAATAAGGATATTTACAACATGGACTATGGTAAATTGAATGTCATGCCTTGTCAACATTCATCCTCTCAGAGGTCCTGTAAGGTAGGTATATCATTATATCCATCTTATTGAGCTCTGAAGAGGTGAAGAAGTCTTGGAAAGTCACATCACTAGTAAGTGGTAGAGCCAAGAGTAGAGTCCAGCTCTAGTGTACTCTAAGATCTGTATTGAATCGTCATCTATATTCTTTCTCTCTACTGTTTTCCTACCAGAATCAATGGAATTCACAAAATACCTAAGCCTTGGTTAACTCAAACAATGGTACCAAAATGGCAGTCACAGACAACAATAGTCCTGCAAATGTGTTTGTTTGACCCATAGAAATTTTCTTAAAGAATGGAGTCAGTTGCTAATGTTTAGAAATTGGCAGTTTCACATTGGGGCCACAGCACTGCAAGGCTGGTTGGAGCTCAGTAGCTGTTGCCCCTTTCAGGTGGAACATTTGCCTCTGACTTGCCTCCCTTATTAATGTTAGTTCTCAGTTTGAAAGAAAAATTCAACCTTTCGGAAAAAAATGGGACAGTCAGTTCCCAAACGATTACAATGCAGCCACGGTGACAATAGAATTGTAAGTGTTACACACGTAAATAACTCCTCCTTTCCCCTATTCCCCCTTTAAAAGTAACTGAATACCATGTCTGAAAATAAAAAATGTGCAAAACATTATCAGGTACACACTGTGCAAAAGTATTCTCATATTTGCAAAAGGCTTTACCAGAATATCCTTAAAATGATGAGCTCATTTAAGTTATTATTCTTTTATAAAGACTTTGAATTTAGTGCAACTTCTTAGAACCTCTGATACGCAGACTGTGGTCCCCCTGTATTTAAATAGTTTCTATTTCTCAAGGGACCTTGACTAGTATGGCAATGCTGGGGAGGGTGAAGTGGTAGCAGTGTATGTAGGTATGTAGGTGTTAGAATTGCTTAATGTTTTTGGGGTCTGAGAATCCTGAGTTCAAACCCTGGCTCTTACATGTACTAGCTGTGCATTTTTGGGATACCTGCACAACCTCTCTGGGGCTCAGTTTTTTGTTTTGTTTTTGTTTTTGGTAAAATGGAGTTGTGTGAGTCGGAAAGTATATTTGAGTAGAAAAGTATACATACACATATATGTACTCATTAATGTATATGTTTATATAATGATTATCTATGTTACTTTAACATGGTGCCTGGCACATTGAAATAACACACCTTATAATAGCTATTGTTTTTCTCTTTATGGGATTCCCCAAGAAACCCTTTTTGAAATTTCTGTCAATCCTGATCTGACCACCTCCTAATATTTCTTGAAAAGCTTTTGAACATTTGAGAAAATAGTGCTCTACGGTAAGTGACTTTTCCCTTCTATTGAAAGTAAGAGCAGGAGTAACTGCCTGTGCTTAGAAAGAAGGAATCACTTGTGAGCAATATCATAGTGATGGCATTTGGAAATAAGGCCAGTGACCCAGTGAACTGGCTTTGGGCTGAAATCCTGTGCAGAGCCTGGGATAGCAGTAGGCCCAGTTCAGCTCTGGCTGCTCTGAGTGAAAGCGCCTCCACTCCACCTTCAAAAGGGTTCACTTCCTTCTAAGTCATCATCCTGTTAACTCTGCACATCCCACTTCTGTGCAGGAGATTGGTGTCCAGTGTTGTTACTTGGAAGTAGGAGGATAAACAGTAGAACCCCGTTCTGTCCCTTCTCTTGTGACTTTCATATCTTTTACTCTGCAGTCCTTTGAGTGTTCCCTGTCACTGTTACTATTTCCTTCCTCTTTGTGCCCTGGGCTGCTGGAAAGAAGGCACTCAGCAAGAGAAAGTAGCAGAACTAATTCTCTTTTTGTGTGTCATGGTAAGGCCTTGAGGACCTTATTTCTTACCCCACTGTGTCACACACTGGTTATCTTTTTCCAATATCCTTTCTTCCTGTCTTCTTTTATGCTGAAATTTAGGAGGGCACAGGATAAAGACTACATTTCCCAGCCTCCCTTGTAGCTAGGCAGGCTTCGTCTGTCAGTTCTCAAGGGTTGATGACTGAAATTACTGGCTCCTGCACTCAGAAGGAGAAGCAAGTTCTCTCCCTTTTCCCAGCAGCTGGAATGTGACTATGGTGCTAGGGAGCCACCACTGACCTGTGGATGATGGTAACACTGTACTGGTGTGGTGCACTGGGGATGAAGGAGGCTGGGTTCCTGAAACTGTGCAATTTCCAAATCAGCCCTGGTCTGCATATACTCAGACTGGTACACAGGAAAGAAATTAGCTTTCTCTTCTTTAAGCCACTGTTACTTTTGTCTTTGTGATGACTAAAGATCTTGAAACTTAGACACACACAAAGATAATGCCAATCCTTTGTGATTAAAGGTTTTATTTGGATCTATAACTCATGTGGCCAGACGTTGCTGCTGATATATCATGGGAGCTTTTGGCCGTATGTGGCTTGATTCCTAAGGCACTGTAAAAAGACAGAATTTGGAATTAGAGAAAATTGGATTCAAGTTTTGGCTCTGCTACTTATGAGCTGCGTGACCTTGAGCAAATTAATTAACATTTCCAAGCCTCAGTTTTCCCATCAGTAAAATGGAATAGTAATGCCTAACTCACAGAGTTGTGAGCATTTTTGTAAAGCACTTAGCCAGTTACCTAGCATATGTGAACGATCAATAAATGGGTAGATGCATGTATCTGATGGGGCTATCCTTAGCGAAGAATGCAGAGGTGGTCTCTGCACGACTGAACAAAAGTTTCGGATGGCTGTAGGGTTTTGAGTGTTGGTGGTAATAATGAGTCATCAGGCATTCTTTGATTCTTTGATTGTTGTGATAGACAGAGGCATGAAGCACCCAGCCACAGGTCTGGAGGAACGCTACAAACGGCTGTCTGTGTTCTTCTTTCTTCTTTCATCCCATGTTTGCTTCATGTGGTCACCTCCCCAAAGTCATTCATTAAATTATGAATTCCTTTACATATTCCTCTGGTCATGCCAAAGCTCTTCTGTTGTGCTAGAAGCTAGGGCGGTACTTTTTTAAAAAAACAGAATAACCCCAAACATATTTGAATTCTACTCATGGATTTCGTTTTATAAAATGATGATTTTCCAAGTCTTATTTATTTGGGTCAGTTAAAAATTTTTACTTTCAGAAAGGAGCCTATCTCTCTGACACATCCTTCAATGTGTTATAGGCATATGTCTGGGCATAGCTTAGGTAATCTTTCATGTTTGACTTATTGGGATTATAGTGCCATTATTTTGGTCAGTATGGAGGTAGTAATAAATACCTATTCATAGGTGACTTTCAGATTATACATCTGTGCAGTGTTTGTAGAAAGCAAGAGAGGCTAGGGATTTGAATATAAATTCTGTAGTTAGCCTATCTGGGGTCACATCTCAGCTCTGTACTTATTAGCTTTGTGACAACAGCAAGTTTCTTAACCCGCTGAGCCTCAGTTTCTACATCTGTAAAATGAGGAAAATAATTTAAGTCTCAAGGGATTGTTATAAGGATAAAATAAGTTAGTGTTGTAGCCTCTTACTTTGCAAATATATGCCAACCCCAGTTGTAACAAAATGGTATTTGTGTATTAAACATAGAAAAAGTACAGTAAAAACATGGTATTATAATCTCATGAGACCACTATTGAACATGTGAACTGTCATCCGAAATGGCGTTTATGCAGCTCATGACTGTAGTTTGCAACAGATATTGTACAGCCTGCGAAGCCTAAAACATTTTCTTCCTGGCCCTTTACCAGAAAGGGCTGATTCTGGTTGTTGGTAAATTAAAGGTAGAGTTTGACATGGGAACATGAGTCTCGTCTTAACTCTGCCACCAAACTCGCTTATTTCCTTAGCCTGTTTACTTTACACTTGGTTTCAGTTTTCTAATCTGTATGTGCCATAGGATCACTTTAAGAACCTAAAGAAACTATGGCCAGGCACTGAAAAGAATCTGAGTTTATGATACGTTGTTAAGTGGGGGAAACCTAGCCTATACAACAGTAGGTGCCATTTGAAACCATTCTTTGTTTTAACATGTTTCTGGAAAAATTAATAGAAAAATATATCAACTAAAATCTTAAGACAGGGGATGCAGGAGTAGTGGGATTATGGATGATTTTTCTGTTATTTAATTCTGTCTCTTTGGGATTTTTTCTCAGTTTTATGCATCGACATATAATTAGAGAAGTTATTTTAGAGTAATAAAAGAAGTTATTTTAGAGTAATAAGAACATGATATAAAGAGAGAGGGAGCAGGAATAACCTAATTTAACAATGTCTTAGGCCTCTTTAGCCCTGGTTCTATGTCGTGCTGAAAAGAAAGAAAAGATTCTATGCCAGAGAGTGTCTCATGCAAACCACATCCCAGTGTTTTATGTGC